>NC_083231.1:10967389-11292453 GCF_032191835.1 Heteronotia binoei
GACAAGTCTCCCCCATTCTATAACCATGCATTGGATTTTTCCTACCTCAATGCAGAACTTTACATTGATCCCTGTTAAAATTCATGTTATTGGTTTTAGCCCAGTTTTCTAGCCTGTCAGGGTCATCCTGTATCCTGTTTCTGTCTTCTTCTGTGTTTGCAACCCCTCCCAATTTCGTATCATCTGCAAATTTAATAAGCATTCCCTCTATTCCTTCATCCAAATCATTGATAAAGATGTTGAACAAAACAGGTCCCAGGACAGATCCTTGAGGCACTCCACTTGTCACTCCTCTCCAAGGGGAACCATTCACAAGCACTCTTTGGGTGCGATCTGTCAACCAGTTACAGATCCACCTAACGGTAACAGGATCCAAACCACATTTTACCAACTTGTCAACAAGGATAGTATGTGGAACCTTATCAAAAACCTTACTGAAATTAAGATAAACGATGTCTACAGCATCCCCCTGATCCAGCAAGGTAGTCACTTTGCACACTTCAAGTACCGTATTTTTCGGACCATAAGACGCACTCCCCCCCCAAAAAAAAGTGGGGGGAAAAGTGTGTGTGACTTATGGAGCGAAGGTACCTTCCTCGGGGGGGGGGGGATCTGTTGCCTCCGCCTCTGATCCCGGCGCTTCCCCCGCGCCTGCCTGGCTCCAGCTTCTTCCAGCAAGCGCTGGGATCGCTCCACGCTGCTCCCACTGCAAACCCAGCGCTTCGCGAGCACCGGCTGCGGAGAGGGCAGCGTGCTTCCTCCGTGCCTGTCTGCCTGGCTCCAGCTCTGACACTTACAGCAAGCGCCAGGATCGCTCCCTCTGCCCTCCGATCCCAGCGCTTGCTTTAAGCATCAGAGCTGGAGCCAGGCAGACAGGCACGGAGGAAGCACGCTGCCCCCTCCACAGCCGGCGCTCGCGAAGCGCTGGGTTTGCGGAGGGGGCGGGTGCTGTTAGATGCAGATGGTGCTGTATATCCTTGAATCAATCCTGAGGTAGCAGTCCTCTATTCAACAGGTGAGGCTACACGAGTCCCAGGTTTAATTCGTGTTTCATTTGCCACTTCCACTGGCCGCATATTCTTGAATCAGGAACCTGTGCTAAGGCAACTGCTCACATCAACTTGCTTAGTATTTCTTTGTTTGCACGAGTGGTTCTCCATTCAGAGGGAATTGTCTGCTGGGCACTCTCTTATTCCCTATGGAGACCAATTCCCATAGGGCAGGGGTTGGCTAATGGTAGCTCTCCAGATTTTTTTTGCCTACAACTCCCATCAGCCCCAGCCATTGGCCATGCTGGCTGGGGCTGATGAGAGTTGTAGGCAAAAAACATCTGGAGAGCTACTGTTGGCCACCCCTGCCATAGGGTATAATGGAGAATTGATCTGCAGGTATCTGGGGCTCGGGGGGGGGCTGTTATTTGAGGTAGAGTCACCAAATGTGCAGCATAGCATCCAGTGCCTCTTCTCAAAAGATCCTCCAAGTTTCAAAAGGATTGGACCAGGGGGTCCAGTTCTATGAGCCCCCAAAGAAGGTGCCCCTATCCTTCATTATTTCCAATGGAGGGAAGGCATTGAAAATGTTTGCAACCCCTTTAAATGTGATGGCCAGAACTCCCTTTGGAGGTCAATTATGCTTGTCACAACCTTTCTCCTGGCTCCACCCCCAAAGTCCCCAGATATTTCTTGACGTGGACTTGGCAACCCTATATACTGGGGTAAAAGTTATGGTTCTAAAAGGGTTTTGGACCGTTGGTTGTGTCAGTAAGAGCCAGCCAGGAAGTGTAGGCGTTTAGGCTGGAAAACACACTGCACGTTCCCAGAGGCTTGAATACTCCACACTTTCAAGAGATGCAGGGTCCATCTCGTCCAGCATTCTGTCTCTGGCAAACTTCACCAGTTGAAACAAAAGAAAACGTACATGGTCACCTTTATGTTGAGATTTCTTTCCTCAGAGCTTCAGCACTCTGTGCCATATTTGTTTCATGAGTGGCCTCCAGGCAACCGTATCCAGCTGCTCCAATACAGGGATCTGGGGTTTGCTTCCCATAAAGCTGCCTTCTCCTCAGGCTTTTTTGGTAGCAGGAACTCCTTTGCATATTAGGCCACACCTCCTTGATGTAGCCAATCCTCCTGGAGCTTACAGTGGACCCTGTACTAAGAACCCTGTAAGCTCTTGGAGAATTGGCTACATCAGGGGGAGTGGCCTAATATGCAAAGGAGTTCCTGCTACAAAAAAACCCCCAACACTCCTGCTTCTACTGATTCAGACCTTTGGTCCATGAAGCTCAGTATTGTCTACTCAGACTGGCAGCAGCTCTCCAGGGTCTCAAGGTGAGGTCTTTCCCATCCCTTACTGCCTGGTCCATTAAGAGGGAGATGCCAGGGATAGAACCTGATACCTTCCGCATCCAAAGCAAAAGAACTACCACTGAGCCGCAGCCCCTCCCTGCTGCATGCATCTCTTCGGATTTCTTGTTTAACCCCCTTTTTTGCATCCTCCCTTTAACAGAAAGAGCCCCGTGGGGCAGAGCGGTAAAGCTGCAATACTGCAATACTGCAGTCCTAAGCTCTGCTCACGACCTGAGTTCGAACCCCGGTGGAAGCTGGGTTTTCAGGTAGCCGGCTCGAGGTTGACTCAGCCTTCCATCCTTCCGAGGTTGGTAAAATGAGTACCCAGCTTGCTGGGGGGAAAGTGTAGATGACTGGGGAAGGCAATGGCAAACCACCCTGTAAAAAGTCTGCCATGAAAACGTTGTGAAAGCAACGTCACCCCAGAGTCAGAAACGACTGGTGCTTGCACAGGGGACCTTTCTTTTCCTTTAACAGGTATCTTTAAACCCTTGAATATGAATTATGGTTGTTTGGGGAATGACAGCTGGGTCCATTTGGCTCATTTATGTGATGCACCAAGACAGGGAGGCCGCTCCGTCTTCCAGGTTTGCTAAAGAACGAGGACGGGGTGGCAGGGCCTGTATTATCAGGTTCAAAACGAAAGCGCAGAGAACTGACTCCGCCAATTTATCAAAAGTGTCTCCTGCCTCATCTTGGGACTTGTGCCGCTTTGGCAGAGATCCGGCAGCTTTTTCTGGGACAAGCCTGGGAGGTTTTGGAATCTGGTCGTTTTTCACGTTTGGAAGGCCGCAGGAAAAGCTGGTCTCCCTCCAATAGGAGATGCACTGTGGAATAGGGTTGCCAACCTCCAGGGAGAACCTAGAGTGCCAAGAGAAGCGACGGAAGTAACACTGAGTGAATGTATTGCCTTGAGCACTGGTTCCGGTTTAAATAGTGGCTAGAAGAAGACGGCCTATGGGAACACACTATAACTAGGGGTTTGTTGCTCGCTGCCTACATTGTTGTAGCTACTACTGCTTGATATGATTGACATTTACTCTTGAGTAAGATTGACTCCGGGATTGAACAGTCATCCACAGATATGAACAATTAAGAATTATGTGTTGGAGAACGGTGTCGCTCACTTTGTATACAGCACACAATGGACTGGGAAATGTAGGGTTGCAAGTCCAATTCAAGAAATATCTGGGGACTTTGGGGGTGGAGCCAGGAGACATTGGAGGTGGAGCCAGGAGCAAAGTTGTGACAAGCACAATTGTACTCCAAAGGGAGTTCTGGCCATCACATTTAAAGGAACCGCACACCTTTTAAATGCCTTCCCTCCATTGGAAATAATGAAGGATAGGGGCACCTTCTTTCAGGGCTCATAAAATTGGACCCTCTGATCCAATCATTTGGAATCTTGGCGAGCATTTTGAGGAGAGTCATCAGATGCTATGCTGCACATTTGGTGCCTCTACCTCAAAAAACGGCCCCTCCAGAGCCCCAGATACCCCCAGATCAATTCCCCATTATACCCTATGGGAATCGATCTCCATAGGGAATAATGAAGTGCCCAGGAAACATTTCCCTCCCCCCCCCATTCTGACTACTCTAAAGCAAGGGACTGGCATCTCTACTCACGAGTTGCTGAACTTCCAACTTCTTCAAAGTAGCCCATAGCAACCAAAGGTTCAAGTTCACCTTTCCTAATCAAACGACCCCTGAAAAGATTGTGCAATCAAGGGAAGGTCTGGGCTGCTTTCACAGCCACTGGGAGCAGCCCTGTTGTTCTGCCTGCTCCCCCCACCCCCATTCAGCCTTAAAGACACAGACAAGCCTTTCCAAGCGGAGTCTGAAGCCTCCGGAGGCGGAAAAGCACATGGTGGCTGACTGGAAGCGGGAAGGAGCCTGGGAAAGCGGGAGAACCTTCGCTGGGACCTGGGGCGTGGCAAGCCTAGGTAAATTGTTAACTTGGACATTCAATGGGTTGAAATTAAATCCAAAGAGTTTCTGACTCAACGTTAGGAAGAACTTCCTGACTGTTAGAGCGATTCCTCGGTGGAACAGGTTTCCTCAGGAGGTGGTGGGCTCTCCCTCCTTGGAGGTTTTTAAACAGAGGCTAGATGGCCATCTGGCAGCAATGAGGATCCTGCGAATTTAGGGGGAGGTGTTTGCGAGTTTCCTGCATTGTGCGGGGGGTTGGACTACATGACCTGGAGGTCCCTTCCAACTCTATGATTCTATGATTCATTAGAGCAGTTCCTCAGTGGAACAGGCTTCCTCAGGAGGTGGTGGGCTCTCCTTCCCTGGAGGTTTTTAAACAGAGGCTAGATGGCCATCTGACAGCAATGAGGATCCTGTGAATTTAGGGGGAAGTGTTTGCGAGTTTCCTGCATTGTGCAAGGGGTTGGACTAGATGACTCTAGAGGTCCCTTCCAACTCTATGATTCTAAGTGGCATCTATTAATACCGTTGTTGCGCTTTATAATTGTATAAATTCTGTATGTATATTTGAATTTGTGGACAAATGCATCCATGTGACTGTTGTCACTATAATGAGATATTTATAAGGGAATATAATGTCGTAGAAGTCAATTGTTGGTGCACAGTGTTTGTTTGTTTTTCCTAATCTGTACACTGTAGTTTCCTGCACACTGTACCTGTGTTTGTAGCCTCCAGGAGGTGCCTCGAGATCTCCTACTGTTGCAGCTGATCTCCAGGCAACAGAGATTAGTGCGCCTGAAAAAAAACGGCTGCTTTGGAAGGAGCGCTCCATGACATTGTACCCATTGAAGCCCTTCCCCTCCCTTAAACCTCACCCTCCCCAGGCTCCCCCCACAAATCTCCAGGTATTCCCCATCCCTCAGCTAACAAGCCAGCTGCAGAAGGCTTCAGTGGGTAGGGAGATCAATTGAAAAAGAAGAAGACGACATTGGATTTATATTCCGCCCTCCACTCAAGAGTCTCAGAGCGGCTCACAATCTCCTTTATCCCCCTTCCCCACAACAGACACCCTGTGAGGTGGGTGGGGCTGGAGAGGGCTCTCACAGCAGCTGCCCTTTCAAGGACAACCTCTGCCAGAGCGATGGCTGACCCAAGGCCATTCCAGCAGGTGCAAGTGGAGGAGTGGGCAATCAGACCTGGTTCTCCCAGATGATATTGGATTTGTATCCCACCCTTCACTCTGAATCTCAGAGCAGCTCACAATCTCCTTTACCTTCCTCCTCCACAACAGACACCCTGTGAGGTAGGTGGGGCTGAGAGAGCTCTCTCAAAAGCTGCCATTTCAAGGACAGCTCTCCAAGACCTATGGCTGACCCAAGGCCATTCCAGCAGGTGCAAGTGGAGTGGTGGGGAATCAAACCTGGTTCTCCCAGATAAGAGTCCGCACACTTAACCACTACACCAAATTGGCTCTCTCTACACCTATTGCATCGTGGGATCAATAAGAGTCGCTTTTCTGATATGCAATCTTACTTGTAAAAAAAAAATCCCTTATTTTTTTGGTAATTATCTCAGAATTACTGCTTGAAAGGGAAGTGGGAGAATTGGAGGGCCTGGAACATTCTCTGGGCATCGACAGTTTCTCTCAGTTCTAGTTTTGGATGCATTCTTAAGTGGTCCTGCTGCTGAGGCAAAAAAAAAAAAATAGGAGGAGGAAATGAAGACTGTATTCAGGGGAATGACATGGCCGTATTTATATATTGGTTTGTTTAGGGAATGGGAAATCTCCTGGCTCCACCCCCAAAGTCCCCAGATATGTCCTGACTTGGACCTGGCAACCTTAGCTTAGAGGGGTGCAATGGGTATAGCACTGTGCTGTAGAGGCCTGATTCACGGGCCTACTTGTTGCAGAGGTGGTGAACCTGAGCCTGAAGTGTACTACCTCAGACAGCAGGTGGGCAAGAACATTCTGAACATATAGAACAATGGAATTTTGGAGAAAAACTTGACCTGGACCTGGGACTAATGCTTTCTCTAAGCTGTGGAGTCTGGTGTGCAAAAATTCTACTCTGTGAGCTCTAGAGTTGCCAAGTCCAATTCAAGAAATATCTGGGGCCTTCGGGGGTGGAGCCAGGAGACTTTGGGGGTGGAGCCAGGAGACATTGGGGCGGAGCCAAGAGCAAGGGTGTGACAAGCATAACTGAATTCCAAGGGAGTTCTGGTCATCACATTTAAAAGGACTGCACACCTTTTTAATGCCTTTCATTCTTTTGGGGCTCTAGGGTTGCCAAGTCCCATTCAAGAAATATCTGGGGACTTTGGGGGTGGAGCCAGGAGACATTAGGGGCAGAGCCAGGAGCAAGGGTGTGACAAGCATAATTGAAGTTCAAGGGAGTTCTGGCCATCACATTTAAAGGGACGGCACACCTTTTCAATGCCTTCCTTCCATAGGAAACAATGAAGGATAGGGGCACCTTCTTTGGGGGCTCATGGAATTGGGCCCCCTGGTCCAATCTTTTTGAAACTTGGGGGGTACTTTGGGGAGAGGCACTAGATGCTATATTGAAAATTTGGTGCCTCTATCCCAAAAAACAGCCCCCCCAGAGCCCCAGATACCCACGGATCAATTCTCCATGATTTTCTATGGGAATAAATCTCCATAGGGAATAACAGAGTTCCCAGCAGACATTTCCCTCCCCTCCCCTGCTTTCTGACGACCCTGCAGCGGGGGGAGGGCCTCCAAACCGGGGGATCCCCTGCCCCCACCTGGGGATTGGCAACCCTAGTGAGCTCCTGACCTTAAAGTTGTGAGCTGCTGCATCAATGAGTTTGCTCTGAGGCCATCCATCCTGAGCTAAGACAAAAATGTGTGAGCAGGAGGCGAAAAAACTGTGAGCAAGTGTCAGCCCCGCTTGAACTTTGAAACGGGAGCACCCAGACATCTCTCTACTGTCTGAGAGGCCAGCACCCTGTACCTGCTGCAAGAGCGGGTAAAGCAGAGAGGAGAAGAAGGTGATATTGGATTTATATCCCAACCTTCACTCTGAGTCTCAGAGTGATCACAATTTCCTTTATTTCCCCCCCCCCCCCTCCCACAACAGACACCCTGTGAGGTAGGTGGGGCTGAGAGAGCTCTCCCAGAAGCTGCCCTTTCAAGGACAATTCCTGTGAAAGCTATGGCTGACCCAAGGCCATTCCAGCAGGTGTGAGTGGAGGAGTGGGGAATCAAACCCGGTTCTCCCAGATAAGAGTCCGCACACCTAACCACTACACCAAACTGGCTCTCAGAGAGCCCCTGGGTGTGGGACCTTGCCCACCGTGGTGAGGATAGTGCTAACCGGGCCACAGCCGCCATGGCAATGGGGAAGTCGCTTCCTTGTGAGCACCCTGCCCCGAGCCTCTTCTAAAACAGGCCAACCGTGAATCCTGCTGCTTCTTTGGCATCCCTTGTCCAATAAGCAAGTCTGAACTAGCATGTTGTCATCACTTGGCAAGTGCCTCGCTGCTAACTTTAGCTTCCTATCGATTGCAATTTTCCTCGGGATGTTTTGCGTGGAGAAAAGAGCCCGGGAATGGAAGATTATAATGTATTATTGCATTTACGGTATTGATAATATTGAAAATCATTTCCTAATTTCCACAGGAATATTTTGGACACATTTTTTTCCCCCTGAGCCAAATAGGAAGATTGAAGCCGAGTGTGCTGGTTCCGCTACGGGGAGGGGGAAGGAGCAAAGGAGGTCGGCGTACCAGTACTGCAAAACAGTCAATTTGCTTCTGAAATTGGAGATGGGGAAGGCTCTGTATAAATTAAACTTGTTTTTAGCTAGATTTTAAGATTAGATTAGTTCTCCCTGCCTGCGTACTTGAAGTAAAATCATAAATGAACATGGGATCCGCGCCAAAGAAGATATAAGAGCACCCAAGTTGCTTGCTAAGTGTTTTAACTTTTTATTCAACGGAGGGGGAAAAAAAAAGTTTCCAAGGAGCCATAAGAAAATTAAAACAACTGTTTAAGTACTTCCAGAGAGGTCTCTATCAGCAGTTTGACACAGTTCTTTCTTCGCACCGGGCGCAGCCGCGCTACCGCTCAAACGACGCAGCGCAATCTACGTACAGATTCAGGGCCAACTTCTTGGGCCCGCCTTGCACTGATAATGCCACCAAGTAACATGGGGGGGGTGCCCAATTCGGCACCCCCAGAAGGCCAGCGCCCTACGCAATCACCTAGCTGGCCTAGCGGAAGAGTTGGCCCTGCACAGATTTCAGGAGCGATCCTGCTCTGCGGAAAAACTAAGCCACAACGAAAAGAAAAAACTCTCCGTGTAAAATGCAATTTTAACGGGTTGTGAATAATAAGTATCCAAATACAAAACGAATGTTATCAGCACCTATCACCAAGTTAAAACCTCATAAGTTACTCGATGCTAGGGTTGTCAAGTCCAATTCAAGAAATATCTGGGGACTTTGGGGGTGGAGCCAGGAGACATTGGGGCGGAGCCAGGAACAAGGGTGTGACAAGCAGAATTGAACTCCAAAGGAGTTCTGGCCATCACATTTAAAGGGACAGCACACCTTTTTAAATGTCTTCCTTCCATAGGAAATAATGAAGGATAGGGGCACCTTCTTTTGGGGCTCATAGAATTGGACCCCCTGGTCCAATCGTTTTGAGACTTGGGGGGTACTTTGGGGAGAGGCACTAGATACTATATTGAAAATTTGGTGCCTCTACCTCAAAAAACAGCTCCCCCAGAGCCCCTGAAACCTCCAGAACAATTCCCCATTATACCCTATGAGAATCGATCACATAGGGAATAATGAAGACGTTTCCCTCTCCCCCCCCCCCCCACCCATTTCTTGCCAGTTTGAAGCAGCGGATCAGCCTCTCTACTCACCATTTGCTGCCAGCTTCTTCACAGAAACACAGACACACCATCCTAAATTGAAGCCTTTCAAGTCAAGCCTCTGGAGGTGCAAAGGCACATGGTGCTTTGTGGGTGGGGCTCCCTCTCCCCCCCCCCCCGCCAGCCAGCTGATTGGGGTAGGAAGCAGCCTGGGAAAACTGAAGAAAGGCTGCTGCGATCAGGGCTGGGTGGGAAGGGCAGGACAAGGAGAAGCTGCTGAGATCGGGGCTGGGTGGGAAGGGCCGCCATTCCCCCCTGCTTTCCAGATTTTTGGCTAGCGGGGGGAGAACTCTCCAAATCGGGGGTCCCCAGGCAAGGCGGGGGATTTGGGAAGCCTACTCAATGCTCCTATTGCCCTTATGTGGCTGAAAGCTACTAAATTACATTCAGTCCAGTATCAAAAATAGGTGGTCCAATGGAGAACCGGTTCGCTTTGCAAGCCGTTTCGGATCTCAGATCCTTCTTCTAGGGACCATTCTTATGAGTATTGTACAGTTTTCCAGGTCCAGTAGTGGCAAATGAATTCCTAGCTTTCTCTAATTAGCACGCATAATAGCAGGAACGCCTTATCAGCAATGGAGGCATCCTAGGGACTGATAAGGATAGTACTTACTATGGCGTTCCCGCTATTATGCGTGCTAATTAGAGAAAGCTAGGAATTCATTTGGCACTACTGGATCTGGAAAACCGTACAATACTCATAAGGATGGTCCCTAGAAGAAGGATTTGAGATCCGAAACGGCTTGCAAAGTGGACCTGTTCTCCGTTGGACCACCTATTTTTAATACTGGACTGAATGTAATTTAGTGGCACATAAGGGCAGTAGGAGCACTGAGTAACTTATGAGGTTTTAACTTGGTGATAGGTACTGATAATATTCGTTTTGTATTTTGATACTTATTATTCACAGCAAGTTAAAACTGCATTTTACACGGAGAGTTTTTTCTTTTTCTTTTTGTTGTGGCTTAGTCTCTCCTCCGTGGTCCCGTTTACTCTGCGAAAAAACTAAGCAGAGCTTTGCCGTCCATTTTAGTGGGAAGCAGACTCTCTAGCAAGTATGTTTTCACTCCAATCGTTCCTCCGTGGAGCTCAGCATAACATACATATTTTTCTCTTCCCTGTATAATCCTCTCAACAATCCGACGAGGTAGGTGAGGCTGAGAGCGTGTGTGACTGGCCCGGGGTCACCCAGCGAGCTTCCACCCAGCAAGGATTTGAACCTGGCAAAGCAATCCTAAGAAGCAGTGTTTTGTTTTGTTTTTTGTAGAAAAAGTGGATCTGCTGTAGGATTTCTAGGAATAGAAGAGGAAGTGATTTTGTTGTTTCCTAGGCTCAAATGGGAGAACTGTTACTTTTGGAGGGAACTGTTACTTTTGGAGGGAAGCTGAACAAGCCAAAGCTTGTACTCCACACCAGGGTTCCAGAGAAGGCCTAAGCGTGCCCAATCAGGGGAAGGATTGAAACATAAGTAGCCAATCAACATCTAGGCTCATACTGTACCCTGATAGGCCCTTAGGGCCCTGTAAATAGCCAATCCATGTAGATAGTTAAGGACCAATCAGAAGGGGGCAAGAATTGTATAAAGGAGCGGGAAGTTTGAATAGAGCTCAGTCTGTGTGTGTGTTCCTGAAGTAAAGCTTGCTGAAATCACTCTCCGACTCTGGTCTCTTACTGCGCCGACCCCAGTACTTTACAGATTTTTACCAGTTTCTCTCTTCCTGCTGCAAATCTTCAACTCCCTATCTTGTCTGACTCCCGCCCCGCCCCCCAGGAGCTGCATTTCAGGGGATACTTTGGACTGCAAATAAGGTTGCAGGGGCCGCTAGCAAAGGAAGGTGTCTGTGTGTGGGGTAGCGTTGCCAGATCCAGGTTGGGAAACACCTGGGAAGCCTAGGGAGGACAGAGACCTCAATGGGATAGAATACCATAGAGTCCACCCTCCAAAGCACTAATTCTGTCCAGGGGGAAACTGATCTCTGTAGTGTGGAAGAAGAAGACTGCATATTTATACCCCGCCCTTCTCTCTGAAAGAGACTCAGAGTGGCTTACAATCTCCTGTATCTTCTCCCCCCACAACAGACACCCTGTGAGGTGGGTGGGGCTGAGAGTGTTCTCCCAGAAGCTGCCCTTTCAAGGACAACTTCTGCCAGAGCTGTGGCTGACCCAAGGCCATTCCAGTAGCTGCAAGTGGAGGAGCAGGGAATCAAACCCGGTTCTTCCAGATAAGAATCTGCACACTTAACCACTACACCAAACTGGCTCTGGAGATAAGCTGTAATTCCAGGTCCCACCTGGAGGCTGGCCACTGTAGCCGCAAAGGTAGGAGTAAGTTTTACTTCCCTGACAGAAATCGGTTGGTGAAATAAGCCAAAGTTCCACCCCTTCAATATAGAATGCTAACTGCTGAGAGGCAGTGTTGTAGAGTGGTTGCAGTGACCAGTTAGAATCTGGGGGATCTCAAGTTTGACTCCCCACTCTGGCATGTCAGCTTGCTGGGTGACCCTTGAGCCAGTCACTTCCAGCCTAACTTACCTCACAGGGGTTGTTGTGAGGATAACATGGAGGTGAGGGAAACAAAATAAGCTACTCCCGGGAGATAGGTGAAATATAAATGAAAGTAAAACTTTATGAAAATCTGATTCTTCTCCTTCATGAAAATTATGTATACAATTCTATAAAGGAAAATACAGTTATAAAAAATTCTTGTGGGGGTGTCCCCTGCCTGGTATGAGATATTTCTAAAAGGAATCCAGTCAGATAATGTAATAAATCTTTAAGGCACAACTCTCTCATTTTAAGATTATTAATGTATAGGGTTGCTGGCTCTGCGTTGGGAAATACCTGGAGTTTTTGTGGGGTCAAGCATGAGGAGGACAGTGGTTTGGGGGGAAGAGGGACTTTTGTGGGTATACAGCCATTTTGTGGGTATACAGCCATTCCAAAGCAGCCATTTTATCCAGGTGAATTGATCGCTATCTTCTGGATATCAGTTGTAATCCCAGGAGATCTCCTGTGACCGCCAGGGGGTTAGCAACCGTATTAATTTAGAGGAAATGGGCCCTAGGAATATATAGAGAGAGCAATACTGAAAAGCCATTGTGCAATTTGAGTGAGGGAAAAAACTTCTCTGATCTCAAAGGCAGCAGATGAGACAGATAAAGCGCAGACCTTGATGGCAAACCTAGCTGGGAACTTTTATGCATATCTGAAGCAATTATAAAAGGTGTTTGATTTTTTTTTTCCACATTAAAGCAAGCGAATTAGCCTTGTGTCTTCTCTTTTCTCTCCCGCCCACCCCCTTTTCCCAAAAAAAAATCATATCCATTCCATTCAGCAAACGACCTCAAATGAAATTTGAGAAAACAAATAAACAAAAGAGACAAAGAGCTCATTTCGGAGTCGTAAAAGCTGACGGGGCAAAACCCGCACTTCTTCTGCCATTCTTTTACAACTTGTGACAGCTTTTGAAGGCCAAAAGACACAGTGGTGGGGCCTTGGTGGCGAGTTCCTTGAGGGCCAAGTTTGTAGCTCATTGTGAGGCCAAGGAGTAGCTGTGTGGGGAGCGCCTGATAAAAGATGGAGTGCCAAGGCCTGGTACGTCCCCTTTGTTGTAGGGTTACAGCTGAGGTAGGCTGTTTGTTCAGACCAGACATTTGTTTCCCTCAGAAATTGGGAGAGAGTTCAAGGGAAGCGAAACGCATGGTAGTACTTTCTGCGCTGTTTGCTGAGCACTGTTTTTGTTCTAGGGCAGGATTACACAACGGACTTGTTTTTAATTCTTCTGTCGTCAGTGTCAGCCTTTCAACCTCGCCGCACGGGGACAAGTTTCACTCACTCAGGTTGAATTCACCACCGCCAAAGACATTGCCTTCTTACCACAATTCAAAGGGAGGATTCAGATTTAGTGCAGATTTTCTTGTATACTTATTGGAACAATTTTAGCCAGGGCTAATCCTGGAAATATTAAGTAAAAATACATGGAAATTCCCCTGAGGGGATACCAAGTGTCTCTTACCACTGATAGATTACCACAGAGTTCTCTTACCACTAAGTAACGCTCCACTCTTCATTTTTCCTCTTCTTGAGTACTTCATTTCATTTTTTATGTTTGTTGATATTTTCACCAGTGGCCCTCTGCTTTTCAGTGGGGATTTTGTAGGTTTATTTGTGTTGCAGAAACACTATCTTTTTATATATCTAATTCAGGGGTGGCCAAACTGTGGCTCTGGGGCCACACGTGGCTCTTTCACACATATTATGTGGTTTTCAAAACACCCACTGCACCATCAGCTGGCTTGGAGTGGGCATTTGTCTCTTTAAATCACCTCTCCTCCTCCTTCCCTGCATCTATTTTCCTTCCTTCCTTCCTTCCTTCCTTCCTTCCTTCCTTCCTTCCTTCCTTCCTTCCTTCCTTCCTTCCTTCCTTCCTTCCTTCCTTCCTTCCTTCCTTCCTTCCTTCCTTCCTGTATTGAGGCTCTCAAACATCTGACGTTCATGTCTTGTGGCTCTCAAATATCTGAAATTTATTCTATGTGGCTCTTTTGTAAGTCAACAGAGGAGGCCCACGTGCAGTCTGTCTGCATCTGAAGAAGTGTAGAATTTTATAACCTGCTCTCCTCTACTTTGGGGAGTCTCAAAGCTGCTTACAATGCCTTCCTCTTCCCACTGGCCACTTGGTGAAGTACGCAGGGCTGAGAGAGTTCTGAAAAAACCTGCAGCTGGCCCAAGGTGACTCAGTGGTAGGTTTGCCAGGTAGCCCCCCCCCCCGGCTATTGGTGGGGGATAGGCAGGGCTTTTTTGGTAGCAGGAGCTCCTTTGCATATTAGGCCATGCCCCCTCATGTAGCCAGTCCTCCAAGAGCTCTTAGTACAGGGCCTACTGTAAGCTCCAGGAGGATGAGCTATATCAGGGGTGTGTGGCCCAATATGCAAAGGAGTTACTGCTACAAAAAAAGCCCTGATAGGGACTTAGGGTTGCTGGATCCATGCCGGGAAATGCCTGGGGATTTGGGGATGGTGCCTTGGGAGAGCAGGGATACAATGTCATATACTTCATCCTCCAAGGCATCCCTTTTCTCTGGAAGAACTGAGCTCTGTAGTGTGGAGATGGACTGTAATTCCAGAAGATCCCCAGGTCCCCCCTTAAAACTCGCATCCCTACCTAGATTTGTGTGAAGGAGTGGAGAACCAAACCTGGTCCTACAGATTAGAGTCCACCGCTCTTAACCACTACACCACGGTGGCTTCTATTGTGCCAAGCAGACATTACTTTTGTGTAAAAGGTCATATCTAGGGGTGTGCAATGAAAAATTTGGTATTTTTCCAATTTGGGTCTATTGGACCTCCTCAAAAAAAACGATGTTCCCAAATATACCCAACTCCCAGTATTGATATTGTACTGGGATTAGAGTAAATATTTAAAAAGATAAAGGTAGTCCCCTGGGCAAGCACCAGTCGTTTCCGACTTTGTGGTGACATCACATCACAATGTTTTCACGGCAGACTTTTTCTTAGGGGGTGGTTTGCCATTGCCTTCCCCAGTCATCTACACTTTCCCCCCAGCAAGCTGGGTACTCATTTTACCGACCTCAGAAGGATGGAAGGCTGAGTCAACCTTGAGCCAGCTACCTGAACCCAGCTTCCACCGGGATCAAACTCAGGTCGTGAGCAGAGAGCTCAGACTGCAGTACTGCAGCTTTACCACTCTGCATCATGGGGCTCCTTAAACAGAAATTACTTTTGTGTAAAAGGTCATATCTTTGTTGAGGCTGTTGTTCAGTCGCACAATCGAGTCTGTATCTTGCGGTGTGCAATTAAAAATTGAAGCAACTATCAAAACAGGATATGGAACAACTGATTGGTTTAGAATAGGAAAAGGAGTTCGACAAGGATGTATATTGTCACCCTGCTTATTTAATTTATATGCAGAGTACATCATGCAGAATGCTGGCCTAGATGAAGCACAAGCCGGAATTAAGCTTGCTGGGAAAACATCAACAGCCTCAGATATGCAGATGACACTGATGGCAGAAAGTGAGGAGGACCTAAAGAACCTCTTGTTGAGGGTGAAAGAGGAGAGCACAAAAGTTGGCTTGAAACTCAACATCAAAAAAACTAAGATCATGGCATCTGGCCCTATCACACCTTGGCAAATAGAAGGGGAAGACATGGAAGTAGTGACAGACTTCACATTTCTGGGATCCAAGATCACTGCAGATGGTGACTGTAGCCATGAAATTAAAAGACGTTTGCTCCTTGGGAGGACAGCTACGGTGAACCTGGGCAGTATAATAAAAAGTAGAGACATCACCCTGCCAACAAAAGTCCGTATAGTCAAAGCGATGGTATTCCCAGTAGTAACGTATGGCTGTGAGAGTTGGACCATAAGGAAGGCCGAGCGCAGAAGAATAGATGCTTTTGAGCTGTGGTGCTGGAGAAGACTCTTGAGAGTCCCTTGGACTGCAAGAAGATCCAGTCAGTCAGTCCTAAGGGAAATCAACGTAGACTGCTCCCTGGAAGGTCAGATGCTGAAGCTGAAGCTCAAAGACTTTGGCCAACCAATGAGAAGGGAGCACTCCCTGGAGAAGACCCGGATGCTGGGAAAGACAGAAGGCAAAGAAGAAGGGGACAGCAAAAGATGAGATGGCTGGACAGCATTACTGATGTAACAAACATGAATTTGAGCAGACTTCGGAGGATGGTGGAAGACAGGAGGACCTGGCGGGACTTTGTCCATGGGGTCACAGAGAGTCGGACTCGACTGTGTGACTGAACAACAACAAATTAAACATTTTGTATTTTTCCAATTTGGGTCTATTGGACTCCCCCCAAAATTGATATCCCCAAATATATCCAACTCCCAGTATCGATATTGTACTGGGATTAGAGTAAATATCTGAGAAACCTACATTTATTCAGCTCCATTATACCCTCTGGGGACGGTTCACAGGGCATATTGGAGTTCAGAAGGCATTTAAAGTTTATCCTCAACATATGTCCAGGGCTTTTTTTTTTTTTTTAAAAAAAGCAGGAACGCACCGGAACTCAGTTCCAGCTGGCTTGGCACCAGGGGGTGTTACCTAATATGCAAATAAATTCCTGCTGGGACTTTTTCTACAAACAAAGCCTTGGGTGAAACAATGGTGGTGTCAGGGGGTGTGGCCTAATATGCAAATGAGTCCCCGCTGAGCTTTTTCTACAAAAAAAAGCCCTGGCTATACAGACGCAAGCACAGTGTCACCATCAATTGTCACTCCTCGCTAGGAATTGGAAGCAGTGCCATGGAGACGCCTACATCTTCCCCACTACCTTTTCGCGGAAGCTTTGCCAAGTGGTTCATTAACGTAGTCTATTAATTCCTCTTGCCAGTCAACTCCAGGTTTCCAAGCATCTGGCATGCTCTCACTCTCACAGAATCAAATTCATCGGCATTGTTAAAGATCCCCCTCTCTAATCAGTGTCATTCATGGCTTTGTAGGGATTACGTCTGGCCCTGGGGTTCCCTCGTTTCCTGTTCTCCAGTGACTGTCACCTCATCTGTTATAATTGGCATTACTGCTTCTTGGTTAGGTACTTCTTCACCTGCCGCTAGTTGCTCCTTGTCATCTTTTAAAGAGATTATGAAAGCAGTCTCCCCATCTGGTCGTACTCTCATCCTGGTTAACCAATTTATCGTTGCTTTTGTGATTCTTATGGGAAGTTAACACACGCTCACTTCTCTCTCACACACATACTCCTTCATAATCTTGCTGAAGAAGAAGATATTGGATTTATATCCTGCCCTCCACTCCGAAGAGTCTCAGAGCGGCTCACAATCTCCTTTACCTTCCTCCCCCACAACAGACACCCTGTGAGGTAGATGAAGATATTGGATTTATATCCCGCCCTCCACTCCGAAGAGTCTCAGAGCGGCTCACAATCTCCTTTATCTTCCTCCCCCACAACAGACACCTTGTGAGGTGGGTGGGGCTGGAGAGGGAGCCGGCTCGAGACTCCCTGTGGGGAATCAAACCCGGTTCTCCCAGATAAGAGTCCGCACACTTAACCACTACACCAAACTGAAGAGGTTAGACGCCAGGGAAGAAAAAGAAGTAGAGGAGGAGGAAGAAGAAGGAGGAGAAGTTGTCTCTCATTGCGTTTAACCAATTTATCATCACTGTTGTGATGCTTACGGGAAGTTAGCACACCCTCGCTCTCTCTCACGCACTTCATAATCATGCCAAAGAGGATAGATGGCAGGGAAGAAGAAGAAGTTTGATGTAGTGGTTAAGAATGGTGGACTCTAATCTGGAGAACCCTACTCCTCCTTCATATTAAGTTTGCTGGGCGACCTTGAGTCAGCCACAGTTCTCTCAGAACTCTCTGAATTCCCTGAGAGTTCTCTCTGAACTATTAAAGATTTCAGGTTTTCACGGCTGGCAACATCATTAGGGTTTGTAGAATCTTTCGGGCTCAAGTGCCGTGTTCTACTGGAGAAAGTTTTTCTTCCAGACGTTTCGTTCTCAGCTGCGGAGAACATCCTCAGTGGCGTTGCAGCCGGAGCAGGCGCTCTGACCTTCATGGCTGCTGTGCATTGAGTGAGGCCAGGGCTGCTGGAGAGCTGCTATTTCTAGGCTGGAGGGGGTGTGGTGAAAGGGTTCTCTCTGAACTCTCAGAACTCTCTGAGCCCCACCTACCTCATAGGGTGCCTGTTGTGCGGAGAGGAAGGGAAGGTGATTGTGAGCTGCTTTGAGACTCCGAGTGAAAGGTGGGGTATAAATCCAACTCTTCTTCTTCCAAGCCACACCAGGAATCTGAAAGTCATCTCTCACAGGTGGTAGCCATGTCAGTAGGGCAGTAGGGTAGCAACTCCTTCCAAGAAATTATGCAACACATTTTGACAGCATTGGGTGGGCAGCCATGTAGAAGAACAAGGTCTGAATCAAGTTGCACCTTAGAACCCAACATGATTCCCAGACTTTCAAGAGCCACAGCATTTGATGAAGGCAGCTTTGAATCTCAGAAGCTCATACCCTCAAAATCTTGTGTGTCTTTCAGGTAATAATTGGACTCCAGATTCTTGCACTTCTGTTTGGTTTTGAACAATAATGCAGCAGATACTTTTCTGGGGCACTGCTAGTCACCTTAACCTATGGGGTGTTTTTTCCTCCGAAGAAGAAGACGACCGTACATTTATACCCCACCCTTCTCTCTGAATCAGAGTCTCAGAGCGCCTTACAATCTCTTTTATCTCCATCCCCCACAACAGACACCCTGTGAGGTGGGTGGGGCTGAGAGAGCTCTCAAGGACAACCTCTGCCAGAGCTATGGCTGACCCAAGGCCATTCCAGCAGGTGCAAGTGGAGAAGCGGGGAATCAAACCCGGTTCTCCCAGATAAGAATCCGCTCACTTAACCACTACACCAGAATGTCTCCACAAGTCTTCTTCAGAGAAATCAGGAACGGACCAGGAGTTACAGGAGCAATAGGATTGCCAAGTCCCATCCTCTCCCCGGCCACCAGTGATGGATGGGAGTTGCTAGATCCAGGCTGAGAAACTCCTGGAAATTTGGGGGTGGAGCCAGAGGAGGACAGGGACCACAGTGGGGTACAAGGTCATAGACTCCACCTCCGAAAGCATCCGTTATCTCCGGGGGAACTGATCTGTGTAGTCTGGAGATGAGCTGTGATTGCAGAGGATTCCCAGGTCCCACCTGGAGGCTGGCATCCCTAAGAGCAGCCATGTTGTGTATGTGGACTCAAGTGAAGACTTAAATGGGTGTTCCTGCCGGGCTCATTGGAGCCACATGGACTGAGCTTGGGGACTTGGGAACAATGGGCAGCAGGATCCAAATCCCTGCTGCCCTGCTCCAATCGCGGGCCCCCTGCTGGTTTGAATGATCCAATAACGTGCTTGCGCGAGAACCCTGAAGAAGAAGAAGATGAAGATATCCCGCCCTCCATTCCGAAGAGTCTCAGAGCGGCTTACGATCTCCTTTCCCTTCCTCCCCCACAACAGACACCCTGTGAGGTAGATGAAAATATTGGATTTATATCCCGCCCTCCACTCCGAAGAGTCTCAGAGCGGCTCACAATCTCCTTTCCCTTCCTCCCCCACAACAGACACCCTGTGAGGTAGATGAAGATATTGGACTTATATCCTGCCCTCCACTCCGAAGAGTCTCAGAGTGGCTCACAATCTCCTTTACCTTCCTCCCCCACAACAGACACCCTGTGAGGTAGATGAAGATATTGGACTTATATCCCGCCCTTCACTCTGAAGAGTCTCAGAGTGGCTCACAATCTCCTTTCCGTTCCTCCCCCACAACAGACACCCTGTGAGGTAGATGAAGATATTGGATTTATATCCCGCCCTCCACTCCGAAGAGTCTCAGAGCGGCTCACAATCTCCTTTCCCTTCCTCCCCCACAACAGAATTCCTGTGAGGTAGATGAAGATATTGGATTTATATCCCGCCCTCCACTCTGAAGAGTCTCAGAGCGGCTCACAATCCCCTTTCCCTTCCCCCCCCCACAACAGACACCCTGTGAGGTGGGTGGGGCTAGAGAGGGCTCTCACAGCAGCTGCCCTTTCAAGGACAACCTCTGCCAGAGCTATGGCTGACCCAAGGCCATGCCAGCAGGTGCAAGTGGAGGAGTGGGGAATCAAACCCGGTTCTCCCAGATAAGAGCCCGCACACTTAACCACTACACCAAACCGGCTCTCCGAGCTGGATATCGTTGGCCGCGTGGGCCCAGTTCCTCAGTCTTTAAGCGCAGCCTACCTCATGCTGCACTCAACAAAGAGCTGATGTTCACTACCACCTTGCCTCTTCCATGCGTCGGATCTACTATATTAGAAGCCGCATTCTCAGGTGTGTGTGATTTTGCTAGACAACCTGCTTGAATTTGCAGGTCGCCAGTTGCTTCGTTTTCACCGGCCTTCGAAGCAGATGTTTGCAGCGGGAGGACTAGTGGTGGCCACAGCTTGTTTGTGGGTGACGTCAACAGCGGCTCAGTCCCAAGGAATGATTCAGCCTCGATGCGGTGCTCCACTTAACTGGGCAAGGGGAAGCGTTTTATCGAGTCGCTAATCCTCTGCTTCCAGAAAAGACCGCTCTGGCTCAGGGGGAGTTGATTATCTTTTTTTTTTAGCCCTATAAACTGATCCCTGATTCTTTCATCCTTCCGTGCATTGAACTCGGAGAGACCAGCAAGGCCCCGCTGGACTCGTCTAAAAAACTTGACAGCCATTCATGGCCTCCCACTGCTCAGCTAGGTACGCTTCTTTAATCAACTTTGGTGAAAATCTTACCCAATAAACCGCGCGGGTCAAACAAGCACACACAGTGTTGATTTAGAACGTACCGTCCCCCACAGTTGTCACTGTGGTGTTCCCCCCCCCCCAGTAGCTTCATCCACACACAATCTTTGTGTTCTTTGGACTTGACGTGGATCGTTGTCAAATAGTGACATGTTGGTGTGAACCTTACCCTACATTTTAACCTTACCCTACATTTTAAGGACCCCAAACTCGATCAAAGAACTTCACTTTTCATAGGAATTAGAAAGCCACAAAAGTCCAGGTTTACACTGAGGATTTTTTTTTTAAAAGGACTGCAAACCCAAAAATAGAACTTAAACCAGATGGAAGCCCAGGTGCCATTCTGCTGTTGTATTTATATAATTCATTAATGAAGGGAGGGACGGTGGCTCAGTGGTAGAGCATCTGCTTGGAAAGCAGAAGGTCCCAGGTTCAATCCCTGGCATCTCCAAAAAAGGCTCCAGGCAAATAGGCATGAAAAACCTCAGCTTGAGATCCTGGAGAGCCGCTGCCAGTCTGAGAAGACAATACTGACTTTGATGGACCAAGGGTCTGATTCAGTATAAGGCAGCTTCATATGTTCATATGTTCAACCAGGCCTCATTTTGGGCAGGAGCTCACTGGAGCAAAGCTCTGGAACCTCTACATTTTATGGTGCTCTTTCTTTCTCACAAGATCCCTCTGGTGCAGAGTGTTAAAGCTGCAGTACTGCAGTCCTAAGCTCTGCTCAGGACCTGAGTTCGATCCCCAGCGGAAGCTGGGTTTTCAGGTAACCGGCTCGAAGTTGACTCAGCCTTCCATCCTTCCGAGGTCGGTAAAATGAGGACCCAGCTTGCTGGGGGTAAAGTGTAGATGACTGGGGAAGGCAATGGCAAACCACCCCGTAAAAAGTCTGCCGTGAAAACATTGGGAAAGCAATGTCACCCCAGAGTTGGAAACGACTGGTGCTTGCACAGGGGACCTTTCCTTTCCTTTTTCTTCTTCTTTTTTTTACCCCCTTCCCCCCAAAAAATACTTGCTTCTGGGCTCCATTGTTCAAACCCCCTGCGAGAATTTCACTGAACTCTAAGATTTGACAAACTTTCTAATATTTCCCCCCACAAAAAATGGGGAAATAACCAAAACATATAAAGCAGACAGATGGAAATCTTCGTCATCAGGTGGCTGAGACATTGAACTATGCATTGTAAGCTTTTATTTTTTTTTTTAAAGGAATTTTCTCCTGGTTCTGCTTGGAGTCTGGAGAGAATTAGTAGTCTGGAGTCTGGAGAGAATGAGTAGGCAAATCGATGAACAAAAGTTATTGAGGAAGACTTAGCATGGGTTCTGTAAGGGAAGATCTTGTCTCACTAACCTGTTAAGAGTTCTTTGAGGGGGTGATACCCAAACTGGCACTACGCCAAAGTGACATTACATCAGGGACGTTGGGATGACACTCTCGTGTTTGTGCAAAAACACCATGTTAAATTTGGCTCCTACCATTGAGTTTTCGCCAGGGGTGGAATTCTAGCGGGAACTTCTTTGCATATTCGGTCACACACACCCCTGATGTAGCCAATCCTCCAAGAGCTTACAACAAAGAGCCTTGTAAGCTCTTGGGGGATTGGCTATATCAGGAGTGTGTGGCCTAATATGCAATGGACCTCCTGCTAAAATTCCACCCCTGGTTTTTGCCCAAATATCAGGGTGTTGCCCCGCCATCCCGAATGTGATTACCTCACTTCTGGGTCACATGGGCAGTGATGTAGAGATGCAAGTCAGATGGATCTCCCTCTTTTTGGGCGTGATTTACCTTCCACTGGTCAGCTGATTGGTGGAGGGGAGGTGCGACCTGGCAGCTGGGGACCCCCACATCCACCAGGGGGTCTGATAACCCGAGAATACATTGAAAGGGATGACCGTTTTCTAATAACATCTCCTATTTAGGTATCGCTATACACGTCAGCTACTTCTGAGTGCAGGGACGATGCTAAACTTTGCCTCACCTGGGGCTAATTTTCATCATACAAATGTCAAGGGGCCTTGCGATTTCAGTGGCCCTGTTGTTCTCTGTAACTGCTCTGGGAATGTTTGGGGGAGGTACGCTCTGTTTTGCCTTGCTTGCGTTGGCTCTGCCCGTAACTTATAAAGTAATTGGTCTGCCCTGGTGGAGAGGCCTGTGTCTGGATCGCAAAGATATGCTATCTTCTTCTTGGCACCTGTTGTGCTCGAACGGGGGCTGTTATATTCAACTGCTGTGCACAGGCTTTTGCTATGAATTTTGGTAGGCTCATAACAGCTCGGTAGGGGGTATAAGAAGAGCCCTGTGGCACAGAGTGGTAAAGCTGCAGTACTGCAGTCAGAGCCCTCTGCTCACGACCTGAGTTCGATCCCAGCAGAAGCTGGTTCAGGTAGCCGGCTCAAGGTTGACTCAGCCTTCCATCTTTCCGAGGTTGGTAAAATGAATATCCAGCTTGCTGGGGGGGGGGGAGTGTAGATGACTGGGGAAGGCAATGGCAAACCACCCCGTAAAAAGTCTGCCATGAAAACGTGAAAGCAACGTCACCCCAGAGTCGAAAACGACTGGTGCTTGCACAGGGGACTGCCTTTACCTTTAGGGAGTATAAAGATCTGGCCCTACTTGGAAGACCAGCTAGAACCAACACACTGTAATAGCACACAGCTGTAATAGCACACAAATAAAGAACAATTTTCATTAATGTCAATGGTGACAGAATCTTGTTATAGTCTTACACAATATTATTGCCTGTTAACATGGAGCATTAAAGCAACAGGCAGAGTACATAAAGTCCAACAAACAAAGATATTAATGCACATTTATAAGTTCACACTCATTAGTTCTCAAATGGAAATCATCAAGTCCATGAGAAGTCCCGTATGAATTCCTAGTCCACACGAGGATTCCAGATAATCCCTCGTTCTGATGACTTCTTCCTCAGTGAACCCCAGACAGTGAAGGCATGTACCAAACTATGTCATCATAGTGGCTTTTAAGTCCACCCTGTATATTTTGTGAGTCCAATTAATTAACTGTGTGATTAAGTCCAAATTTTCAAGTGATTGTTTCAGACGAGGCACTCTATTTGATTCCAAAGCCCGTAAGGCAAATATTTCTAATAGTAGCTTTGCCTACCTGGAAGAGCCCAGATCTGACACAGAGAGTGATTACAGACCAGCGCTTTGGGCCAACTCAGAGACACCTCTGAAATAGACTGAAAAAATCCTTCCAAACGGCAACGTCTGCCACCCATCCCAATTCCATACCCACCCCGTCCTCCAGCCTCCAGAGAGTGGCTCAAAAAGCTATCACTTTGGAAGTGGTAGCAAACTTTTAAACCGTACGCCGGTCTCCTCCCCACTTGATGGGGGAGGGGGAGAGTGGTCCAGCTTCTGAGATGCCTCCATGTCTAGAGGTGCCCGGCCGTCTCACAGACAGGATGCAGGCGCTTTGCTTGGGAGAGCGTGGAGGCTTCAAGGTGGCTCTTTTCTGATTTGGGATGCCTCCCAACCGCCCCAAACTGCCCTTCAGATAAAAGCCAGAGAGTCATACTGCTGTGAGGTGTCTATCAAGAAAATGAATCTTCTCTGAACATCAGGAGGTCTTGATTATTGATGACTATTCAGGAGCTGACAACAACTAGGGATCATTTTATAAGAGGAAACATTCATAAAAGGTGATGTACTGGGGCAGCTCGAGAAATCTGTAAACCTTTTCCTCCACAGCATTTTGCATAACTTGTGGGATAGACCCTTAAGCTGCTACATGACTCTGACAATATCCCTGATTGAGCAGGGACAATGGCTTCCCAAGTTTGGTTCTTCTGGGAAGATCAGCACTTTGGGCTCCAACCTACATTTCCAGCTTCACTCGTAGAATTATAGAATTGGAAGGGACCTCCAGGGTCATCTAGTCCAACCCACTGCACAATGCAGGAAACTCACAAATACCTCTCCCTAAATTCACAGGATCCTCATTGCTGTGAGATGGCCATCTAGTCTCTGTTTAAAAACCTCCAAGGAAGGAAAGCCCACCACCTCTTGAGGAAGCCTTTCTCACCACCTCACCACCACTGAGGAATCGCTCTAACGGTCAGGAAGTTCTTCCTAATGTTGAGCCGGAAACTCTTTTGATTTAATTTCAACCCACTGGTTCTGGTCCTACCTTTTGAGGCCACAGAAAACAATTCCACACATCCTCTAGATGACAGCCCTTCAAGTACTTGAAGATGGTGATCATATCACCTCTCAGCCGCCTCCTCCCCAGGCTAAACATCCCCAGCTCCTTCAACCTTTTCTCATAGGATTTGGTCTCCAGACCCCTCACCATCTTTGTCGCCCTCCTCTGGACCAGTTCCAGCTTGTCTATATCCTTCTTAAAATGTAGTGCCCAGAACTGAACACAATACTCCAGGTGAGGTCTTACCAGAGCAGCGTACTCGTTTACCTGGAGATTCATGAACTATTTGGCCTAGTGGCTCGAGCCCTTCCTCCACTCTGTGGGATAACAGCCACCTAAGGAACTCATTCCTTTTACAGCCTGCCGCTTATCATGTCTGTTTCCCAGACTGTAAAGGCCTTGAAGATTTAAATGGAAGCTCTACTATTTCACCCGAGCCTTTAAAAAGTCCAGCTAAAACAACGGAAATGCATACGTGAGAGGGTGGGATAAGAAGAATGCCAGACCATAAAAGCCCTGATAGCTTTAAGGCCGATGTGACTGTTAGAGCGGTTCTTCACCGTCACTGCGGTTAGTGGGATGCAGCTCGCGATCTCCGTTCTGTGGCATTTTGCTGAGTGTACAGGAAAAATGGGCTTCCTTTTTCTGATTTTAATGTGCTATGTCAGGAGTAAATTTTATAATGGATGCCTGGGATTTTCTGTCCAAGACTGATTCTGTAACAAATTCTCCCCCCATCTTTTTCCTCAGAGAGGGTAATTAATGGAGTGTACCGTTATTTCCATAGGAAATAATATTCCTAGAACTTTTGCCACTGAGGTAGATCTAGCTTTGTGAATCCTGTTTTTTTTTTTTTTCCTTGAAAAGGACGACAGCTGTGATCTTAAAGGAAAACACGGGTCCATGAGAGGGATTCTACTTCAAATTGTACATTTTGCAGCCGATGGAGCAAATGAAAACATATAAAATGCATGTTGATGGTCTGGACAGATTTTACAGGCTTGCTTGTAGGCATGGATCTAAAAAATGGGGGATCAGTAAGGGTTGCCAGCCTCCAGGTGGTGGCTGGAGATCTCCTGGCAAGACTTTAGCTGCTGCACCCAATTTTGGGGCAAGACTTTAAGAAGAAGAAGATATTGGATTTATATCCTGCCCTCCACTCCGAAGAGTCTCAGAGCGGCTCACAATCTCCTTTACCTTCCTCCCTCACAACAGGAACCCTGTGAGGTGGGTGGGGCTGGAGAGGGCTCTCACAGCAGCTGCCCTTTCAAGGAGAACCTCTGCCAGAGCTATGGCTGACCCAAGGTCATTCCAGCAGGTGCAAGTGGAGGAGTGGGGAATCAAACCCGGTTCTCCCAGATAAGAGTCCACACACTTAACCACTACACCAAACTGGCTCTTTAGCTGCTGCACCCAATTTCTGGGCAAGACTTTAGCTGCTGCACCGGATTTTTGGTAGTGCCTTGAATCATTCTTGCCATGTCTTGATTGTTAAACATTCAGCTAGAGAAGAAGCAATTGTGAAACGGGGACAATGGAGGACCATCCCGTCCACTAAGCCCCTCTCGTGCAGAGCTGTGTTTGGATCTTCATGCTTAATTGGATTCGGAAAGAACCTTGGAAGAATTGGATTAATATTTATTGGACTTTATGAACTTTATTTGAAGGTGGTTTTCCCACTTCAAGTCCCTTCTTTTGTCATTGTATGAGGCTTGATTTTTCATTATATGTGGCTTAATTTTTGTTTTCTGTGGCTTGATTTCCAAATTTATATGAGGCTTCTGCTGATATTATGAATTGTGGCTTGATTTCCTGTATTTGGTGATTTAAAAATTATATGAATTTTCTACTTTTTTTGTTTCTTATTTGAGGCTGGTTTCAACCTGGTTTCAAAAGTCCTACTTCTACTTTTCAATGGACTCTCTTCGGTTGCTCAGCCTCCAGGTGGTGGCTGGAGAACTTCTAGGATTACAAGGCAAGAGATCAGTTCACCTGGAGGAAATGACCACTTTGGAAGGTGGGTGCTAGCATTATATCCCATGGCAGTCCTTCCCTCAGCCAGTTTGGTGTAGTGGTTAAGTGTGCGGACTCTTATCTGGGAGAACCGGGTTCGATTCCCCACTCCTCCACTTGCACCTGCTGGCATGGCCTTGGGTCAGCCATAGCTCTGGCAGAGGTTGTCTTTGAAAGGGCAGCTGCTGTGAGAGCCCTCTCCAGCCCCACCCACCTCACAGGGTGTCTGTTGTGGGGGAGGAAGGGAAAGGAGATTGTGAGCCGCTCTGAGACTCTTCGGAGTGGAGGGCGGGATATAAATCCAATAACTTCATCTACCTCGCAGGGTGTCTGTTGTGGGGGAGGAAGGTAAAGGAGATTGTGAGCCGCTCTGAGACTCTTCGGAGTGGAGGGCGGGATATAAATCCAGTATCTTCATCTACCTCACAGGGTGTCTGTTGTGGGGGAGGAAGGGAAAGGAGATTGTGAGCCGCTCTGAGACTCTTTGGAGTGGAGGGCGGGATATAAATCCAATATCTTCATCAACCTCACAGGGTGTCTGTTGTGGGGGAGGAAGGGAAAGGAGATTGTGAGCTGCTCTGAGACTCTTCGGAGTGGAGGGCGGGATATAAATCCAATATCTTCATCTACCTCACAGGGTGTCTGCTGGAATGGCCTTGGGTCAGCCATAGCTCTCGCAGGAGTTGTCCTTAAAAGGGCAGCTGCTGTGAGAGCCCTCTCAGCCCCACCCACCTCCCAGGGTGTCTGTTGTGGGGGAGGAAGATAAAGGAGATTATAAGCTGTTCTGTGTCTCTGATTCAGAGAGAAGGGCGGGGTATAAATCTGCAATTCTTCTTCTTCTTCCGGTTTGAGATTATACTCTCTGATGCTTGTGTAAGCAAATCCTCAGATGTCAGGTCCGGGAAAGACCCTGCCCAAGATCCAGCAAAACAAAGTACATGTGGACAGCAGGGAACTTCAAAGGCTTGTGTAATGTCTGATATTTTGCATTTAAAAGGTCCTCAAAGCACTGCAACCTGTGCAGCGCTTATGCTTTCTTTAAAAAAGCCACCCATAAGAGTCAGTCTTCATTTCTCAATTACTCTAGTTTTCCAAGGCTCCGGAGGGCAGTCTATTAAGCATTCAGTGTCACGACACACCACACTGTTCCCGGTACCAGCTTCTGACACCCTCATTAGCTCAGACACTTTGAGTTTCTGATTATGTTCCCGATTTTCAGATAAGCCGCTAATAGGCTCTAATGAAAAAGAATGAAAACGGCCAATCAGCGCGTAGGAGTTCCATTTTCGAAGGCACCAAGTGTTCCGCCATGACAGCCCACAGTCATTTGAGTTTGGACACCGCCTGCCGTGAAGGCTGCCAGATCTAATATACCCGGAGCTGGCTTGCAAGTGGCGGCAACGAGGGCTCCATGATTTGATCGTTTAGACAAGTAAGCAAACCGTCACTATCGTTTCCCGGTAATGACTTTTGGAGAACAAATCTGCCTATTATCTTTTCTCCCGGTCCACACTCCTCACCAAGAAGTCGAAGAAGTAGGATCAGAGGCAATTAACAAGCCAGAGTATATCGGACCCTTTGCGGCGCAGTTTCATTTTCTGACGTCAAAGAGATGACAGCTGAGCCCCAAACCAATGAGACAGTGCTTGGACCAAAAATAATGCTGAGTGCAATTGGAATTGAGCATGGTGAAGTGCTGCTGATTACACTCCTGTTGAAAATCAAAAGGATTAAAGAATGATGATGATGATGATGATGATGATATTGGATTTATATCCCGCTGTAATGTACTGGATTTGGAGATGTTCAACAACCAACATCTTTCTTCGCTGTGCACATTACGAAGACAACATGGCAGGTTCGGGTCCCTGCTTATCAACATTTTCCCAGAACAACCCACTTCCCAGTCCAGTCTAATCCTGACCATTTAAAGTTTGCACCATAGATCTTAATAGGTGGTCAGGTAGTCCTTCCCTAGTCGGGTGACTCGCAGTTTCCCATGGCTCCCCTGAGAGCACCAGGTATGCTGTGTTGTAATTTCACGGAGCAAAATGCAAGACCCAACACCAGCCCTATACTCTGAATCTCAGAGGCTCAGAGTAATCGCAGTCTCCTTTACCTTCCCCCACCACAACAGACACCCTGTGAGGTAGGTGGGACTGAGAGAGCTCTTGCAGCAGCTGTCCTTTCAAGGACAACGCCTGTGAAAGCTATGGCTGACCTAAGGCCATTCCAGCAGGTGCAAGTGGAGGAGCAGGGAATCAAACCCAGTTCTCCCAGATAAGAGTCCACGCACGTAACCACTACACCACACTGCTCATTTCTGGCAGAATTGTGTGTGTGTGCATGTGTTAAGTGCCCAAGTCTCTTCTGAATTATGGCAACACTATGAATAGATGTCCTCCAAAATGTCTTCTTTTTAACATTCTCACTCAGATCTTGCAAACTGAGGGCCCTCGTTGCTTCCTTAATTGAGTCAGTCCATCTCATGTTGGCTCTTCCTCTTTTCCGGCTGCCTTCAGCTTTTTTTTAGCATTCTTACCTCTCTGGTAGCTCTTGTCTTCTCATAATGTGACCAAAGTACGAGATCCCCAGTTTAGACATTTTCACTTCTAGGGAGAGTTCAGGCTTGATTTGGTCTAGAACCCAATGAGTATTTTTTTTTGTTGGCAGTCCATGGTACCCATAAAATTCTCCTCCAATGCCACATTTCAACTTTCTTCTTGTCGCCTTTCTTCATTGTCCAACCTTCACACCTACATGGTAATGGAGAACACCGTGGCATGAAAATTTGTTGTTCAGTCGCACAGTCGAGTCCGACTCTTTGCATTCCCATGGACAAAGTCATGCCAGGCCCTCCTGTCTCCCACCATCCTCCGAAGTCTGCTCAAACTCATGTTTGTTACATCAGTAACGCTGTCCAGCCATCTCATCTTTTGCCGCCCCCTTCTTCTTTTGCCTTCTGTCTTTCCCAGCATCAGGGTCTTCATCAGGCATAAAGATTACCCCACCCTTAATAATGTTAAAACATTTCTAAAATGCAAGGATGGTATAAATGATAATATCTCATTCAGGGCTTTTTTTGTAGCAGGAACTCCTTTGCAAACATATTAGGCCACATTCCCCGGATGTAGCCGATCCTCCAAGAGCTTACAGTAGGCCCTGTTAGAAGAGGCCTGTAAGCTCTTGGAGGATTGGCTACATCAGAGATGTGTGGCCTAATATGCAAAGGAGTTCCTGCTACAAAAAGAGTCCTGATCTCATTAAAAACACAGGGATAAAAGAACTTCCTTGCAGGATCACCTCAAAGATCCACAAGTGCCCAGAAATCAGCCAAGTGAATATTTCAGAAAACTCTGCATGTAGTTTTTATCCTGGATAAACATTTCAAACAGTGATATTGGATATAAATGTTTTATGTTGCTGTTGTTGTTACTATTATTATTACTAGCAGTAAAGCCCATCATAGGAAGAAATACAATGGGACCTAGAAAAAAAGTATTCAGGAGGGGGTGATGAATGTGTAGGTGGCAGGAAGGAAGACAGACAAACAGAATGAAAGAGAGAGAGAGAGACAGAGAAAGAATGACGGAGAAAAGATGGGGAGAAAAGAGTGAGAGAAAAGCTCTTTCTCCATTCAGCTTTGCTCCAGATCTACTGAATCCATGGGCTACAAACTTGCATCATTCAAAATGATTCTAAATTTAAAAATATGCGCCTCACCTTTTGCAGAGTTTTACTTCTATATTTGAAAAGAAGGAAGCTCCAGGCAAGGATTCCTGTTCCCCGCGTGGCGGTGCGCACATTGCTGCCACGCACCACCTCTTTCACCTGTCTGGGACCCATTATTATTATTATTAATCATCATCATCATCGGTTACAATGAGACTATTTATTTGAGGACAGCAAAGAGCTTCAACATGCACATTAAATCTAGGACAAAAGAGCAGACGAGTGCACCACGCGTCCTGTGCCAGATGACTGGCTACGTTCTGAGTATTGTGGGAACTGTCGACAAATGCTTCGTCCAAGGCTCGGAAAGGCACTGGGAACCTTTCTGCAAAGCTGGCTCCATTCTACACCCTACACCTGTACAAGCAATAACCTTCTCGTGCTTCCATCGCTGCAGGTTTATCATTAACTACGAGGGGAACCTGGGGATTGCTGCTGAAGGAAGCGCCCCTCCTCAATACATTACTAAGCCACTATTAATGACCAATCCGCTGGAGTGTAAACCACTCAGTCCTTTGCCTTGGGCTGTCTGGTTTGTTTGAGTTAAGCATGGAATAGAAAGATCTGCCGTTTTTGGCAAGCCTCGGTCCTGCTGTATCGTGGGGGGGGGGGACTCATCATTATTTAGCACAGAGCATTTCCTCCCTCCCCCCTTTTTATAATTACACTTTTATTGAGAAGTTTTTTTTCTTCCTTGCATTCCCCAGAACATTTTCCAAAGCAAACAACCCTCCGAATTAAGGATGCTCCGCTTCTTAGAACTTCTGCTATGCAGTCGCTGGCAATTGTTACTATTCAAACGTAGGTTGATTTCCCCCCATATGCATCACCTCTAGTATTTTATTCAACAACCTGTTTCAGCTTGCATCTGACTGAGACAGCTGTGTTTCCTGAAAGCTTATGCTACAAAATTTTTTGCTAGTCTTAAAGGACTAAAGAATGATTAAAGGACTGGAACACCTTCCCTATGAAGAAAGGTTGAAACGCTTAGGGCTCTTTAGCTTGGAGAAACGTCGACTGCGGGGTGACATGATAGAGGTTTACAAGATAATGCATGGGATGGAGAAAGTAGAGGAAGAAGTATTTTTCTCCCTTTCTCACAATACAAGAACTCATGGGCATTCGATGAAATTGCTAAGCAGACAGGTTAAAATGGATAAAAGGAAGTACTTCTTCACCCAAAGGGTGATTAACATGTGGAATTCACTGCCACAGGAGGTGGTGGCGGCCACAAGCATGGCCACCTTCAAGAGGGGGTTAGATAAAAATATGGAGCAGAGGTCCATCAGTGGCTATTAGCCACAGTGTGTGTGTATGTATATATATATATATATATATTTGGCCACTGTGTGACACAGAATGTTGGACTGGATGGGCCATTGGCCTGATCTAACATGGCTTCCCTTATGTTCTTATGTTCTTATGCTACTGGACTCTTGGAGAAACGTCAACCGAGGGATGATATGATAGAGGTTTGCAAGATTATGCACGGCATAGAGAAGGTAGAGAAAAAGGGACTTTTCTCCCTTTCTCACAATATGAGAACTCGTGGACATTCAATGAAATTGCTGAGCTGTCAGGTTAGAACTGATCAAAGGAAGTACTTCTTCACCCAAAGGGTGATTAACACATGGAATTCATTGCCACAGGAGGTGGAGACGGCTACAAGCACAGACAGCTTCAAGAGAGGACTGGATAAACGTATGGAGCAGAGGTCCATCAGGGGCTATTAGCCACAGCGTATTGTTGGAACTCTCTTTACTATTACGTTTCAGCTTTGTGAGGGAGGTAGCAAATTATATATTGCTCATTTTGTCAAAGTAACTGCTGATGACAATTCCGGCATCAGGAGGCTTGTTCTATTCTGCAGGAGTTGGAGGGGGGTTTGCCCCAATAGGAGATAAAGAGTTCTTCCTAGGCATTAAAAAAAAATCAAGCATGCGTGCGTATATCTCTGCGTGCATGTGTTATGCCTTTCGGAATAAAAGATTGCACATGCGCGTGTGCTAATTGTGTAATCAGAGAAATAAATGCATCTTTACCAAAAACCTCGAGAGGTTTTCCGCTTCAAATCTGCAGCACACACCAGTAGGTGTTATATTTAGCACCACTACAAGAGGCTGGGGGCGGGGGCTGGGACGGCAAAGCTTTTTATAGAAAGAGAATGGTCTCCTCTCCTCTCCTGGATAGCAGCCCACATTTCAAGAAACCACAGTGCTATACAGATTCCATCCCCCCTCCCCTCCAACGGCTTTGCCCCGCAAGTGACTTACGCATCTAGGGTTGTTCTTACCTGAGCATTCAAGCAAAAATAGAAGCCATTGTTCAGACGGCAAATGAAGCATTTTCTTTAAATGCGCGGCTTGTCGGGAAGTAAACAGAATTAAACAAAAGGGAGACGGTTCTCTCTAGACCCTTTCTGCGCATTCGAACTGTCCCGCTGCTCATCGCCATTGTGAAGGCCCCAGGCAAAGAATACTATATATGACCCCTCTGCAATTTCAGGCTCTTGATCCCAGTCTAGCCCTTGAATGAAGTGATATGGGGGAGGGAGGGGGGAAGCAATTCAGATAGAAACTAATCAAACCACCAACTGAAAACACCAGGATTGTCAGCCCTCCAGTTAGCACAGGGGATTCCCCACCCTTAAGAAAGAAAGGTAGTCCCCTCTGCTAGCACCAGTCACAAGGGGGTACCGTTTTACTTAGGAATTGCCGGCAAAACCATTGTCAGACTGTGTTTCATTGAAGTTACCTTTGCCTTCCGGACTTATTAAGCACTGCTTACTAACATGAATGTTTATTAAATTCCTATGCTACTAACCCAGTCACCCTGCAGGGAAAAGAGGGGTGGTGAGAATGGATGTTACCAAAAGTTCCAAAGGCTAGCAAGGCCTTTGAAGTGCAGAGTGCTCAGCTAACCTTCCTGGCGCCTCCCGAGCAGAGCAAGGACATCACCAGGGGGGAGATGTGAACATCAACTGTAAAAGATAAGCGGGCATGTGAAAGTGTTACTTGCAGGGGCGAACTGTAGTTTTATTATGGGAAGTAGTTTAAAGCCCTATTCCTTTGAAGTGTACTCATAAATGCCAATGGTTCAAGCTATCTGTTATCAGTTCCAATGAATCCCTGCTAAGAGTAACATTGTAGTTATCAATAAATGCAACTTAGTTTTTAACAAAGACAAGTCTGATCATTTTGGAACTTCAATGAACCCTTTGCTGACAACCATAGAGTTTCCAGCAAATCTTAGAACAGGGGTAGCCAAACTGTGGCTCGGGAGGCACATGTGGCTCTTTCACAAATATTCCGTGGCCCTCGGGGCCCCCATTACCCCGTCAGTCGGCTGGAAAAGGCAGTTCTCTCTTTACATCACTGAATTTCAGAGTCTCAGAGCGGCTCACAATCGCCTTTTCCTTCCTCTCCCACAACAAACACCCTGTGAGGTGGGTGGGGCTGGAGAGGGCTCTCACAGCAGCTGCCCTTTCAAGGACAACCTCTGCCAGAGCTATGGCTGACCCAAGGCCATTCCAGCAGTTGCAAGTGGAGGAGTGGGGAATCAAACCCGGTTCTCCCAGATAAGAGTCTGTGCACTTAACCACTACACCAAACTGGCTCCCTGGATCATGTCAATTTTTCTGTCTATAAAGGAGAAGGCTTACGTATCCAGTGTCCTTTACTGTTAGAAATCTTTGGAATTCACCCACAGTTTACTCTTAATGTTGCTATTCAAAGATGGGTTTCCATCACCCCTGTCCTAGAGCTACGTCACTTCTAATTTTTTTACCTGACGTGACTGTCAAGGTCCCTTGCTGTCTGTTATTTGCATGCTTGCTTGCCACGTCTGAGAGAAACGAAACTTAAAGATGCGCCCCATGAGGGAGACCAGCATTTTCTCCGCTCTGACTGACCTTCAAGGTTTCTGTTACCTCACGGTGTCTGTAACTGTCTCAGCTTCTTGTGTGAACTAATTGTTTCGCCAAGCCCAGGTTTTCTTGCTTGAATTCTGGCATGTCTCTAACGGTCACAATGAAGGCATATAATCGGGGCACCCCTCAGCTGCATTTTAGTTCAACCACTCACCTGTGAGTGTCTGTTTTCCTGTTATTCAAATAAACACTTATTCTAGACGAATGATTATCATAGAGAAGTATAGTGTCCAGATCACGTGATGTGATGGTATCGCTTTACTCTGTTCTGGTAAGACCTCACCTGGAGTCTTGTGTTCAGTTTTGGGCACCACATTTTAAGGATATAGACAAGCTGGAACGGGTCCAGAGGAGGGCAATGAAGATGGTGAGGGGTCTGGAGACCAAGTCCTATGAGGAAAGGTTGAAGGAACTGGGGACGTTTAGCCTGGAAAGGCGGCGGCTGAGAGGTGATATGATCGCCATCTTCAAGTACTTGAAGGGCTGTCATATATTATAGAGGATGGTGCGGAATTGTTTTCTGTGGCCCGAGAAAGCAGGACTAGAACCAATGGCTTGAAATGAAATCAGAAGAGTTTCCGGCTCGATATTAGGAAGAACTTCTTGACTGTTAGAGTGGTTCCTCAGTGGAACAGGCTTCCTCAGGAGGTGGTGGGCTCTCCTTCCTTGGAGGTTTTTAAAGAGAGTCTAGATGGCCATGTGACAGCAATGAAGATCCCGGGAATTTAGGGGGGGGGCGTGTTTGTGAGTTTCCTGCATTGTGCATTGGGTTGGACTGGATGACCCTGGAGGTCCCTTCCAACTCTATGATTCTATGAATGGAGAGTGCCTGTTATTGAAGACAGTCTTATAGCTGAGAGTGACGTGACACTGTAACCAATGATGTGCCTCCTTTGTCTCCCAATCACCACTCTCCGATTGCTCATGAATACGTTTGTCAGAATTAGCTGGGGGGAAAAATTAGTATTAAACAGCAGGCCTCATTTTGGACAGGAGCTCACAGAAGCGGAGCTCCGGAACCTCAAAATTTCATTGTGCTCTTTCTTTTTTACACCCCCCCCCCAAAAAAAAATACTTGCTTCTGGGCTCCATTGTTCAAACCCCCTGGGAGAATTTTGCCGATTTGACAAACTTACTAATATTTCCCCCCACACACACAAAAAATGGGAAGATACCCAAAACAGAAAGCAGACAGATGAAAATCGTTATTATGCCACTGTGAAAACTTAGGAGAAAGGAATTTAAAAAGTATGGTGGGAGTAGGGCTTTTTTTTTTGTAGCAGGAACTCCTTTGCATATTAGGCCACACCCTTCTTATGTGGCCAATCCTCCAAGAGCTTAGAGAGCTCTTAGTGCAGGACCTACTGTAAGCTCCAAGAGGATTGGCTACATCAGGGGGTGTGGCTTAGTATGCAAAGGAGTTCCTGCTACAAAAAAAGCCCTGGATGGGAGTAAGGTTTTATTATGACAACCAGGGTTGCTACTGCTTATTATTATTATTATTATTATTATTATTATTATTATTATTATTATTATTATTATTATTGTAGAAAAAGCCCAGCAGGAACTCATTTGCATGTTAGGCCACACCTCCTGACAACTAGCCAGCTGGAACTATGTTCCTGTGCATTCCAAATGAAAAAAAAAAAGCCAAAGCATGCAGCTCTCAATTGTTCCGGGGAACCCAGCTATGGAAAAAAAAACTACTATGCTACCCTTTGGCACCTGCTAAATACCACTCTGCCTCCTCTGGTCCTTTTTTCTCCAGATATTAGAGGCCTGCTGGCACTGAGTCCTGAGTAGTAGTAGTAGAAGAAGAAAAAGAAGAAGATAAGATCTCAGAGTGGTTCAAAATCTCCTTTACCTTCCTCACCCAGAACAAATACCCTGTGAGGTGGGTAGGCCTGAGAGAGCTCTCCCAGAAGCTGCCCTTTCAAGGACAGCTCTGTGAGAGCTATGGCTGACCCAGGACCATTCCAGCAGCTGCAAGTGGAGGAGTGGGGAATCAAACCCAGTTCTCCCAGATAAGAGTCTGTGCGCTTAACCACTACACCAAACTTGCTCTCTGAATCATGGCCAATTTTCTTATCTATAAAGGAAAAGGTTTACTTATCCAATGTCCCTTTACTGTTAGAAATCTTTGGAATTCACCCACAGTTTACTCTTAATGATGCTATTCAAAGATGCGTTTCCAGCTCCCCCGAAGACAGAATCAAAACAAACCAATCAATATCCATCTTTAAAACTGGGACACTGCAGAGAGGTTTCTTTCTTTCTTTTCTTTTCTTTTTTTTAAGTGAATTTATTCCATCTACCTTAAACTCCATGCAGTTCGTCATTAAGAGTTTAGGCAGGAAGCGAAACAGCGACACAAAAGTGGTTTTAACAAGCTTTCACAAGGCTGACAATAAGAGATGGGGATTTTTTTTAAAAAAAAACATGGAAACAATAAGCAACTTGGGTGCCAACAAACACAACCTTCAAACGGACGTGAAATGTAAAAATGCTATTTTATTTGCATTCTGTCATCTGCTTTCGCTTTAACCATTTAGCGCTCTTTGGGTTTCTTCATTGTAGGATGCTTCAGTTTCTGTAATAGCTACAGAAGGTGTGTCGTTAACACTGTGCGGATTCCCTCTTTGTAGGGTTGCTACCTCTGGGTTGATTGGAGGAGGTGGACCCTGGGGAAGGGCAGGTTTGGGGAGGGCAGGGGCCTCAGCATGGTATAATGTCATAGAGCCCACCCATCAAAGCAGTCATTCCCCCCAGGGGAACTGGTCTTGATTGTCTGAAAGATGAAGGGTGTCAAATCTTCGGAACCGCCTCTCCCCATATGAGCCTCCCAGGCTTTGAGATCATCTACACCATACCATACCATACCATACCATACCATACCTTTAATGGCATAATAGATTCAGATAAAAATACACAGAATATAAAAATTTAAACATTGGAGATAAAATCAAGATAAAACCGAGCTTACAGATGCATTCAAACATGGTCAGAATTAAATTTAAGGATGTCAGCCAGAAATTTTGCCACAGCCTCACTAACCACCCCCTCAGTATCACTCAATAAATAATAACAGGGTGGCAGAATAGACAAATCTGGAGAAAAAGAAAGCTTGCCAAATAAATCTTTACGGAGGTTATGGTATAAAGAACAATCAAGCAATATATGCTGGATTGAGTCAGGGGTATTTGCTCCACAGGAGCAAAGTCTGTCGGCTAAAGGGACTCGCTGATATCTCCCTTGTAAAACTTTGGAGGGAAACGCGTTTAGTCTAGCCAACATAAATGCCCTGCGATGACTTGGAGTGGTTAGGTCTGATAGATAATTGGGCATTTTGCCACAAAAAGCATAAAGACCTAAGGAAGCTGGAGAGCAAATATAAGGGTCATCTACACAACATCTTCTTGTAATCCTTGGTCCTAAGGATGCCTGGTTGGCCTCAACGAGGGGCAGGGCCTTTTCAATCTGGGCCCCTACCTGGTGGAATGAGCTCCTGTTGGAGATCCGGGCCCTGCGGGACTTACCTAAGTTCTCCAGGGCCTGTAAGACGGGGCTCATCCGTCAGGCTTTTCATTTACTGGGCGTCCTCTGAAACCTTCCCCCAGCACTTCATTATCCATGTGCTTGAGTTGGGTCAAGGGTCTGAGTTACAACCTTAAGTGTTGTCAATGACCTGAAGCTCTGCTATTGGTGTTAACTAGCTGAAGTCGTACCAACTGCTGACCTGTGGCCTCTGGCTGTATTACTGTTGGAGTTATGACCCTCTATTTATGTATTATGTTTATGAGATAGTTTCAATTGGTTGTGTCTAATTGGATATGTTTTATTTATTGTTATTGCAAAGTTTTATTGTTGTAAGCCGCCCTGAGCCTGCCTTGCAGGATAGGGCGGGGTATAAATCGCATATTAAATTAAATTTAAAAATTAAATGCATGGTCCAAGGGTTGAATCAGGCCCCCGGAGAGCTCCTGTCAGGCCCATGAGCAACTCACAGTCATCTGCTTCCATCTCCCTCTCTTGCTTCCTTCTGCATCTCAGCTTGCTTTGCCAGGCTTGCTCAATCGCACAGGAACTACAGAGCCAGGCCTTTGTTTTCTCCGTTGGCTGATCAGCACATGAAGCAACTTACATGCAAAAACTCACAATGCCCAGCCATTTCATGTTTTCCCCTGGGTCTTAGGTTGAAAGCATTGACCACGGGATTTACTTTAATAAATGTTAATCAATTAAAAGTAGGTTTAGAACTTACAGATCAACACCTGAACAGCATACTCAGGATTGCTATGGCCCAGACATTGTCTCCAGATTTTGGTACAATAATTCCAAGAGCAAAAGGTGTCAGTTATCAGAGACTGTTAAATAAACAAAATATCGCAAAAGCGCTAATATTTTAAGCATATTTTTTATTTATTTTATTTTATTTTATTTTATTTTATTTTATTTTATTTTATTTTATTTTATTTTATTCGATTTATATCCCGCCCTACCCCACCGAGGTGGGCTCAGGGCGGCTTACAACATAAAAACCAACAGAATCCATTTAAATACATTCATGATAGATTAATAATTATAATTATACAATAAAATATATAAAATACATATAAAATACATAAAAACACATAAAACTTACTACAATATGTACTATGCTAACCTTCCTTAAATCAATTCTTCAATATTCCAATATTAAATAATCTGGTGTTATAGATTGGAGTGTTCAGGCATTCTGATAGCAATTAATTATATGCCAGCCGGAAGAGGACTGTTTTGCAGGCCCTGCGGAACTGTTCAAGGCTCCGCAGGGCCCTCACCTCTTCCGGGAGCTGATTCCACCAACAGGGAGCTGCAATCGAGAAGGCCCTGTCTCTGGTCACTTTCAGACGGGCCTCCTTTGGCCCAGGGATTGTAAGGAGGTTTTGGGACCCCGATCTCAGCACTCTCTGGGGAACATGTGGGGAGAGACGGTCCCTAAGGTAGGCAGGTCCCAGGCCATAAAGGGCTTTAAAGGTCATAACCAGCACCTTGTACCGAACTCGATATGTTATCGGCAGCCAGTGCAGTCCCCGAAGCCCCTAGGGAGCCCTAATAACAGCCGGGCAGCGGCATTCTGCACTAGCTGCAACTTCCGGGTTCGGCACAGGGGCAGCCCCATGTAGAGGGCATTGCAGTAGTCTAACCTCGAGGTGACCGTTGCATGGATCACTGTTGCCAGGTCGTCGTCCTCCAGGAAAGGAGCCAACTGCCTTGCCCGCCTAAGATGAAAGAATGCGGACTTGGCAGTGGCTGCTATCTGGGCCTCCATAGTTAAGGTAGGCTCCAATAGCACCCCCAGGCTCCTAACCCTGTGCGCCGCTGACAGAGGCACACCATCAAGGGCCGGTAAGGGAATCTCCCTCCCCGGACCACGGCGACCCAGGCAAAGGACCTCTGTCTTCGAAGGATTTAACTTCAGCCCGCTCAGCCTGAGCCATCTAGATACAGCCTGCAATGCCAGGTCCAGGTTTTCTGGAACACAGGCAGGCTGGCCGTCCATAAGTAGATAGAGCTGGGTGTCATCTGCATACTGGTGACAACCCAGCCCATATCTCCGGGCAATCTGGGCAAGAGGGCGCATATAGATGTTAAACAACATCGGGGAGAGAACTGCCCCCTGAGGGACTCCGCAGTCCAGCGGGTACCTCTGGGACAGTTCACCCCCAATCGCCACTCTTTGTCCCCGACCCGTGAGGAAAGAGGTAAGCCATTGTAAAGCCAACCCCTGAATCCCCACGTCGGCGAGACGGCAAGTCAGCACCCGATGGTCGACCATATCGAACGCTGCCGATAGGTCTAACAACATCAGTACTGCCGAGCCGCCTCGGTCCAGATGCCGCTGGAGATCATCCACTAGGGCAACCAGCACTGTCTCCGTCCCATGACCCGGGCGGAAGCCCGACTTATGGGCATCAAGGACGGAAGCATCCTCCAGGAAGCTCTGTAATTGCAACGCCACTGCCCTTTCAATAAGTTTACCCAAAAAGGGTAAATTCGAGACCGGCCGATAGTGTGCCAATTCGGCCGGATCCAGTGTTGGTTTTTTTAAAAGGGGGCGGACCACTGCCTCCTTAAGAGGTGTTGGAAATTGCCCTTCCATGAGGGAAAAAAATAAAAAAAAACACATTTAATTGTGTTTGTTTGTGTCCTTTATTTTATTTCTCTGCTACCTGGCATTACATTTTATGACAAGCGAGGCCCGGCCCAGCAGATCTGGCCCTCATAACAATTGAGGTTGACAACCTTGGATTAAGGGGTTGGCCCACTTTCCCTATGATAAAAGGTTAAAGCCCTTGGGGCTCTTTAGCTTGGAGAAATGCCAATTGAGGGGCTGACATGATAGAGGCTTACAAGATTATGCATGGGATAGAGAAGGTAGAGAAAGAAGTACTTTTCTTCCTTTCTCACAATGCAAGATTTCGTGGGCACTCAATGAAATCGCTGAGCAGTCGGGTTAAAATGGATAAAAGGAAGTACTTCTTCACCCCTAGGGTGATTAATACATGGAAATCACTGCCACAGGAGGTGGTGATGGCTATAAGCATAGATGGCTTCAAGAGGGGATTAGATAAACGTATGGAGCAGAGGTCCATCAGTGGCTATTAGCCACAGGGTATTGACGGAACGCTCTGTCTGGGGCAAGTGATGCTCTGTATTCTTGGTGCTTGGGGGGGACAACAGTGGGAGGGCTTCTAGTGTCTTGGCCCCACTGGTGGACCTCCTGATGGCCCCTGGGTTTTGGCCACTGTGTGACACAGAGTGTTGAACTGGATGGGCTATTGACCTGATCCAACATGGCTTCTCTTATGTTCTTATGTAATTGTGATAATGGGAGGTCTCCAGTTGCCACCTGAAAGTTGGCAACCCCATCTACTTGCCATGTCTTCAGAATGACCCATTTCTCCCTACTGTAGCCATGCTTCCCTAAGACACAGGTTAGCATCACTACCAGGTGACTGGGTGCAGCCGAGCCAAATACATTTACTTGAAAAGCATTTGTGCAGCTTCACAAAGAGAAGTGTTGGGAGCATCCCGTTTGTGCCCTAGAAGAAATGTGCACTCTTCCGCACTCCGCATCCTGATAGAGTTGCTGCTGCACTTGATGTTCGTCATTTTCTGATAACATTTCCTTTTCGGGACGGCACAGCAGATGGCTACCGCTTGCCTCCGTTCTCCATCAAAGTGCTGACTAGCGTGCGGTTTTGAAGCAGGGTCAGAAGGGTGCTTGCGTGTAGTTCGGCTCCCCAGTCCATGCAAACGGATACGGCTTTGCACGTCAGCTTCTTCTGGGAATTATTAGGAAGGGAATTGAAAACAAATCAGCCAGTATCATAATGCCCCTGTATAAATCGATGGTGCGGTCTCATTTGGAGTACTGTGTGCAGTTCTGGTCGCCGCACCTCAAAAAGGATATTATAGCTTTAGAGAAGGTGCAGAGAAGGGCAACTAGAATGATTAAAGGGCTGGAGCACTTTCCCTATGAAGAAAGGTTGAAACGCTTAGGGCTCTTTAGCTTGGAGAAACGTCGACTGCGGGGTGACATGATAGAGGTTTACAAGATAATGCATGGGATGGAGAAAGTAGAGAAAGAAGTCCTTTTTTCCCTTTTTCACAATACAAGAACTCATGGGCGTTTGATGAAATTGCTGAGCAGTCAGGTTAGAATGGATAGAAGGAAGCACTTCTTCACCCAAAGGGTGATTAACATGTGGAATTCACTGCCACAGGAGGTGGTGGCAGCCACAAGCATAGCCACCTTCAAGAGGGGTTTAGATAAAAATATGGAGCACAGGTCCATCAGTGGCTATTAGCCACAGTGTGTGTGTGTGTATATATATATAATTTTTTTTGCCACTATGTGACACAGAGTGTTGGACTGGATGGGCCATTGGCCTGATCCAGCATGGCTTCTCTTATGTTCTTATGTTCTTCCACTTCTTTGTAGCTGTATTATTACCGCATGAGGATCTCTTGGAGCACACACCTTTGGCTGTGAATATTTTAAAAAGATACATTGCATCTCTGAGATGATTTCCACCCCACCCGCACCCCTTCCCAGAATCGCATTGTGGGCTTAAAGAGATGAGCTAAAATGAATATCCACACGGATGTCTGATTTGCTTAATTTGAAAGGCAAATGTAGAATGTTTGGTGTAGTGGTTAAGCCAGTTTGGTGTAGTGGTTAAGTGTGTGGACTCTTTTCTGGGAGAACTGGGTTTGATTCCCCCCTCCTCCACTTGCACCTGCTTGGAATGGCCTTGGGTCAGCCATAGCTCTGGCAGAGGTTGTCCTTGAAAGGGTAGTTGCTGTGAAAGCTCTCTCAGCCCCACCCACCTCACAGGGTGTCTGTTGTGGGGGGAGAAGATATAGGAGATTGTAAGCCGCTCTGAGTCTCTGATTCAGAGAGAAGGGCAGGGTATAAATCTGCAATTCTTCTTCTTCAATGTGAAATTTTACCTTAAAAATCTGAATTTTTGATTGCATAGGGTATAACTTTGCTTGGAATTGTTAAAAAAAAAAAAAAGGTAGTGCCCTGTGCAAGCACCAGTCATTTCTGACTCTGGGGTAATGTCATATCACGATGTTTTCATGGCAGACTTTTTATGGGGCTGGTTTACCATTGCCTTCCCCAGTCATCCACACTTTCCCCCCAGCAAGCTGGGGACTCATTTTACCAACCTCGGAAGGATGGAAGGGTGAGTCAACCTTGAGCCGGCTACCTGAACCAGCTTCCGCTGGGATCGAACTCAGGTCGTGAGCAGAGGGCTCCGACTGCAGTACTGCAGCTTTACCACTCTGCACTATGGGGCTCTTTTGAGGAGTGCAATGAAGCCTAAAAGGACTCTCACAAAATGGATTCGTTCCAGGGATCCAGGGGATGTCTTTCAGAGTATCCCAGTGTGGAGTGATTTCAAATGAGCCCAAATTCATACGGTGCTTCTGTGGTGCTAAAGTGTTCTCTCCTTAACTAGTTTATTGTTTTCCATGATGATTTATATGGCCTGCTGTTGTTTTAAAGTGCGTCGGCTATATCATGCTAATGTGGCAATTCCCAAACAGCATGATGTGGCATCCTAATAAGCCTTGAGGACTGAAGGTGTGCCTCAGAATTACTGCTCCATGTTGGATGCTCCCACCACTCTTGGAGCCTGGGCCTCCTGTGCTACATTAACCCACCTTTTGCCAATTCATTCATTCATTCATTCATTCATTCATTTATTCATTCATATCCCACCTTTCTCCCCAATGGGGACCCAAAGCAACTTGCTCATCCCTCCCTCCCTCCCTTTCTTTCTATTCAGGGATGGAATTCTAGCAAGAACTTCTTTGCATATTAGGCCACACCTCCTGATGTAGCCAATCCTCCAAGAGCTTACAAAAAAGAGCCTTGTAAGCTCTTGGAGGATTGGCTACATCAGGGGTGTGTGGCTTAATATACAACGGAGCTCCTGCTAGAATTCCACCCCTATTTATATTCCACCTCTCTCCCCAAAGGGGACCCAAAACTGCTTGCTCATTCATTCATTCATTCATTCATTCATTCATTCATTCATTCATTCAATGAGTTTTCTATCTTGCCCCTTCCGGCAAGTGGGCTCAGGGTGGTTACAACCGGCTGACATCGTTCTCCTCTCCTTCGTTTTAACCTCACAACTCCCCAGTGAGGTAGGTTAGGCTGAGAGTTTGTGATGGACCCAAGGTCACCAAGCAAACCTCCAAGACAGAGTGAGGATTTGAACCTGGGTTTCCCAAATCCTAGTTTGGTATTTTAGCCCCTACACCATGCCGGCTTTCTGCAGTGATGACATTCCAAAAGATGGAATATGGACACACCAGTACCCCCGACACAGGTAGAGCTACAGCTAATAGGGAAGAGAGACGCTTGGAGGAGTCATTATTCTCTAGGAAGCTCTGGCCAGTGGGAAGAGCCAGGGTGCTATGAGTCAATAATGAATAGGCTATCCTAGCTTTGCCTGGAGAATATTTAGTCAGTTGTTCTCACTGGTTCTTGAGTAGAGTTGGGCATGAGATGGGAAAATGCAGTTCAGTTTTGTTCATGGTTCGTGGCTCAGCCAACACAAACTGAACCAAACCAGGAGATCTGTTTTCTGAACCGAAACAGTTTGTTGTACATCACCTCGCAAACCCCAATTGAAAGGGATTGCAGTCCCTTTCAATGGGTTTTAGCAGAAATTCCCCAAAACAGCTGAGTGATGGGAAGCAGTTTACTGCTTCAGGCTGTTTTGTACAGTCCCTTTAAAGGGACTGCGTAAGACAGACTGAAAAGCTGAGTAGCACATAACCCCAGCCATTAAGCTTGGGGGTTTTTTTTTTGGGGGGGGGGTTCACAGGGAACAGAAAGCAGGGGTTTAAAGGGACTCAGAATCCCTTTAAACCCCTGCTTTCTGCACCATCCACGAACAACCACAAACTGCCATTAACTGCATTAAAAGTTCATGGAAGTTCATGATGGTAGACCCGTCATCAACCTCTGTTCACAAACCACTAACAGGGCAAAATTCATGAAGAACGTTGCTTTGCGGCTCAGCTTGTGCTCCTCCATATTCTTGAGAACACACTCCCATTTCATTTCACAGAGCTCCCCGAGCATGTAAACTAACCGCAGAGTGCTCCTGAAGAACCTCAGGGTACCCAGAGCCTTTCTACTGAGTGATTGATATTCCTCTCTTCTTTTTTGGCCATTGTCACAGCTTACAGTGACCCTGCGGGGTTTCTCAGCTCCAGAGATGGTCAGAAGCGGTTTGCCATGGCCTCACTCTGCATAGAAACCCCCCGTACAACCAACAAACTCACCAAAAAAAAAATCTACAATTACAAAAGCATATATTAGTTCATAAGCGGCCATACAATTAAGTCTTTAGAAAAATAGGGAGCGTGATCACCAGGAATCAGTCCAACCTTTATAGTAGTCATCATGCATCCAAATGGTTGACCCTGATCCAAAAGAAAATCACATCCATAGGAATTTCCTTGGATGCATTTTATTTATCCTCTGCTTCCGCGGTATTTCAATCCATCAAACGTAGACTACTAGATATCCAGTTGCAACGTCTAACTGAGGCAGCTCGGAAAACTCGCTCCCCAAGCTATCTGGGTTTATCCAGATTCCTGGGCTTTTAGCTCCCTATTTCCTCTTTTTAACTGATCCTCCCCAAAGAAGAGCATTCATGCTGGCTAGATTTAATGCATTACCATCGGCCATCCTTTTCGGAAGATACCACAGAATCTCCCGCAATCTTAGACGATGCCCTTGTAGTCAAGGAGTCATCGAAACGGTCCCTCATGTTCTTTTGGACTGCCCTTTTTATAGCAGTCCACGTGCAAGATATCTAGATGCACTGCTCTCTGACCATCAAGGCCTTTCTGACAATGCCAAGGTTCGTTTTTTACTCCACGGGAAACACAACTTTGTCACTACTCACGTTGCTTGCTTTTTACAGGTTGCGATCCAAATCAGAGAGGCTTTTACTCATGCATAGCTTACTGCTATTTTATGTCATTTAACTTTTGCTGGTTTTTTCTAAGGTTTTATTATATTCTATAGTGTCAGTGTTGGTTTTAAAGTATACTGTATTTTTGTATCAATGCCAATAAAGGTCTATGGTATGGTAGTCAATACCAAGTTCATCCCAGAGAATCCTGATGAAGAGGTTGTGGAATGGATCAATGTCAATATACGCAGCCAGCAGTTCAGCAAAGAACAAGGCCGTACTGGAACCCTTGTTTCGCCCAGGCTTCTTCAAGCTTTTTACGACATTTTCATACCCTGGGCAAAACCGCCATTCTATGACACCATTAGAAGGTACTTGAATAGAATGGCGTTCTTGCCCAGGGTTTTGCCCCATTCTCTGGAATGAACTTGGTATTGACTACTATAAAGATTGGACTGATTCCTGGTGATCACGCTCCCTGTTTTTCTAAAGAATAATTGTATGGTTGCTTATGAACTAATATATGCTTTTGTAATTGTGGATTTTTGGGGGGGAGTTTGTTGGTTGTACGGAGGCTGGTTTTCACAGAAAGCCTTGCGCTTTGGATTTCTCTGTCTACATTTGCCGTGATTCTCTTTGTGGGTTGCACAAGCTCCCTCTGGGGAGAGGGGATCCCCTAGTTTTGGGGGGGCAATCTGCTGACACAGAGCAGTCCATTGGGGGGATCCCTACCCCCAAACAACCCCATCCCTGAATGACATGCCCCACGCCATGATATCACCCAGAAGTGACATCATCGCGCCAGGCACGTTGGGCCATGGATGCTCTAGGATTCATGGTAAAAAACTCTATGGTACCAAAGCAGCAGAGAGACTTGGCAATTCTGACCCTACTGATGGTATTACCAGCTCCCCCCTGCCTCCAGTGAGGGGCAGAGGGGTAGGGTTGCCAATTCCAGGCTGAGAAACTCCGAGAGATTTGGGGAGCAGAGCATGAAGAGGAGTTCAGAATCCCTTGAAGCCCCTGCTTTCTGCTCCATCCACGAACGACCTCAAGCCGCCGTTCACTGCATTAAAAGTTTGTGGCAGTTCACGATGGTAGACCCATCACGAACGTCTGTTCACAAAACACGAACAGGGCAAAATTCATGAAGAATTTTGCTCTGTTTTTCAGTTTGTGCCATAAAGTCCACCTCACACACACACAAAAAACACACAGCACATTTTCTCTAGGGGAACCAATAGGTTGAAAATAAATCAAAAGAGTTTCCGGCTCAACATTCGGAAGGACTTCCTGACCGTTAGAGTGATTCCTCAGTGGAACAGGCTTCCTCGGGAGGTGGTGGACTCTCCTTCCTTGGAGGTTTTTAAACCGAGGCTAGATGGCTATCGGACAGCAATGAAGATCCTGTGAATTTAGGGGGAGGTGTTTGTGAGTTTCCTGCATTGTGCAGGGGGTTGGACTAGATGACCCTGGAGATCCCTTCCAACTATATGATTCTATGAACTGATCTCTGCATTCCGGCTGGGAGATCCCCAGGTTCAACATCCTCCCTACCTTCTAAGATCTGAGAAGATGCTAGCTCTGACCATTGTCTCCATACAGCCAGGAGAATAAAAGAATTCATGGGGGAAACATCCAAGCAGGACTGAACTTTGAAATGGCACAAAACGGGCAACGTCTTCACGCGCTTCACTGTAATGCGTCCCCTCCCCCTTCATCCCAATCAGCACCATCTCTCTCTTTTTCTCACTTTTAAATCTCCCTTTCCCCCCTCCTGGTTCCTATTTCCAGGAACAGTTTAGTCTTTCCTACAAATGGCCGAAATCACAGAGCTAGCAGTTAGAGTTATTGTAGGAGCACAAATAGCAGAAGACAGATCACAGCGTCCCTAGTGATCAAGGAACTATATAATGCTGACGTGCCGGAGCCACGGCAGCAAAAATTCTGGAAGCCAGCTGCTTAGATTTCAGCAGGCTCACCCCCTTTCATCTCTCTCCCTCCCTCTCTCTGATAATGAACTAAACTCACCCTCGTTACCTCCCTAACGAACACAGAGCGACTTTTCCGCAGGCATGGAAGGGAAGGAAGAAAGGGAAAGGCACTGGATGGGTGGTTACCTTTTAAAAATGGACTTCACAGGATTCTGTTATTTGACTAAAGATAAAAAGGAGTCTCTCCCGCAGCTGAGAATATTGATCCAGGAGGGAGAACTGTGAGACGGCAGGTCTTCTTGAAACAGTCAAGCCCAGTGGGAATAAACCAGGGCTGCCAACCTTCTGGTAGGGCCTGGGGTTCACAACTGATCTCCAGGGGACAGCCATCAGTCCACCTGGAGAAGATGGCTGCTTTTCTATGGCATTATACCAGGGATGGCCCAACTGGCTCAGGAGCCACATGTGGCTCTTTCACACATATTGTGTGGCTCTTGAAGCCCCCGCTGCCTTGTTGGCCAGCTTGGAGAAGGCATTTGTCTCTTTAAATGATGTCTCCGAGCCAAGCCAGCTGGCTTGGGAAGCAGAAGGTCCCAGGTTCAATCCCCGGCATCTCCAACTACAAAGGGTCCAGGCAAATAGGTGTGAAAAACCTCAGCTTGAGACCCTGGCGAGCTGCTGCCAGTCTGAGTAGACAAGACTGACTTTGATGGACCGAGGGACTGATTCAGTATAAGGCAGCTTCATATGTTCAGCTTGGGAAGTGCATTTAAAGTTAAAATTGTTTTCTTTCCATTTCTCCCTCCCTCCCCATCTTCCTTCCTCCCTCCCCATCTTCCTTCCTTCCTTCCTTCCTTCCTTCCTTCCTTCCTTCCTTCCTTCCTTCCTTCCTTCCTTCCTTCCTTCCTTCCTTCCTTCCTTCCTTCCTTCCTTCCTTCCTTCCTTCCTTCCTTCCTTCCTTCCTTCCTTCCTTCCTTCCTCCTCCTCCTCCTCCTCCTCCCTCCCTCCCTCCCTTTCTTTCTTCCTTCCTTCCTTCCTTCCTTCCTTCCTTCCTTCCTTCCTTCCTTCCTTCCTTCCTTCCTTCCTTCCTTCCTTCCTTCCTTCCTTCCTTCCTTCCTTCCTTCCTTCCTGTCTTGTGGCTCTCAAACATCTGATGTTCATATCTCGCAGCTTTCAAACATCTGATGCTTATTCTATGTGGCTCTTACATTAAGCAAGTTTGGCCACCCCTGCGCTATACCCTGCTGACATCCCTCCCAAAAATTGTGCATGCACACGAAAGCTTACATTCTGAATAAAACTTTGTTGGTCCTGGGTGCTCCTGGGATGGGAGTAAGTATGATGGGAGTAAGGTTTTGTTGTGACAATTATAATTCAAGAAGCATTTTAAGGGAGATCATAGAATCATAGAGTTGGAAGGGACCTCTAGGGTCACCTAGTCCAACCCCCTGCACAATGCAGGAAACTCACAAACACCTCCCCCTAAATTCACAGGATCTTCATTGCTGTCAGATGGCCATCTAGCCTCTCTTTAAAAACCTCCAAGGAAGGAGAGCCCACCACCTCCCGAGGAAGCTTGTTCCACTGAGGAACCGCTCTAACCGTCAGGAAGTTCTTCCTAATGTTGAGCTGGAAACTATTTTGATTTAATTTCATTTCCATTGGTTCTGGTCCTACCTTCCGGGGCCACAGAAAACAATTCCACGCCATCTTCTAGATGACAGCCCTTCAAGTACTTGAAGATGGTGATCATATCACCTCTCAGCCGCCTCCTCTCCAGGCTAAACATCCCCAGCTCCTTCAACCTTTCCTCATAGAACTTGGTCTCCAGACTCCTCACCATCTTGTCGCCCTCCTCTGGACCCGTTCCAGTTAGCCTATATCCTTCTTAAACTGTGGTGCCCAAAACTGAACACAATACTCCAGATGAGGTCTTGCCAGAGCAGAGTAAAGCGATACCATCACATCACGTGATCTGGACACCAAAGTTCTGTTGATACAGCCCAAAATTGCATTTGCCTTTTTAGCCACTGCATCACACTGTTGACTCATGTCAGCGTATGATCCACTAAGACCCCTAGATCCTTTCGCACATACTACTGCTAAGACGTTTCCCCATTCTATAAGCATGCATTGGATTTTTCCCACCTGAATGCAGAACTTTACATTTATCCCTGTTAAAATTCATTTATCGGTTTTAGCCCAGTTTCCAGTATGTCAAAGTCATCCTGTATCCTGTTTCTGTCTTCTTCTGTGTTTGCAACCCCTCCCAATTTAGTATCATCTGCGAATTTAATAAGCATTCCCTCTATTCCTTCATCCAAATCATTGATAAAGATGTTGAACCCTTGTCACTCCTTTCCATGAGGAAGAGCAACCATTCACAAGCACTCTTTGGGTGTGATCTGTCAACCAGTTACAGATCCACCTAACGGTAACAGGATCCAAACCACATTTTACCAACGTCGACAAGGATAGTATGTGGAACCTTATCAAAAACCTTACTGAAATTAAGATAAACAATGTCTACAGCATTCCCCCGATCCAGCAAGGTAGTCAAGTTCTTGAAAAAAGAGATCAGGTTAGTCTGACATGACTTGTTCTTGAGAAAACCATGCTGGCTTTTAGTAATCACATCCATTCTTTCTAAATGTTCCAGGACCGACTGTTTGATGATTTGTTCTAAAACTTTTCCAGGTATAGACGTCAAACTGACGGGTTGGTAGTTACCCGGATCCTCTTTTTTCCCCTTCTTGAAGATGGGGACAACATTCACCTGCCTCCAATCTTCCGGCTCCTCTTCTGTTCTCCAAGAATTTTCAAAAATAATAAGATGCTGAGCTGATAGAATTTAGTACACCTTCCGGTGATGTCAGGCACGTGTGGTTGTTAGGATTGCCAAGTCCCAATTAAAAAATATCTGGGGACTTTGGGGGTGGAACCAGGAGACTTTAGGGGTGGAGCCAGGAGACACTGGGGTGGAGCTAGGGGGAGGGGAGGAAATGGCGCCGGGGAGCGTGGCTGCTCCTCCGAGATGGGCTCAGGCTGGGCCCATCTCGGAGGAGCAGCTGCGGGGGGGTGGCAGCGGCGCAGCGGCATCGCGCGCTCTGCTCCGCCTCTGGGTTGGAATCGGAGGGGGGGCTGCTGCAGGAGGGAGACGCGCCGGCCTACCGCGGCCTGCTGGCCCAGTGCCTCGTGGGGCTGTCCACCCTGCCGCCGCCGGCTGAGCCCGTGTTCCGCTTCGGTCCCTTGCAGGTTTCCAGCCCCCGCGAGGTGGTCGGGAGGGTTGTGGGGTGGATGTGTGCGCAGGGCAAGAAGAACGTGCTGGCCTCCGGCTATGCCCTGCTGGCTGAGAACAGAGCCCCCTTGCCCGGCTTGCCCGCCCTCGGCAGCCTTTGGCCCAACAGTGCCATGGAGGAGCAGCTGCGGGGGGAGGGGGCGGCGTCGCCCGCTCCGGGATGGGGCGGCTCGCCATGTTCGTGGCACCGTTTCCCCCCTCCCCCCACTTCCGTTTTTTGGGGGGAGCGGGGGAAGAGGGTGGAAATCCTGGCGTCCCCCACCAGAGCGGGAGGGTTGGGAAGCCTAGTGGCTGTCATGATCCTGGGCCTAGTGAGGCCTACAGGCTCCAGAGAAACCTGCCTCAGAGTTATACTGAAAAGCCTACATTTCCCAGGATCCCTTCTGTCCCTCTGATTGAGTGTTAAGGTTTTGGAGGGAAACTGGTCCAGAGAGGGGTGGGGCCTGGGAAGCGAACATAAAAAGGCCAAGCCCAGGCAGGGTGTGTTCTTTTCCTAGGAGGCAGAGCTGAGGAAGGACTACTGCAAGGAAGAGACCCTTGCCCTTAGAGGAAGGGTGAGTAGGCCCAGGTCTAACTGAGATAGTTTAGGGACAGTAAGTTCAGACACTTTAGGGCATGTCTTTATTTTTCCCTTCACGTCTTTTACTATTAAATGCACGTTGATTATTTATATTGCACTGACTGATCTTATGAATAAACCTTCTTTTTCCTGTTGTTCACTCTGCCTGCTCCTCACGCCTATTATTCGGCCTAAGCTAAAGGAGGCCTGAAGGGCTTGAGAAAGAACTCTGGGGCTTCTCAAGGGGAACCCTTAACCCAGAGTGGTGGCAGCAATTGGTTAAATCCCCCCTGAGTCGTGACAGTGGCATATACAAATGTTATGCAAGTAAGTTGTGTCAATGAGCTCTGGCGCCCCCTTTTCTACAAAATGACCCCTGTGCTGCAGCTCTTATCTGAAAGTTAGCTGCTGTTTTGCAAAGCCAGGAGAACAGAACAGGCGGAAGAACTTCCCTGCTGCCTGCCAAATACTCCTTTCAGTTTTCCGACAGGGGGAAGGGATGGATGTTGGTTACCTGAAAGGCAAAGAAAAAGGATAGTGCCATTGTTCCGAGGGAAGTCTCCCGAGACCCTCGCGTGCCAGCCTTGTGCTCCCTCCAAGAACTTTTGCGTTAGCGGTCCAGTTCCGCTTCATCCTTTCTCTGGGGTGACAGCAGAGACAGGCAAACAAAGGCTTCGATACCCGCCACCCCTCTCCATTTTCGACTCGGAAGCCACCGTTGGACTCGTAAAGCCGAAAAGTGTTTTCCCTGAAGATCCCGTCCGTTTTTGTAATGGATGATCCCACGCTTCTGCAACTTTAGGCCAACTGGAAACTGGCAAACTCTGTTGGAAACTAGAGGAGTTTAGCAGACGATTCAAGGATGCGCCTCTTGGGGGAAGGGGGACAGATACTTGAGAATGGAAGGCGATGGAAGGAACAAAGGCAATCTCACTGGTAAAATCCATCCAGGGCTTTATTTGTAGCAGGAACTCCTTTGCATATGAGGCCACACGCCCCTGATGTAGCCAGTCCTCCAAGAGCTTACAGTAGACCCTGAACAAAGAGCCCTGGAAGCTCTCGGAGGATTGGCTACATAAAAGGGGTGTGGTCTAATATGCAAAGCAGTCCCTGCTACCCAAAAAAGCCCTGGATCCATATTTTCCATGGTGACCATTGCAAAGGCCTGTATATGGTAGTGTAGTTATGCAATTTCAGACTCTGGGTTTATGGATTTAAAAGAGGATGTAGTGATGGCCATGGCTTTTTTTTTTAAAAAAAGAAAAAGCCCAGCAGGAACTCATTGGCATATTAGGCCACACCCCCACCATTGTTTCACACAGGGCTTTTTGGGGTAGGAAAAGCCAGTTTGGTGTTGCGGTTAAGTGTGCGGACTCTTATCCGGGAGAACTGGGTTTGATTCCCCACTCCTCCACTTGCAGCTGCTGGAATGGCCTTGGGTCAGCCATAGCTCTGGCAGAGGTTGTCCTTGAAAGGGCAGCTGCTGTGAGAGCCCTCTCCAGCCCCACCCACCTCACAGGGTGTCTGTTGTAGGGGAGGAAGATAAAGGAGATTGTGAGTCGCTCTAAGACTCTTCAGAGTGGAGGACAGGATATAAATCCAATATCTTCATTTACCTCACAGGGTGTCTGTTGTGGGGGAGGAAGGGAAAGGAGATTGTGAGCCGCTCTGAGACTCTTCGGAGTGGAGGGCGGGATATAAATCCAATATCTTCATCTACCTCACAGGGTGTCTGTTGTGGGGGAGGAAGGTAAAGGAGATTGTGAGCCGCTCTGAGACTCTTCGGAGTGGAGGGCGGGATATAAATCCAATATCTTCATCTACCTCACAGGGTGTCTGTTGTGGGGGAGGAAGGTAAAGGAGATTGTGAGCCGCTCTGAGACTCTTTGGAGTGGAGGGCAGGATATAAATCCAATATCTTCATCTATCTCACAGGGTGTCTGTTGTGGGGGAGGAAGGGAAAGGAGATTGTGAGCCGCTCTGAGACTCTTTGGAGTGGAGGGCAGGATATAAATCTAATAACTTCATCTATCTCACAGGGTGTCTGTTGTGTGGGAGGAAGATAAAGGAGATTGTGAGCTGCTCTGAGACTCTTCGGAGTGGAGGGCAGGATATAAATCTAATAACTTCATCTATCTCACAGGGTGTCTGTTGTGGGGGAGGAAGGGAAAGGAGATTGTGAGCCGCTCTGAGGCTCTTCGGAGTGGAGGGCGGGATATAAATCCAATATCTTCTTCTTCTTCTTCTTCAAACAGGAACTCATTTGCATATTAGGCCACACCCCTGACGCCAAGCCAGCCGCAACTGAGTTCCTGTGCGTTCCTGCTCAAAAAAGCCCCAGTGATGGCCACAGGAATAAACAGCTTTAAAAGAGGATTAGATAGACTCATGGTGGAGAAGTTTATTCGTGGCTACTAGTAATGTTGGATGAGGGGATCTTCCACATTCAGAGGCACTAATCGGAATGCCTCATCGGGCTTGGGGGGGGGGGAACTCTTGGCCTCTTTGTCCTCTTGTTGTCCGTCCAGAGGAACTAGATGGACCACTAGGGTTGCCAGGTCTGTGTTGGAAAATACCTGGAGACTTTGGGGGTGGATCGGGGAGCAGGTGGGGTTAGGGGAAGGAAGGGAAGGGGCCCCACTCAGCATAGTACAATGCCACTGAGTCCACCCTTCAGAGCAGCCATTTTCTCCAAGAGAGCTGTTCTTTGCCAGCTGGAGATCTGTTGTAGAAACAGGAGATCTCCAAGTCCCACCTGGAGGCTGGCAACCTAACCACTGGTCTGCTTCAGCAGGGCTCTTTTTGTGTTCTCATGGGTTCCCCTTTTAGATAACAGCATGTACTTCAAATGTGAATCTTCAGCCTGCATTGAGGGCAAGTGATGCTCTGTATTCTTGGTTCTTGGGAGGGGCAACAGTGGTAGGACTTCTAATGTCCTGGACCCAGTGATGGTCCTCCTGATGGTGCTTGAGTTTTTTTGGCCACTGTGTGACACAGGGTGTTGAACTGGATGGGCCATTGGCCTGATCCAACATGGCTTCTCTTATGCTCTTATGGAGCAGAGGTCCATCAGTGGCTGTTAGCCACAGCGTATTGTTGTAACTCTCTGTCTGGTGCAGTGATGCTCTGTGTTCTGGGTGCTTGGGAGGGGCAACAGTGAGAGGGCTTCTAGTGTCCTGGCCCCACTGATGGACCTCCTGATGGCACCTGGGTTTTTGGGCACTGTGTGACACAGTGTGTTGGAGTGGAGGAAAGGAGATGAGGGAGGGAGAGGTGGAAAGAAAGCAACTTTAATTTTAAATGCATTCTCCAAGCTGCCGGTTGATGTGGCTTGGAGAAGTGATTTAAAGAGAGAAATGCCTTCTCCAAGCTGGCTGACAGGGCAGTGGGGGCTTCAAGAGCCACACAGTATGTACGAAAGAGCCACATGTGGCTCCCGAGCCACAGTTTGGCCATCCCTGATCTATACGAATCAAAGAACATTAAAGCTGACTCAATGAGAACACCACAAAGTGGAAGGGGGGGCTTGCAGCACAATGTAGGGCAAAACACAAGGGCTGCAATCGCACACAGAAAATAATGCACTTTCAATCCACTTTTAATGCACTTTCCAACTGGCTTTTGCTAGTTCACCCAGTAAAATCCAGCTGGAAAGTGAATTGAAAGTGGATTATTTTCTGTGTGCAATCTCAGCCAAGGTTTCCTCTCAGCTCTGGGGAGCTTTCTGTTCATAATCCATTGCAAATGAAGTGAGTTTGACTGGAGACCTTGTCTGCTGCGTGGGAAAACAAGAGATGACGGGTGTTTTTACATTCAATTTGATCCAGAGTTTTAGAGCCTTCAAATTGCCTGCCGCCGTTCCGCTTTAATTATTTTCCTTTTACACTGGTGGATTTGCTGTGCTCATTTTGTGTAGCCAAACCTATATTTCCTGCTGAAAGTGTTTCAATTTTTGGAGGGGGGTGTCTGATCAGAGGGCAGCCGGAATACCAGTGCTTAGTTAAATGTATACGATTGCTTGGAAATCATGTCAACACTGCAAAAACAATACAAATTTAAATTACAAGATGAGGCAAGCAATGATATGTAAACATTTCAAGTGCTGTCAATTCTCATGCAAATTACTGGACCTTGTGGCTTTTGGAGGAGTCTTTTAAAAATGCATGAAAACTTCTACAATGCAAGTTTGAAACGCCTGTAGAGAAATGACCGGATCAAAACTAGTTTCGAGAAAAACATTGCTGCAGCAGCGGCAGAACTCATCTCACCGAAACAAATGTAGATGCTTCGGGCAGCAACGATGCAAAACAGTTGTGAGAACGTTAGGTAATGTAAAAGGTGAGTTTCCAATGCGGTGATAGAGAGTCACAAACTGTCGGTGTAAAAACACCCCTTGTTCGCTGCTCAGAGCTTGCGCGGGAAAACAAGAGAGGACGTAATGATGTGTGACTGCCTCCCGTCTCTGCTGTCGAGTGGCGGCCATCACTCAACGGTCCCCCCACATCAAGATTCATTAAAGTTGGCGGGAGCCCGCTGAGCTCAAGCGGCCTGCCACTCGGAAAATGTAGAGGTTCGTATTTGTGAATGAGAGGCAGAGAAGAGAGGGAGAAGAATGAAAGAGAAATCAGAGCAGCTGCAGATAAAGGCCAAGTTGAGCCTTTGTGGTTGTCGATTGCTCATTGGGACAATCACAACCCAAAGAAAATAAACTGAAGCATTTCTAGAGGAAATGATATGACAATATATCATTTCTCCCACGGCAATATGCTGTTTTTCCTCCCTCCTTCCCCCCACTCCTCTCTGCACTTATCTAAATTGCTTTCCGCTTTCCATCGGCTTAAGAAAATGTTAGATATCAGTGCAACAACTGGAATGCGTGCTGGCAAATTATAGCATCCTTCCCCTTCCCCAACGGCTCTGACAGTAATAAAGTGAACTCCTTGGAGTTTGGAAAGTGTTAAAAAGAAAGTTAAACCACAATTACAGGCGGCGGGACGCTAACGGGAGAAACGACGCTGAATGGTGGTGGTGACATCTGGACGAGGACAAGTGGGCTCAATGTGTATCCGTCCCTGACAGCTCGCTGGGCGACATTTCATTCGGAATCATCAGTCATGTTGTCGGTTTCTACGAGCCCCCCTTCCCAAAGAAGCGGTGGCCGCTTCGGTGGCAGCAAGAAGATCTGCACAAGAAGAGCTTCTTCCTAGGCCAGGTTCCAGAAGATGACCTTACAGGTGTTCACAGTGGACACAGAAGACATCTGTGCATTTAAAGCACATGAACAATTCACAGAACAATGTAGATGAGCAAGATTCGAATCCAGAGGCCCCTTAAAGACCAACAAGGTTTCAGGGGCATAAGCAGGGCTTTCTTTTGTAGCAAGAACTCCTTCGCATATTAGGCCACACACACCCTGATGTAGCCAATCCTCCCAGAGCTTACAGGGTTCTTCTTACAGGGCCTACTGTATGCTCCAGGAGGACTGGCTACATCTGGGGGTGTGGCCTAATAGCCAAAGGAGTTCCTGCTACAAAAAAAAAAGCCCTGGTATAAGCTTTGGGGCGGTAAAGCTCCATTTGATAGTGTCTGACTGTTGTGTATGAGGACCAATGTGAAGACTACTATGGGTGCTCCCGCCTGGCTCATTGGAGCCTTTAGGACTAAGTTTGAGAACTTGGGAACAATGGGCAGCAGGATCCAAATTCCTACTGCCCTGCACCAATCACAGGCCCCCTGCTGGTTTGAATGACCCAATCACGTGCTTGCGCGGGAACTCGGAGTTGTATATAATTGGCCCCGTTGGCCCAGTTCTCCAGTCTTTTGAGTGCAGTCCTATACTATGCTGTACCCAGGGGTCATTTTGTTGAAAAACAGGTGGTGGAGCTCATCCAGGGATTGTTATGCAGTTGCATCTACTGAATAATGGGCAAGGAGGTGGAACTCTCAGAAAGGTTCAGGAGCTGTGCTCCGGTGAGCTCCCACGGAATCTGAGGCCTGGCTGTACCTAATAAAAGAGCTATGATCACAACCACCTCGCCTCTTCATTGCGTCGAACCCGCTATATTGTAATTACTGACAAAGGGAGCTTTAACTCTTGAAAACTTCTCTGGAAATCTTGCTGACTTTTTTGTGGTGGGATTATAGGCGAGACGGGGCAGTTCTGTAGAGCAGCCTGACTTTGCTGAAGCCTCTCTGTTTGGGTCTCTCCCATAAGTGTCGTGCCTTGACCATGTTAGTGTCAATGGTCATATCACTGCTGATTACTGTGCCTGTCTGCTGCCGCTTCTGCCTTGCACTGAGTCACCAAGATTCTTTCTGCCAGCCTTGGAGGTTTCCAAGGGAACCCCAAGGTCCAACTGCTGATCGAGGAAGACCTGCAAGAAGAAGGGACAGGACAATTGGGGGAAGGGTCGCAAATACCCGCGCTTTCCCGCTTCCTGCTTTCTGCTTCCTGCTTTTTGCTTGAATGTGTAACCGTTGGGCAGGGCATATTTCCAGGATGGAAAACCACCGCCTTCCCAAGATTGCCCTGTATGGCGAACTTTCCACCGGCCATCGAAATAGAGGGGCACCAAAGAAGAGGTACAAGGACTCCTTGAAGAAATCCCTTGGCACCTGTCACATCAACCATCACCAGTGGTCTGACCTAGCCTCAGATCGCAAAGCATGGAGGCACACCATCCACCAGGCTGTCTCTTCCTTTGAGAACGCACGCATAGCTGGTCTTGAGGACAAAAGGAGATTGAGGAAGAATCGCACTGCTACAGCACCAACCCCAAATCAGACTTTTCCCTGCAGCCGCTGTGGCCGGACCTGCCTGTCCCGCATCGGTCTTGTCAGCCACCAGCGAGCCTGCAGCAGACGTGGACTACTGCACCTTTCTTAAATCTTCGTTCGCGAAGTCAAGCCGAGAGAGAGTAACTGTTAAGCCAACCATATATAAGGGGCTCAGGAGATAGCCCGCCAGTCCTTGCAAAACTCGTTTGGCCTCCAGAACTGTCGGTGAATAATAAACTGCCATTCATGAAGTGGACAGTTTGTCTTTCCTGAACTGCTGGGGTCTTGACAGTAAGGCGTCGCAGAAACGCTCTTCTACTTGATGATGCACCCCGGCACTCTGCTCAAAAAGAACTGTTTGCATTTCTGAGTTCCAGCCTCAAAGTGTTAACATCTAGATATGAGGACCTGGGGGCTCCAAGCTCTTGCTTTGACAGGGAGGGCGTTTTTAACCCAGTGACGCCATGACTCTGGCCAGAACCTTCTGGTCAGAAAAAGGGAAGGGTCTGACCCACCCGATTTCTTGATTGACAGCTGATTTGGATTCTCGCATCTCAAACCGTGTGTTCGAGATGCTAAGGGCCTTCGGCCACCACTGTGGTTAGGTCTGGCTGGAGCAGCCAGAATGCATTCCTACAATTCCTACAAGATCTAAGGCTAACCCAAGGCCATTCCAGCAGCTGCAAGTGGAGGAGTGGGGAATCAAACCCGGTTCTCCCAGATAAGAGAGCTCTGGCTGACCCAAGGCCATTCCAGCAGCTGCAAGTGGAGGAGTGGGGAATCCAACCCGGTTCTCCCAGATAAGAGTCCGCGCACTTCACCACTACATCAAACTGTGTCCCCTTCACCAATGGGATGATGTCACTTTCTCCAGGGGAATTGATCTTTGTAATCTAAAAGCAGGAGATCTCCAGACCCGGCCTTGAGGCTGGCAACCCTACATTTTTGTCCATAAACCCTCGTGTGGCCATTATTGTGGTAAAAATGGACCTTTCCTCCTTCTTTCACTTTTGGCAAGGCTGTTGTCACACTATTATCACACTATACGTTGGAGTCACCAAGATGGTGATATTTGCCCAAGAAAAAGGGAGGGAACTGCTATGAGCCAAGAGGAAAGGCAGGGTATACGTCTTTTAATAGATTAAATAAGAGACGAGGCACAAATCTACTTCTGTCCCTCTTGTAACATCTGCCTCTGCCAGGGGTCTAGAAGCCAGTTTTAGAATTTTGAGCTAATTAACCAATTAATGATGAATTTTAAATGCATTTGCACATCACTAAAATTCCCATGAAGGCCCCTTTTTGCTGCAGTGCAAAAACGAATGAATAAAATGAAGTTGCCACTCCAGATTAGAAAGCAAGGCCGTCTTTTATATATGTATCATCTCCTGCTAAACGAACACATATCATGGACTGCAGGGCTTTTTTTGTAACAAGAATGCCTTTGCATATTAGGCCACACCTCCCTGGTGTAGCCAATCCTCCTGGGAGGGACGGTGGCTCAGTGGTAGAGCATCTGCTTGGGAAGCAGAAGGTCCCAGGTTCAATCCCCGGCATCTCCAACTAAAAAAGGGTCCTGGCAAGTAGGTGTGAAAAACCTCAGCTTGAGACCCTGGAGAGCTGCTGCCAGTCTGAGTAGACAATACTGACTTTGATGGACCCAGGGTCTGATTCAGTAGAAGGCAGCTTCATATGTATGTTCATAGCTTACAGGGCTCTTAGGACAGGGCCTACTGTAAACTCTTGGAGTATTGCTTACATCAGGAGTGTGTGGCCTAATATGCAAAGGAGTTCCTGCTACAACAAAAGTCCTGATGGACTGTAATTCAAAATATTATACTCTCAGATTGGAACTGTTGTTAAATGTTGATTTTTAGCACAATTCGACTTCCTGTCTTGTTACAATATGTAGCTGGGGTTTGAATGACTGGGCTTTTAATGGTTGGACTTTTAATGTCTGGGCTTTTAATGGTTAGGTTTTTAATGTTGTTCCTTATGCTGGGCTTTGCAGGGGAGGGTGTTTAATTGCTTGTTGATTGTAGTGATTATTGTGCTGCTCTGTGATTCATTTTTTTACCTTGCCTCTATCAGATAGATCCAAGCGGGCAGCCGTGTTGGTCTGAAGCAGTAGAACAAAGCAGGAGTCAAGTGGCACCTTTAAGACCAAGAAAGTTTTATTCAGGATGTCTAAGCACACTTCATCAGATGAGGAATCAGGTACAGTGAATCGGGTACAGTGAGCAGTGCTACGTAAATAATAAAACCTCTACCCTTCGGGAGTTCCTGTCTGAACAGGATATGGACCTGGCATGCGTGACCGAGAACAGGTGCGTGATGGGGAGACTGTAGCTCTCTCCCAGATGGCGCCCCCAGGATACTCGGTCTTTCACCAGTCACGGACTAGCGGGCGGGGGGGAGGGGTGGCTCTATTCATATGAGAGGCTTACTCCTTCCGGGCTCTCCCGGCCCCGGAGATCGAGGGTATTGAATGTGCTGGTCTGGCGTGGGACGTTGGGGAGGGGTTGGCGATCTGGCTGGTGTACTGACCGCCTAACGCACCAGCTGGTGCCTTACTGTCCTTACTGGAGGCTGCAGCAGGCTGGGCATTGGAGCATCCAAGGCTCTTGATCCTGGGTGACTTCAATGTGCATGCCGATGACGTGACCTCCAGTCAGGCGATGGACCTGGTGTCATCCATGGCGACACTAGGACTCTCCCAAATTGTTACAACGCCCACTCACCAGGCGGGGCACATGTTAGACTTGATCTTTGCAGCGGGAGTTTCAGTGGACGATGTTACTGCCGAAGCAGTGCCATGGTCGGACCACTGTGCCCTCAAGGCTCGTGTGGATGTCCCACCCCAAGCCCGTTTAGGCGGTGAGCGTATTTTAGCTCGCCCGCGGAGTCAGATGGATCCGGAACGGTTCCTGACGGCTCTACGGGATCCCTGGCTCCCTGGCGATTCCTTTAACACGAGAGTGAGAAACCTATAAAACAGTAACATGTCATAATGTGAGAACGTCTGTTAATCACTCTATTGTTATAAGCAGGGCTCTTTTGTTTGTTAAACAGATCAAAGGTTTGCTCAATTTGTTAATTTTACTATGCTGTTAATTTTACTATTCTGTGATTGGATCTTAAATTTGTACCCTTTTGCATTCTAAACCATTGCCTACCAGCTATACGTAGCTCTGCTCATTGTACCTGATTTACTGTACCTGATCCCTCATCTGATGAATTGTGCTTAGAGCACATGAAAGCTGACATTCTGAATAAAACTTGGTCTTAAAGGTGCGACTTGACTCCTACTTTCTTTGCCTCTATCAGTTCCTCTGGATAGGCAGCTTGTAATTATTTTCAAACACATAGACCGATTTCGCACTCACCCTACGCCGCTCTGATGTTCTTTTCAGCGTGGCGTCCTTCCGATTTCCCGCTATTTGCCCCGGGGCTTCAGCTTGCGTCGCCATTTTTGTGAGGTAAAGAGAAACTGCTAAAAACCAGTTTCTCTTTAAAAAAAAATTTCAATTATTACTTGTTAAACATTAAACATATATTTCATAGTCCTTAAATCATCACTAAGATTTATTCAAATCTTAATCTTATCTTAACTCACGTAAACTTACTATATAAACTCAGCTACTTATATTTCGCTACTAAAACAGTACTCAGTAATCACAATCCTTTTTCTCTTTGTTCAGTTAAGATTATCAAAAACCACTAAATGTCTTTTCACCTTCCATTGCATCTCCACTTAGTTTTGAAATTTATTCCAATCTTCTTTAAAGTTCTCCAAATTATATTCTTTTAAGATTCTAGCAAGTTTGTCCATTTTACTCCAGTTAAGAACCTTTAAGACCCAGTCCCGCTTATCAGGTATTTTGCCTTGCTTCCACATTTGCACATACAGTGTTCTTGCAGCTGAAAGCAAATACCACAACAATGTCCTATCTTGCTTTGGGAAGCTTTCTCTTTGTAATCCCACCAGAAAAACTTCCGGTGCTCTCTTGACATTCTAACCCAAGATTTTCGATATCTCTTGTTGAATCATAGACCAAAATTGTTTTGCCTTCTCGCAAGTCCACCACATGTGGTAAAAAGAACCTTGCTGTTTTTTACACTTCCAACACCAATCCGAAACGTTATTGTTTATTTTTGCTAGTTTTTTAGGTGTCATGCACCATCTATACAGCATTTTAAAACAGTTCTCTTTTATATTATAGCACGTTGATATTTTCATAGAGTTCTTCCATAGGTGTCCCCACGTCTCCATTTGTATTTCTTTGTTAAAATTTATTGCCCACTTAATCATTTGAGGTTTTACCACCTCCTCTTCTGTAGACCATTTCAGTAATAGCTTATAGATCCTTGAAATCAATTTTTCATTTTCACCCAACAGCACTTTCTCCATTTCTATTTTTTCACGTCTTATGCCTGTACTCCTGATATCTTTCTCTACCAAGCTTTTAATTTGTAAAAATTGAAACCAATCAATTATCAAACCAAAAATTGAAACCAATCAAAAAATTGAAACCAATTATCTTTTAGCTCTTCCACCGACTTCATTTCTATTTTGCTTCCATGAAATTTTAGCAGTTGCTCATAGGTAACCCATTTCTCTTCCTGTGAACTTTGAGACAGCTTTATGACTTCAGTTGGCACTATCCAAAGGGGTTTCCTCTCATCACCATATTTACTATATTTTTTCCAGGTATTCAGCAAAGTCTTCCTTATATAATGGTGTGAAAAAAACCCATCCAACTTTTCCTTCCCATAGTACATATACACATGCCAACCGAAAACATTTCCATGGCCTTCTAATACCAATAGCTTTTTGTTAATCAAAGTCATCCAGTCCTTAATCCAAACCAAACAAACTGCATCATGGTATAACAATATATCAGGTACTTGAAAGCCTCCTCTTCCTTTCGCATCTGTCAGAATTTTCATCTTAATTCTTGGTTTTTTACCCGCCCAAATAAATTCTGAAATCTTTCTTTGCCAGAGATGGAATTGTTTCTTATCTTTCACTATTGGAATAGTCTGAAAGAAAAACATAATTCTTGGTAGAACATTCATTTTAATTACAGATATCCTCCCCAACATGGATAAGTTCAATTTATTCCACTTTAGCATATCCCCTTCAATTTTATGCCAGAGCTTTTCATAATTGTTCTTGTATAGATCAATGTTCCTCATCGTAATCTACACACCCAAATACTTTACTTTTGACACAACTTCACAACCAAAAGTGCAAAGAAGAATAGATTATGGTTATCTGATTAAATCTGTAATATTGAGGATTAAGAAGTAAGTAATGAGTAAAAGAATAAGAGCAGTAGTTATATTGGAGTTAAGATAAAGTTAAGTGAATAATAACTTTTAGTTAAGATTCTATATATGTGAATTTTTACTTTTAAAAGGTTTTTAATTTGTTTTGTATACCGGCGGAGATCACAATTTGGAGGGTGGGAGGGGTAAGAAATTGTGTAATGTATTGAGGAACTATATTTAGATTTTGATAGTAGAATCCTTTTCAATATATTGCAAAATAAAAAATTTTGTTCACAAAAAACAAAACAAAAACCAGTTTCTCTTTCCCGTGGAAAAATGGCGATGCAAGCTGAAGCCCCGGGGCAAATAGTGGGAAATCAGAAGGATGCCACGCTGAAAAGAGGAACGTCAGAGCGTTGTAGGGTAAGTGGGAAATCGGTCATACATACATCCTACTTGATACAAATCTTGCATATTAGGCCAGACCCCCCTGATGTAGCCAATCCTCCAAGAGCTTACAGGGCTCTTCTTACAGGGCCTACTGTAAGCTCTTGGAGGATTGGCTACATCAGGATGGTGTAGCCCAGGGGTGGCCAAACTTGCTTAACTGAAGAGCCACACAGAATAAACATCAGATATTGGAGAGCCACAAGATGGATGGATAGAAGGAAGGCAAATAGGAGGTAGAGGGAGATAGAAAGAAAGCAGCTTGAACTTTAAATGCATTCTCCAAGCTGCTGTCTGGCTTGGCTAGGAGAAATGATTTAAAGAAATAAATGCCTTCTCCAAGCAGGCCAATGGGGTGGGGGTGGGGGGCTTTGAGAGCTACACAATATGTGTAAAAGAGCTAGGGTTGCCAAGTCCAATTCAAGAAATATCTGGGGACTTTGCGGGGTGAAGCCAGGAACAAGGGTGTGACAAGCATAATTGAACTCCAGGGGAGTTCTGGCCATCACATTTAAAGGGACAGCACACCTTTTTAAATGTCTTCCTTCCATAGGAAATAATGAAGGATAGGGGCATCTTCTTTTGGGGCTCATAGAATTGGACCCCCTGGTCCAATCGTTTTGAAACTTGGAGGGTACTTTGGGGAGAGGCACTAGATACTATACTGAAAATTTGGTGCTTCTCCCTCAAAAAACAGCTCCTCCAGAGCCCCCGAAACCTCCAGATCAGTTCCCCATTATACCCTATGAGAATCGATCTCCACATAGGGAATAATGAAGTGCTCAGCAGACGTTTCCCTCTCCCCCCACCCCGTTTCTGGTGACTCTTAAGCTAGGGATTGGCCTCTCTACTCACGAGTTGCTGCCAACTTCTTCAAAGTAACACAGACACACCATCCCAAGAGGAAGCCTTTCAATCGGAGACTGAAGCCTCCGGAGGTGCAAAGGCACAGCTGACTGGGGGCGGGAAGGAACCTGGGAAAGCGGGAGAACCCCCGCTGGGACCTGGGGATTGGCAAGCCTAGAAAGAGCCACATGTGGCTCCCGGGCTACAGTTTGGCCACCCCTAATATGGTGTAGCCTAATATGCAAAGGAGTTCCTGCTACAAAAAAAGCCCTGGCTATCACATACACATATACCCATGTGGATAATCAACTTCCTGTAGACAGAAACATGGCATATCTAGGAGACAACGAGACTGAACCCTTCTTCTTGAACCATTGGTGTGCTACTTTCTGGAAATTTCCCCCTATGGAAACATTTAGATGTATTGATGCAGTACCATGGAAGAAAATATTTTCGACTGGATTCTGGTGAATCGATGACCTGGGGTTCCCCGCCCCCCCCCACACACACGAGTACATATGAATCTGCCTTATATTGAATCAGGCCATTGGCCCAGCAAGGCCAGTATCAGGGCTTTTTCTGTAGTATGCAGAATGCAGAAATGCTTATTGTCTATAGCCAAAGGTTGTCACAATAGAAAATTAAGGACTTAATGATTAAAAAAAAAAGACTAAAAGAATCCTAAAAAGAAATCAGTTACAAGATAAGATATAGAAGCAAGTAATATTGAGTTGCAGAAATGCAGTTACCATTAGGCTCTTTGTACAGGGCCTACTGTAAGCTCCAGGAGGACTGGCTGCATCAGGGGTGTGTGGCCTAATATGCAAAGGAGTTCCTGCTACAAAAAAAGCCATGGCTGGTATTGTCCACTCAGAATGGCTGCTCTCCAGGGTCCCGGACAGAGGTCTTTTACATCAGTGGCTCCCAACCTTTTTTGCCCCAGGGACTGGCCCCAGGGCTGGCCTGCCCACCATGGCCCCAGGGCCGGCAGGGTGGAGGCACCCAATTTGGCGTCCCTCCTGCGGCGCCTCTTCTTCCTCCCCCCATTTCCTCCTCCATCCTCTGCCTCCCTCCCGTGCAGCCTCACCAACCCCTGTTTTCACCATTTTAAGACCGGGGAAGGGGCTGTGAAGCGCCTCCCAGGCTGGCAGCCCCCCATGCTGCTCAACTGATAGGCGGGGGAAACCGTGGCAACAGCGGCAAGTGACCCGCCGAAAGAGCGGCACTGCCCTTGCCTCCTCCCCAAAGTGGAGGAGGAGGCAAGGGCAGCACAGCTCTTTCAGCAGGTCACTCGCTGCCGCCACCACGGTTTCCTCCACCAATCAGCTGATCGGCGAGGGGGGTCAGCCTGGGAGGCACTTCACGACCCCTTTCCTGGCCTTAAAATGGTGAAAACAGGGGGAGGAGGAGGTGCCACTGGGGGGGGGGGCAGTGAGGCTTCGCAGGGGCATGGGGGGCGGGGCAGTGAGGCTGCGCAGCCTGGATGGAAACGGGTTGGGGACCCCTGTTTTACATCACCTGCTTCCTGGTCCTTTTAACTGGGGATGCCTGGGATTGAACCTGGGACCTTCTGCATGCTAAACAGAGGCTCTACCACTGAGCCCCACTCCAGCACCACGTAGTCAAATTTGAATTCTACTAGCAGTGCATATAAGTTGCGTATTGTAATGTACTGAGTGAACTGTATTGTACTAAGTGACGAGACATGTTGAAGGCAACATACTTTATTGGCAAGTACATCACAAGTGGAGCACACGTGGGCCAGGTCCCGATTATATACATGCCCCGGAACAACCTTCCGTCTGGCCAGGTCCAATCCTGGCCAGTTAAACTTCCCGCCACAGATCTTGATTGGCGGAGTGTATTAGCGAGCTACATCCGGGGACCAGTGGACTTCCATTGGTCGCCTCTGTAGCGTTCGCTGTGTTGTAACGTCACGACTGAAATGAAGAAGAAGAAGAAGATATTGGATTTATATCCCGCCCTCCACTCTGAAGAGTCTCAGAGCGGCTCACAATCTCCTTTACCTTCCTCCCCCACAACAGACACCCTGTGAGGTGGGTGGGGCTGGAGAGGGCTCTCACAGCAGCTGCCCTTTCAAGGACAACCTCTGCCAGAGCTATGGCTGACCCCAGGCCATTCCAGCAGGTGCAAGTGGAGGAGTGGGGAATCAAACCCGGTTCTCCCAGATAAGAGTCCGCACACTTAACCACTACACCAGACTGGCTCTGCAAGACATGACACGTATTTTAGGTGTACATTTAAAAAACTCAGTGATTTAAACAGTTTGCCAAAGAAAGTTCCTCCACACAAGCACACCTGACCACACCTAAACGTTTCTCCTTGTTTTATGTTATGGGATGACCTGCATAGGCACACATTTTCCTCTGGTTTATGGTAATTGTACTTCTTATTCATGGTTGATTGAGTAGAAGCTCTTTGGATTACTAAGTGGATAATCTTTCTTTATGCATCTGCGCTATACTACTGTATACATTAGACTCGGTCCATTAGCTAGCATTTTTATATTAAGTCTTCGTCATGCATATATTCTAACTATTCTTTCAATAGAACTACAGTCTAGTTTTGAGTGGGGCAGTAAACCTGCGTCTGGCCTGCACCACTTCAAACTACAGGTAGGGACTTGATGGAGTGATTGTTCTTCAGTAGAAAGAGGAGAGCGCAGAAGTAGGCTTGACACTCAACATCAAAAAAACGAAGATCATGGCATCCGGCCCCATCACACCTTGGCAAATAGAAGGGGGAAGACGTGGAAGTAGTGATAGACTTCACATTTCTGGGTCCAAGATCACTGCAGATGGTGACTGTAGCCATGAAATTAAAAGACGTTTGCTCCTTGGGAGGACAGCTATGGCGAACCTGGGCAGTATAATAAAAAGTAGAGACATCACCCTGCCAACAAAAGTCCGTATAGTCAAAGCGATGGTATTCTCAGTAGTAATGTATGGCTGTGAGAGCTGTACCATAAGGAAGGCCGAGCGCAGAAGAATAGATGCTTTTGAGATGTGGTGCTGGAGAAGAATCTTGAGAGTCCCTTGGACTGCAAGAAGATCAAATCAGTCAGTCATAAGAACATAAGAACATAAGAGAAGCCATGTTGGATCAGGCCAACGGCCCATCAAGTCCAACCCTCTGTGTCACACAGTGGCAAAAAATGTTATATACACACATACACTGTGGCTAATAGCCACTGATGGACCTGTGCTCCATATTTTTATCTAAACCCCTCTTGAAGGTGGCTATACTTGTGGCCGCCACCACCTCCTGTGGCAGTGAATTCCACATGTTAATCACCCTTTGGGTGAAGAAGTACTTCCTTTTATCCGTTTTAACCTGTCTGCTCAGCAATTTCATCGAATGCCCACGAGTTCTTGTATTGTGAGAAAGGGAGAAAAGTACTTCTTTCTCTACTTTCTCCATTCCATGCATTATCTTGTAAACCTCTATCATGTCACCCCGCAGTCGACGTTTCTCCAAGCTAAAGAGTCCCAAGCGTTTCAACCTTTCTTCATAGGGAAAGTGCTCCAGCCCTTTAATCATTCTAGTTGCCCTTCTCTGCACCTTTTCTAATGCTATAATATCCTTTTTGAGGTGCGGCGACCAGAACTGCACACAGTACTCCAAATGAGACCGCACCATCGATTTATACAGGGGCATTATGATACTGGCTGATTTGTTTTCAATTCCCTTCCTAATAATTCCCAGCATGGCGTTGGCCTTTTTTATTGCAAACGCACACTGTCTTGACACTTTCAGTGAGTTATCTATCATGACCCCAAGATCTCTCTCTTGGTCAGTCTCTTGTATTTGTAGCTGGGATTCTTAGCCCCAATGTGCATTACTTTGCACTTGGCCACATTGAACCGCATCTGCCACGTTGACGCCCACTCACCCAGCCTCAACAGATCCCTTTGGAGTTCCTCACAATCCTCTCTGGTTCTCACCACCCTGAACAATTTAGTGTCATCCGCAAACTTGGCCACTTCACTGCTCACTCCCAACTCTAAATCATTTATTAGACTCGGTCCATTAGCTAGCATTTTTAGCATTTCCTAAGGGAAATCAACCCAGACTGTTCCCTGGAAGGTCAGATGCTGAAGCTCAAATACTTTGGCCACCAAATGAGAAGGGAGCACTCGCTGGAGGAGACCCTGAATGCTGGGAAAGACAGAGAAGAAGGGGATGGCAAAAGATGAGATGGCTGGACAGCGTTACTGATGTAACTAACACAAATTTGGGCAGACTTTGGAGGATGGTGGAAGACAGAAGGGCCTGGCGTGACTTTGTCCATGGGGTTGCAAAGAGTCAGACTTGACTGTGTGACTGAACAACAACAAACCAAAAAAACCCGAGTCTCTGATCATAAATAAAATAGCGTATCAGGAAGATCCTCCTGGATTTTGTCTAGTTTTCTTCATTTCAGCTCCCATCTCACACATAGGCTTTTATCCATGCAGGACCTATGACCCACAGCACATTTTGGGAGGTTAAAGGTGGCCCCCTCATCCAAATATTTTCAACAACGCAAAAGCTGGTTGGAATCAACCTCTAGTTAGAACAATTTCTTCCTGACGTTTAGGGCTTTTCCGCATTCTCATTTTTCTCACTTGTACGTTCCTGTTTCTTTGGGCAGGGGGAGTCTGTTCCATGTGTATTTTGCTCTTTCTGCTGGGTGATTTGATATTACACCCGTTTATGCCTAGCATAAAAACCTGCAGTTTAAATCTGCAGAGATATATGATGGACGTTAGACAGTGTAATATTGAACTGACCACTAGAGGGAGCAAAATGCATGTGGAACACAAACTCCACCCCCCTGCCCAAGAAACAGGAGCTTACAAGTGATGAAAATGAGAATATGGAAAAGCCCTTCATTTTCTATGTGGAGAGAATGTTTCCACCACGCAAGATGCCATCTGCAATGTTGACGTGGACTCACCAATGGTTTATATCATTATCAAAGATTTCAGGTTTTCACGGCTGGTAACATCATCAGGGTTTGTAGAATCTTTCTGTACAGACTATAAATTGCAGAAAGTCTCAGAACAACCAGCAAATTCCACAGAACAATCAGCACAGTCAACAACCATCTTCCTTATCTTCAAACCCCTTCCAACCTTCCCAGCAATTAACACAGAACAATGGTCACATTCAACAGCCAGTTTCCTTATCACTACCCTTCCAGGAAGCCCCACCAAACAATGGGCACATCCACAAACCAATTGCCCTTTCATCACACCCCCTCCAGCCTACAAATAGCAGCTCTCCAGCAGCCCTGGCCCCACTCAATGCACAGCAGCCAAGAAGGTCTGAGCGCCTGCTCCGGCTGCAATGCCACTGAGGATGTTCTCCGCAGCTGAGAACGAAACGTCTGGAAGGAAAACTTTCTCCAGTAGAACACAGCACTTGATCCCGAAAGATTCTACAAACCCTAATGTTTATATCATTATTTATCTATGCTTGTATTTATTTAGCATATTTGTATGCCATCTCTTCATGAGAGCCAGTTTGGTGTAGTGGTTAAGTGTGTGGACTCATATCTGGGAGAACCGGGTTTGATTCCCCACTTCTCCACTTGCACCTGCTGGAATGGCCTTGGGTCAGCCATAGCTATCACAGGAGTTGTCCTTGAAAGGGCAGCTTCTGTGAAAGCTCTCTCAGCCCCACCCACCTCACAGGGTGTTTGTTGTGGGGAAAGAAGCGAAAGGAGATTGTGACTGCTTTGTGATACTGAGATTCAGAGTGAAGGGCGGAATATAAATCCAATATCATCATCTTCATCTTTTTCATCTTCTTTTTCATCATCATCATCTTCTTCTTCATCATCATCTTCTTCTTTCTTTCTGAATTGGCTCAAAACTTAAACAATACATCAAAACCACATAGACGTTCAAGGAAACCATTAAAAAAAAAGCTAGAACATCTTTAAAAGTCATTAAAACCAGCCAAAGCATAAAAATGATGAAACATTGAAAATGCTTAGACTGTCAAGCATGGTGAAATTCCATTGTTAATTGATTGTTTTAGGGTCCTGCCTTACCTGGTCTGTGAAATGTCATGGAGGATCCAACTTTGTTAAGCTTGTTATTCTTTCCCTTCCCCCCTTCTTGCTTTATAGTTTATAATTAGAAGTAGTGAGAAACGAAACCAAGTAATCAGCACCTTCCCATACATTCCTGTAAGGGAATGCGAGACATCTGGGAAAAGCAAGGACGAAGTCCTGATAACACTATGGGAACGTAGACATTTATGATAGTTTATGTGTGAATGCTACCCCGCAACCCCATCCCTTGGAATCCCTTTGAAGTAAGCCTTAAAAGTATTGTAACAATGTATTGGTTTCATTACTCTCAAGAACCTGCTATACCAAAGTATCGGTCTATCAATAAATGCAGCCTTTGTATCAACTTCGACTTGTCATTGAACCCGCATGCTTGACATGACTACAGTAGAGCATGCAACCCATTTTCAAAGACCAATGCCTAATTACAAGCCTGGGTAAAAAGAAATGTTTTGGCCTGGCACCGAAAAGAGAGCAAAGTAGTGATTTCAATTTGAAACCACGAATAAAATATCAATAGCTTAAACCATGGGTGTCAAACATGTAGCCCTGGAGATTGAGGGAAAGAGCCAGAGCTTACTTTGCCCAGTTCCCTGGATCCCATGAGAGACATACAAAGAAAGCACCCTTTTTTAAAAAAGCTCCTCCGTGTCCTTTATAAAGTTTTTATCTCCACTTCCTGGCATTACATTTTATGATACACGGGGCCCAGCCTGACAAGGTCTCGTCTATGTCAGATCCGGCCCTCCTAACAAGTGAGTTCGACACCCTTGGCTTAAAGTGTTAAATTTCCATTTAGCCATATGAACTAGCATTATGTTCCTTGGTGAGAAAGGCTGCAATGACACAGAACTAAGAAGAACAAGCTTGCATTCATGTTGAGGTGGATCCAAGGGTTATTTTTTTGCTGCGGAAAGTACTCCCCAATGGAACAGAACTTTCCAGACATTCCCTCCCAAGTATTAACCTGATCTCTTTTTTTCTGAGAAAGTGACTACCTTGCTGGATCAGGGGAAGGCTGTATCTTGATTTCAGTAAGGCTTTTGATAAGGTTCCACATACAGTCCTTGTTGACAAGTTGGTAAAATCCAGCTACTGTTAGGTGGATCTGTAACTGGTTGACAGATCGCACCCAAAGAGCGTTTGTGAATGGTTCCTTATCCTCTTGGAGAGGAGTGACAAGTGGAGTGCCTCAAGGATATGTCCTGGGACCTGTTTAGTTCAACATCTTTATAAACGATTTGGAGGAAGGAATAGAGGGAACGCTTATTAAATTTGCAGATGATACTAAACTGGGAGAGGTTGAAAATACAGTACAAGACAGAAACAGGATACAGGATGACCTTGACAGGCTGGAAAACTGGACTAAAACCAATAAAATGAATTTTAACAGGGATCAATGTAAAGTTCTGCATTTAGGTAGGAAAAATCCAATGCATAGTTATAGGATGGGTGAGACTTGTCTTAGCAGTAGTATGTGCGAAAAGGATCTAGGGGTGTTAGTGGGTCATATGCTGAACATGAGTCAACAGTGTGATGTGGTGGCTAAAAAGGCAAATGCAATTTTGGGCTGTATCAAAAGAAGCATAGTGTCCAGATCACGTGATGTGATGGTATCGCTTTACTCTGCTCTGGTAAGACCTCACCCAGAGTCTTGTGTTCAGTTTTGGGCACCACATTTTAAGAAGGATATAGACAAGCTGGAATGGGTCCAGAGGAGGGCAACGAAGATGGTGAGGGGTCTGGAGACCAAGTCCTATGAGGAAAGGTTGAAGAAGCTGGGGATGTTTGGCTTGGAGAGGAGGTGGCTGAGAGGTGATATGATCACCCTCTTCAAGTACTTGAAGGGCTGTCATCTAGAGGACGGTGCGGAATTGTTTTCTGTGGCCCCGGAAGGTAAGGCCAGAACCAACGGGTTGAAATGAAATCAAAAGAGTTTCCCGCTCAACATTAGGAAGAACTTCCTGACCATTAGCCTGGTTCCTCAATGGAACAGGCTTCCTGGGGAGGTGGTGGGCTCTCCTTCCTTGGAGGTTTTTAAACAGAAGCTAGATGGTCATCTGACAGCAATGAAGATCCTGTGAATTTAGGGGGAGGTATTTGTGAGTTTCCTGCATTGTGCAGGGGGTTGGACTAGATGACCCTGGAGGTTCCTTCCAACTCTATGATTCTATGATTTGGATGGGACGCCACCAAGGAAGTCCAGGGTTGCAACACAGAGGCAGGCAATCGCAAACCACCTTTGAACATCTCTTGCCTTGAAAAATCCCAGGTGGTCTCCATACGTTGGTTGTGACTTGACGGGAATTTCCTACATCAAGCTCCTTTAAATGCTGGAGGACAGGAGACACCCAGGAACTGTATGGGTAGTGAATTGGGGGGTCTGCAATGAGAACAAGAGGATTGACTGAATATGACATTTGGATTGGAGGGATGGTGGCTCAGTGGTAGAGCACCTGCTTGGTAAGCAGAAGGTCCCAGGTTCAATCCCCGGCATCTCCAACTAAAAAGGGTCCAGGCAAGTAGGTGTGGAAAACCTCAGCTTGAGGCCCTGGAGAGCTGCTGCCAGTCTGAGTAAATAATACTGACTTTGATGGACCCAGGGTCTGATTCAGTACAAGGCAGCTACATGTGTACATGTGATCCAGCCTAGAATATCTAAAACTACCAGGAAATTCTACAGCATCTGCTGTGCTCCACAGATTTTCTTCTCCACAATGACAGTCTGAGAGCTCAACCCATCCTGCCAACTAGCCTTAAGATTTGCTACCCTGACTTGCAATTCTTCTCCAGCATTCAGAGGACATGCAGTTTCTCAGAGAGGTTTGTGAAATCTTCCTGCATCTGAAATGTACACATTCCCTTCATAGTATCCCACTTCCTGGCTCTTCCACAAGAAGCATTAACAGTGAGCTAACTATATCTGGCACAGCTGACACGAACACTAAATCTCGTGCCTAGGGAAGTGCAAAAACCTGTCCGCGGATATTCTCTTTCGTCCTTCCGTGTTGGCATTGCATGTTTGAGATGATTATCTGCAAGAGCAGATGTGTAAATTTCACAATGCAGCTCCGAACTATTGTTGCACATTGCATGAGCATTATTATCTGTAATTTGGCTTAATAGCACATCATGTTCGCCATTCAACAACACAGTCATCTTTCTAAGCTGTAGGATGAAAACACTGAATAATCGTTTCATGTCATATGCACAATTGCCTTAACGATGCAATAACCTCTAGATCCAGCCATTCTTCTTCTTTTTTTTCCCCATCACTGCAGAACCAATGATAATATTCTCAAATCTTAGGCATGTTTAGGACACTTATCCACAATTGTGAAGCTGTTGTTTTCCCGTTGGAGGGTTGCCAATCTGGCTGGACCACTTGCGTGGAAGGAATTGTAATATCAGGAATGGTACAAACAACATACAATCGCTAATCATGCGTTAATACAACTTATCAGATGTTGAAATGTGTCATTGACCTGTAAGAATCTGCCCTGTCCACAGAGCTCGGTATATGACTTAGAACACTCCATGAACGTTTTAACTAATGCATATATCGAAAAAGAAAGTTTTAAACCACAGGGTTTTTTTTTTTTTCACATGTTAATTTAGAAATATTTTACAGTCCATTTTGAATTGTGAAATACAGACAGTCCAGCAGTTCAGCTACCTGGGGTGCATCATCTCCTCAGATGCCAAGATCGACAAGGAGATTGACAACAGGCTGGCAAAGGCAAACCGTGCATTTGGCCGACTGCACAAAAGAGTGTGGAGCAACAAGCATCTGAAAAAAGGCACAAAGATCAATGTTTACAAAGCGGTTGTGATGACAACCCTCATCTATGGCTCCGAATCGTGGGTTTTATACCGTCATCACCTGCGACTCCTTGAGCGCTTTCATCAGCGCTGCCTTCGCACCATCCTCAACATCCACTGGAGTGACTTTGTGACCAACACTGAAGTCCTCAAGCGGGCAGAGGTTACCAGCATCGAGGCACTGCTGTTGAAGACGCAGCTGCGCTGGGCGGGGCATATTTCTAGGATGGAAAACCACCGCCTTCCCAAGATTGCCCTGTATGGCGAACTCTCCACCGGCCATCGAAATAGAGGGGCACCAAAGAAGAGGTACAAGGACTCCTTGAAGAAATCCCTTAGCACCTGTCACATCAACCATCACCAGTGGTCTGACCTAGCCTCAGATCGCAAAGCATGGAGGCACACCATCCACCAGGCTGTCTCTTCCTTTGAGAACACACGCATAGCTGGTCTTGAGGACAAACGGAGACTGAGGAAGAATCGCACTGCTACAGGACCAACCCTAAATCAGACTTTTCCCTGCAGCCGCTGTGGCCGGACCTGCCTGTCCCACATTGGTCTTGTCAGCCACCAGCGAGCCTGCAGCAAACGTGGACTATTGCACCCTTCTTAAATCTTCGTTCGCGAAGCCAAGCCGAGAGAGAGAGAGTCCATTTTACAACATACAATGTTCTTTCTTCATTTGTAGGACTTCCTGAAGTCCAACACAGGTGTGACTGCAATTCCCAAACTGGTGTGGCCGCAATTGGACTGCAACTGGATTCACTCTGAAAGTGGATGGAAGCAGCAGTCCAGTCTCCATTATACCCTATGGGAATCGTTCTCCATGGGGAATAATGGAGCGCCCAGCAGACATTTCCTTCCCCCCACTTTCTGATGACCCTGAAGCGGGGGGGGGGGCTCCAAACCAGGGGATCCCCTGCCTCCACCTGGGGATTGGCAACCCTAACACAAGTTTGTATTTCCAGGATAATCTCCCCCAGCACTGGTGTAGGGCAGATGAAAATGCAGCTTCAGTTCCCATGGGGACAATATAATAATGTGCATGCCTGCCACACTGTCACTAGGAATACATCAGGATTACATAGTTGGAGACAATCGCAGAAAATCGAGAAGCCCTTTTGCTCAAGGCTTTGCTATGAAAATTCAGAAATCATGAGCTGATTCCCAGTCGAATCAAAGGGAGTCTGTATTTCCAGGATAATCTCCCCCAACGCTGGGGCTTTCGAGTAAGCACAGGGCTGATGAAAATGCAACTATAGTTCATAAGGACATAAGAGAAGCTATGTTGGATCAGGCCAATGGCCCATTCAGGCCAACATTCAGTGTCACACAGTGGCCAAAAAACCAGGTGCCATCAGGAGGTCCATCAGTGGGGCCAGGACATTAGAAGCCCTCCCTTTGTTGCCCCACCCAAGCACCAAGAATACAAAGCATCACTGCCCCAGACAGAGAGTTCCATCAATACACTGTGGCTAATAGCCACTAATGGACCTCTGCTCCATATGTTGGTCCAATCCCCTCTTGAAGTTGTCTATGCTGGCAGCCGTAACCACCTCCTGTGGCAGTGAATTCCATGTGTTAATCACCCTTTGAGTGACGAAGTACTCTACTTTTATCAGTTCTAACCCAGCTGCTCAGCAATTTCATTGAATGTCCACGAGTTCCCATGGGGACAATATACTAATGTGCATGTATGCGACACTGTCACTATGAATACATCGTGATTGCATGTTTGGAGACCATCTCAGAAAAGTCCTTTTGCTCAAGACTTGCTATGAACATCCGCAATTAATCAGCTGATTCCCAGTCGAATCAATGGGAGTTTGCTAAAAGCTTTTCTCAGAGGTACAAACATTTCAGAATTATGAACAACATCCAGAGGTGGAATTCTAACAGGAGCACCTTTGCATGTTAGGCCACACCTCTATGATGTAGCCAATCCGCCAAGAGTTTACAAAAAAGAGCCTTGTAAGCTCTTGGAGGATTGGCTACATCAGGGGTATGTGGCCTAATATGCAAAGGAGCTTCTGCTCATTTGGTGTTTCCAACAAATGTACAAGCTAACCACATTTCCTGTGGCGGAGAGTGAATTGACTGCATCCTCCAGTGACACCATTTATGCTGTTATTGTTTTATTGCTCTTCAAGATTTCTGTTCTGAGGAGAAACCAACATAATAGTATTTTCTGTACAGCTATTCTTTTACTCACCTACTGGGAAATGGGTTAAAGAAAATACAAGTGAGAGTAAACACTGAAAATATGTCGGTTTCTAGGAAGTATGTCATTTTCTTCTGTGCGGTTCGTTCCCATATAAATTAGACCGAGGTGCATTTTCTACTGAGATCTGTGTCAGGTCTCTTTTAGTATTCATAGGTGCTCTGGCATAATACAATTTATTTAGAATATGACACCTCTTTGTAATTTGTAGGTGTTGACTGTCTAACCTTCAGACAACTTGATGGGGGAAAAAATAATTCATCCGTAACAGAGACCTTTATTTTTCCATCCATAACATTCTATTTAATGTGTTAGAACTACATGAACAAAATTGAAAAGCTGTACAAATAGAACAACATAGCGGGGGGAGATCTTCAATCTATGGATTTTCATTTCAAAGCGTAAAGACAGAGGCTGCCGCAAAGCGACTTCCTAGTATGCATTTTGTAAGTTTTTTTCTGTGGGCTCATCTCAGGGCCAAGGGAAATGCAGGGAGAAAGGTGAGTGTGCTGCTTTCAAAGGTCAAAGAAGCTGCAAGCTGGGAAAGCACCACTGGGCGAGGGGGTGGTTTAAAAACAATTGTAAATGGTAAAAGGTAAAGGTAGTCCCCCATGCAAGCACCGAGCACCTGAACCCAAGCTACATTAAATTAAGTACCTAAAGGTTAAGAAGATGTGAGTATACAGGCCCAATGATTCTGTTAGTGTCAAGCATGCGTATTTCTGTGTGCCATAAGAGTCCACAAGACATAGAGCAGAACACCATCCTAGCCTGCTCCCCCCTCCTTTACAACCGAAGGGTGCATAATAAATCCATCTGGCCCAAGGTTGTTCAGGTTAGCCTTGTATGTAACGGTGCAATGTGCCTCTCCCCCAGATTCACACAGCCAGGTCTTATCTACTCTCAGAGAAAGTGTGAGAAAGGGAGATGTTTTTATTTGCTTGCATTCCTTAGCAGTAAAAGAGATAGGATGTAGTAGCCTTTGAACACGTGATGCAAATTGCATCTGTATGTTATCCTTTGAAGCTGTCCTATAAAGTAACTATTTTAATCTGTGTACGTCATTACTTCCAAGGATCCTGTCCTTGGCTAAGCTATGGAGTTTCAACAATAAAGCATCTTTTGATTTAATAACAAAAGACTGATTATTGAGAAATATCGATGCTTGACTGTTAGTCAAATTTAAAATTAAAAAAAAAAATAACAATATACAAAAATATATGTACATGTGTTTTGAAGTAAATTAAAAACAACCATTGGCCCTCATTATAGCCTCAATTGAAAGACAAAGACAAAGAGAAATGACAAGAGCTGACCCAGGTGCATTTCGACCCACTGGCCTTCCTCAGTGGTCAAACAAATGACATTACAGAAATGGATACCGACATGACAACACAACAATCATTTCTTGTAAATTGACCAAGATGAAACTTTTTTATAATTATTGTCTGTTACTAGGGGTGTGCATTTGGAGCTACCTGAGCTGAAAATATACATGAAAAATACCTTATTGGCAGTTCTCAGGTACATTTTGGCATCCTAATTATATATCTCAGCACTGAAAACTACAGGTAATACCTTTCTGCAACCTCTCTGCTATCCCTTCCCTTCCCCCCCTCTCTCGCCTATCTTTTTTTCTTTCTCAGAAATGTATTGCAGGGTGGATAAATTCTTGGTGGGTTCTGGAACTAGGAACATGTATCTATGGGCTCTGCAGTGTTGCTCTGTATTGCCTAGTATCTGAATATTACTTCGACTACACGTATGCACCCCAATTTCTCTCGATAAGCTTTCTCTGATTAGCTATGGGCGTTTTCGCACTCACCTTCAGCCGGCGCGACCCCCCTCTTCACCGTGCAGGATCTGCGCGGATTTCTCACTAAATGCCGCGGAGAAGCTGGAAGAGCCGGAAGCTCCCGGCGCAAAAGCCGCTCAAACGTAAACCGCCAAAAAGCAGTTTCTGTTTGCGCGGCTTTTGCGATGGGAGTTTCCGGCTCTTCCGGCTGCTCCGCGGCATTTAGTGCGAAATCCGCGCAGATCCTGCGCGGTGAAGAGGGGGGGTCGCGCCGGCTGAAGGTGAGTGCGAAAACGCCCTATGTCTTCATTCTAACCTGAAACTGAAGCCTCGTCCTTTGTCAGAATGATTTCTAAATGAAAGTGTGATAGGCTATAATTCCAGATTTTGGGGTCATTTTCCTTTTTAGCTGGGTATTTTAGCTGGGTATTTAGCTGGAGTCAGCAGCTCCTGCCAGAACAGGAAACAAGAGATAGCAGAGGAAAGGTTTCTACACTTGGTTTTTGTCAGGGCTTGTTTAGTATATTGGGCTACACCCCCCTGCTGTATACAATCCTCCAAGAGCTTACAGAGTTCTTCTTATAGGGCCTACTGTAAGCTCTTGGAGGATTGGCTACATTTGGGGGGGGGGGGGGGATGTAGCCTAATATGCAAAGGCATTCCTGCTACCAAAAGAAGCCCTGGCTTTTGTTATTCTGAGGGCCAAAAACAGACACAACATGTTGACACATAATATGTTGACACAATATAGTCACGGGTGCCTAACCCAACATGTGACGGTGAACTCCAGGGCTTTTTGGTAGCAGGAACTCCTTTGCATATTAGGCCACACCCCCCTGATGTAGCCAATCCTCCAAAAGCTTACAGTAGGCCCTGTAATAAGAGCCCTGTAAGCTCTTGGAGGTTTGGCTACATAAGAGGGGTGTGGCCTAATATGCGAAGGAGCTCCTGCTACCAAAGAAAGCCTTGGTGAACTCGCCTTCAAAGCTCCAATTGGCTAGGAACACCACAAGGGGAGAGCAAGGGTTTCTGGCTTCCCTCCCATGTCATTTTAATCAGCATGAACAGCTGTTAGGCTTCCCAATCCCCAGGTCCCAGCGGGGGATCACCTGGTTTTACAAGTTTCCCCCCGTCCCCCAGCCAGCTAGCCGGCGGGGGAAGCCCCACCCCCCACAGCCCCCACAGCTCTAGATCTCCGGCAGTTTTAGGGAATAATGGGGAATTGATCCGTGGATATTAGAGGCTCTAGGGGGGCTGTGTTTTGAGGAAGAGGCACCAAATTTTCAGTATAGCATCTAGTGCCTCTTCTCAAAATACCCCCCAAGTTTCAAAACGATTGGACCAGGGAGTCCAATTCTATGAGCCCCCAAAGAAGGTGCCCCTATCCTTCATTATTTCCTATGGAAGGAAGGCATCTAAAAAGGTGTGCTGTCCCTTTCAATGTGATGGCCAGAACTCCCTTGGAGTTCAATTATGCTTGTCACACCCTTCCTCCTGGCTCTGCCTCCAACGTCTCCTGGCTCCACCCCCAAAGTCTCTTGGCTCCATCCCCAAAGTCCCCAGATATTTCTTGAATTGGACTTGGCAACCCTAACAGCTGTGGAGGCCTGTTTGCCAGTTCCTCAGGTTCCATGTGTCCTTCCCCCATAGCCGTTTCCACTGGTGGAAACAGGGCAGGAGAGAAGCCTGGAGCCGCCTCGCTTTCGTAGCACTCCCAAACTGAATGGAGCAACAGAACACTTTGAAAGTGAGTTCCCCTGATCATAAACGTGACTACAAGTTGGGTCAGGCACCCAATGACCTGACCTATGTTACACAGATTGTGTATTTTGCTTCAGAGTCTACTATGGTTCACACAAGACATGTGTCTGATGTTTGTACAGAGCACATCCACACATGCTAACACTTACACCAACTACCCTTTGTTTGTCTACAACTGAAAGTGTCTTCCTAAGTTTCTTGTATGAGTTTCTTGTCTAAGACTTGAGCTACAAAACAGGGCCTTTTGCATTCTGGAAAAAAACAATCCACCCCATCACCGAACGTGTTGGGACTTGCTTGGAACCATTCTGATGTGGTCGCGAGCGCTACCTCTTTTCTCTCTCTTCGTCTCCCCCTCTTTTGGGTTGTAATGAATTTTATGCCCATGTGTTCCTGCTCTTTTGTCTATTTTTAATTCAAATATGTAAAAGCTTTTTAAATACAGACTCCCAGGTGTCAGTTGCTGCCTCGAGTCCCTTTTCTATCCTCTATTGTTCCCTTAATTGTTACTTCAAAACAATTAGCTGGGCATTCATATGCAAATGAATGCAAATGAACAAGGGGATTGGGTGAGAGCGAATACCACCACTCGTTAATTTCCACTTCAAGGTCTGCTAGTAGAAACAAGAAAATTGCTTAACAATGTCTTTTTTTCCCCCTGGGCTCTAAAGGGTGTACTCGTGAAGACTCTCGCCTTCCTGCTGCCTTGGCAATTGTCGAGCAGTCTGCCGAATTCTCGGTCAGAACAGCTTCTCGGTTTTTGTCACAAAGGCTGTGCTAAAGTTGTCCATGTTTATTGACCTTGTCCTTTTTCATCTAAATGTCTACATAACTTGGGTGTTTCCCTAGCAGGGGCTAATAAAATAATAATCACAATAGTCATCAAGAAAACTCGTTATATGGAAACGCTCTTGCCTTCTCCCTGCCAGTTCCAAACTTCCATAATGTATGAAAAGATCATCTCCTCTCTTTTGCCTTTCCCCCCCCCCTCCCCGTGCCACAGAAGAAAAAGACATGATGACTGATGAGCTGAATTTCTGTGAATAAAATTCAAGGGAGATTTTCTTCGTTGCCGAGATAAATCTTTCCAAGGGCTTGCGATGCATTGTGGAAAGCTGCATTCCTATTTTAGGCGATGCATAGTAGAGCGTCTCATGAAAAGGGGCAGATTATCGGAGCATTCAAAAGGTATTTTGAAAGTAAACAATGTCGCCTTAAAACTGCATAATCAGGGGAAGTTGTAGACTGTGCAAAGGGAGACACAATCGTGGCCATTGGAATCGTGACCTCTGACCCCGCATCAAACATGGCCTCAAATGCTAAATGCATGTACTAAATCAGTATTTTAAAAATGCTCATGCAATGGCAGAAACTTTCTATCAGATGTGAACAACTGACTCAGCTGACTTCAGATCTGGTTTGTTCTGACGACAGACTTTTGGGCCATTGGGTTAGGCTGAGCTCAGCTGAGCAGCTAAAGTCTGTCTAGAGAAGTGGATTCCAATGAAGAAGAAGAAGAAGAAGAAGAAGAAGAAGAAGAAGAAGAAGAAGAAGAAGAAGAAGAAGAAGAAGATGATGATGATGATGATATTGGATTTATGTTCCGCCCTATGCTCTGAATCTCAAAGTCTCAGAGTGGTCACAATCTCCTTTATTTCCCCCCCCCCCCCGCCCCCACAACAGATACCCAGTGAGGTAGGTAGGGCTAAGAGAGCTCTTACAGCAGCTGCCATTTCAAGGACAACTCCTATGAGAGCTATGGCTGACCCAAGGCCATTCTAGCAACTGCAAGTGGAGGAGTGGGCAATCAAACCCAGTTCTTCCAGATAAGAGTCCATGCACTTAACCACGACACCAAACTGAAGAAGAAGTAGAAGAAGAGGAGGAGGACGAGGAGATAGAAGATACTGGATTTATATCTCACCCTCCACTCTGAATCTCAGAGTCTCAGAGTGGCTCACAATCTCCTTTACCTTTCTCCCCCACAACAGATACCCTGTGAGGTGGGTGGGGCTGAGAGAGCTCTCCCAAAAGCTGCCCTTTCAAGGACAACCTCTGCCAGAGCTATGGCTGACCTAAGGCCATTCCAGCAGCTGCAAGTGGAGGAGTGGGGAATCAAACATGGTTCTCCCAGATAAGAGTCCACACACCTAACCACTACACCAAACGGAGGAGGAGGAGGAGGAGGAACCCTGCCATTCACTCAGAGTGGCTTAAGATTGCCTTCCCTTTATTTCACCACAACAGGCACCCTGTGAGGTAGGTGGGGCTGAGAGAGAGCTGAGAGAGCTATAGTAATAAACAAATATAGAAATAAATAATAGAAATAAATAAACAAATGATAATAATAATATAGTGACCCACAAGTCCAAAGTTACTTTGTATGGTGACCAATCCAAATCTGACTCATTTTTTTTGTGCCCTAGGTCAGTGGCCCCCCACTTTTGGGCACAAGGGACCGGTTTTGTGGGAGACAATTTTTCCACGGAGCGGTAGGGGTGGGGACGCTGGGGTTTTTTCTTCCCCAGGCTGCCCCCAAGCCCACACCCCATCTCTGCCCCCCATGGGGGGGGGTCTTTAAATAAAGAGTAGGCGAAGATCTGTGCCTCACTCCATGGCCCAGTTGCCAACAGGCCACGGACCGGGACCAGTCCGCAGCCTAAGTGTTGGGGACCCCTGCCCTAGGCAATCTAGGACCTTGACACCCATCTATTCCAGCGTTCCGTTTTCTACAGTGCCCAACTAGATATGTTTGAGAAACCAACATAAAGGGTGCAGCTGCCTCCCACTATGAACCCCAAGGAAATGGGTGTTCATCTGTGAGCAAGACAGCCGTCACTAAGGAGGACTGGCCTACAACCCACTTCAAGAGGCTTCACAACCCACTTTTGGGTCCTGACCCACGGATTAGGAAACATTGGCCTAGACCCAGATCTTGGAATAATTCATATGTTCTTAATTAGTGAATATGTGAGGGAGATATTGGAGTCAGTTCATAACTCAAGGGACCTCCTTAGGAGGGAACAGGGCTCCATCTTCTCAACAGTTTTGGAGCTGTGAAAATCATATAAAGCCATGAAATGGCTTCACTTTTCCAAACGGCAATGTAGCTTTCTCACAGAGAAGGCGCAGAAAGTGGCGACTATGGCCAGTCCCAGAAAACTAGGGAGTGAAGTAGTAAATGTCAAATTGGGTACCCTGTAGAAGGCCAGATGCTGAAGCTGAAGCTCAAGTACTTTGGCCACCAAATGAGAAGGGAGCACTCATTGGGGAAGATCCTGATGCTGGGAAAGACAGAAGGCAAAAGAAGAAGGGGACGGCAAAAGATGAGATGGCTGGACAGCATCACTGATGTAACAAACACAAATATGAGCAGACTTTGGAGGATGGTGGAAGACAGGAGGACCTGGCGTGACTTGGTCTATGGGGTTGCAAAGAGTTGGACTAGACTGTGCAACTGAACCACAACAACAACAGATGGGTATTTGTCTACAATTTGTTGTTGTAACCTGCCCTAAGCCCGTTAATGGGAAGGCCAGGATAGAAATTAAATAAATACAATAATGTGTGTGAAACACACCGTGCTTTTTATCTTATTACCATTTTTATCTTCACAAACCCGCCATGAGGTAAAATTACTTGATCTTACTCTTGACCTAAGGACATTCAGTCAACTACAAGCTAACTTGCTCCCAGTGTTTATCTTCAGTGTACTTTTAGGCAAATCTGAACAAGACCCACTGTGACTAAGGGAAGCTAAAAAATTCCAACAAGATCTGTGAAATTTGGGGAAGGAAGGCAGGGGGAAACAGATTCCATACGTCTCTGAATCAATTTTGGTCTAATGGGAATATCTGCTTAGGTGAAGTATCAGTTGGAATTCTGAAGGAAATTAAAGAATTCCAATAATCTTCCAATGTATAATTCATAATCCCTTTAAAAATGGAAGAAGTCTGAATGTAAAGGCTACATTAACCGATTTCTCTGACTTGCACCCCATACGTCCATCTCTGTTTTCCAATAACTTTTGAGAGCTCATTCTCATTCAATAAAATCATATTTAGGGGTGCAACTGGACTGTTCTATTTTTTAAAAAAGTGAATATTAACATGTCTCTTTGTAAAATAACAGTTATGAAATGTTTTAAGCAAAGAAGACCATTTGAAGACAAACAGAATTGGCAAGCCTCAAGCCTGAGTTGAGAGAAAAAGCAACAAAATGAAAAACAATGAGGAACCCAATGTATTTTGATTTTGTATTTATTTATTTTATTTATTGGATTTATATCCCGTCCTCCCTGCCGAAGCAGGCTCAGGGCGGCTGTTTGTGGGAAGGCCAGGATAGAAATTAAATAAATACAATAATGTGTGTGAAACACACAGTACTTTTTATCTTATTACCATTTTTATCTTCACAAACCCGCCATGAGGTAAAATTATCTGAATTTACTATTGCTTTGTCGGGATCCTTTCTTGGGGAGGAGGTGGTTTTTATTTTATTTATTTATTTTTATTTATTGGATTTATATCCCACCTTTCCTGCCGAAGGAGGCTCAGGGCGGCTGTTTGTGGGAAGGCCAGGATAGAAATTAAATAAATACAATAATGTGTGTGAAACACACAGTACTTTTATCTTATTGCCATTTTTATCTTCACAAACCCGCCGTGAGGTAAAATTACCTGAATTTACTATTGCTTTGTCAGGATCCTTTCTTGGGGAGGAGGAGGTTTTTATTTTATTTATTTATTATTTATTTATCGGATTTATATCCTGCCGTCCCCACCGAAGCAGATACAGGGCGGCCCATTTGTGGGAAGGCCAGGATAGAAATTAAATAAATACAATAATGTGCATGAAGATAATAGGCCTATCTGTTCCATTATCACCTTTGCAGCATTCCAGAGGTCTCCTGGAAGTTCTAAACTGGACCTCTTTTGGTTTCGTGTATTATCCTAGGCTTCTGGCCGGAAGCCCAGTATATACAGGCACAATCTGGCATGGTGGGATTGACCTTGAATAAACGCTCCAGGATGTGGTTGAAAGGTAATATATAAATAAATGCCAGGAGGGAGTCTTTAATTGTACTAGCTCTATTTTTACTTTCCTTAAAACCTGGAAGAAACAAATGGGAGGATTTGTCTTCATTACGATACTAGCACCTGCGAAAGGCTAGGAGATACTCGAGGAGTGAATGTATCATGCCAGCCGTCGGTGTCCTTACCATAGCTCACCAACTGATATATTTTATCTTCATATCTGGCTGAGACACGGCAGATTTCTAGGATTTAAAAAGGGCAATGAAATACATCCATCTTCCCATGATTATGGATGGGTGTTCATGGGCAATATGCGATCCATGAGAAGTACTGACAAGCTGACTCAATGGGGGAATATGTCTATGGAAACAGACTTCGAGCCTCCATTTCTTTGCTGGGTTGGGAGTAGGACTGCCAAGCCCCCAATCTGGGTGGGGGTTCTCCCACCCGGGAGGTTCCCAACCAGCCGGCCCACACTGGGCTGGTGGGGGGAACCTCCCCCGATGTTGCCGGCATAATCGTGCTGGCGACATCAGACACCGGGCGCTCTAGGCATTTCTGGGGAAACTCTACGGTTTTCCCAATGCTCTAGCAATTTGGGAGGGAAAACTCTATGGTACAATAGGTACCATAGAGTTTTCCCTCCCAAAATGCTAGAGCATCTGGGGAAACCATAGAGTTTTCCCAGAAACGCCTAGAGTGGCTGGCGTGTGACATTGCCAAAGCAATGATGTCACCCGTGGGTGACATCATTGCACCACACATGTTTCACGCACATGAAACAAGTCCCCCTCCGGAGGCTGGGGGGCGGGGACTTGGCAACCCTAGTTGGGAGCCATGGAGGAAGAAATACCTCTAGAAAGGCATCTGTACTGCAGTGCTCATCTGGACATGAGTAATCCTATGTGGTTTTTTGGGTCTGGTTTAAGATGGCTGGACTGATCAGGCAGCCATCCTTACCTTCACTTAGCAGAGTGCTCCTTCTAAGCTTCAGCGCAGCAGCATGGCCTAATCCAGTGGTTACCACACTATCTCATAAATTGCACAGAGAGCCTTTGCTTTGAGTTAAGATACCAATACTGGTGGGTTTATTTAAAAGAAACATAATGTATAAATATTGTGGAGAGAAAAGACTGACTAAACTATTCTGTCTAACTGGATGGCTTTGGATTGTAGGAGGCCATCTGGTTAGTTTGGTTCAAGAGAAGAGACACCATGCTGTTCCTCCTGATGCATGCAGGAAAGAAGAAGAAAGAGGAGGAGAACGGAGAAGGAAGTTCCCTGAGACACATTCTACTGGTTAGAGAGGGTGAGTGAAAGCAGAAACAGACAGGAAGGAGACTGATATGAATCTATCTATCTAGCTTGCTCTATGGCGTTTGTAGTCTTGGAGGACTGAGCGAGGAATTTTGCCAGTCTGTTCTTCTAACATGATTCACTTCCACACTACCTGATGAGAATGCCTGGTGACTGCTTATCAAACATACTCCGCTCACACACTCTGGTTTGCATCTGAAGTTGCCTTACACTAAAGCGGCCATTTGTTTATTAAGATCATTATTGTAGTGGCTCTCCGGTCAAGGTCTTTCACATCACCTACTAACAAGTGTTAAAATGGAGATATTAAAGATTGAACCTGGGACTATCTGCACACAAAGCAGAAGCTCTGGCACTGAGTCGTAGCCCACAATCTGTGATTTCTCTCAAGAGCTCAGCTCAATTTATGCACAATTCCTAGACAGTCTCCTATCCAGAAAGCTTACTGAGACAGACTTCCAGCTGTGCACCTCTTATGTATCTTCAGGCCATTCTCTGGCTATCATTTCACTGCAATGTGGATGAGAATGTGCCACACCCTTACGTCTTAGCTATTGTTGAACAGTGCATCTATATACATCAGCATCAGGCCAAAAGTTCCTCCGAGATGCCTTCGTATAAAACAAATCATGCATTATGACCGCATGTGGGCAAAAAGAGCCTGTTATGAAATGTTTTGCATAGGAAAAACAGATGTTTCCAAATAGCATATAAATATTATGCCCTGATTCTACATTATTCCCCTACTCCTAGTCCTCTGCTCAACTCCTCTTCCCTTAGATTTCTTCTAACATTTATTGCATGTTTGTGGGCCATTGGTACTATTTATCTTTTCAAAACCTGTTGGGAAATGTACAAGTTTGGTGTAGTAGTTAAGTGCATGGACTCCTATCTGGGAGAACCGGGTTTGATTCCCTACTCCTCCCATTGCATCTGCTGGAATGGCCTTGGGTCAGCCATAGCTCTCACAGGAGTTGTCCTTGAAAGGGCAGCTTCTGTCAGAGCTCTCTCAGTTCCACCAACTTCACAGGGTGTCTGTTGTGGGGAAGATAAAAGAGATTGTGAGCCACTCTGGGACTGAGATTCAGAATGAAGGGTGGGGTATAAATCCAATATCATCATCATCATCATCATCAAATATGTTTTGCTAATCCAAGCTTCATTCCAGAGTTTATTTAGGTAGTAAAATGTCACCTCCGATCTATGGTTGGGGGTGTAGGGGTGGTCAGTAAGTTCCACAATACCCAAAGCCTTTTTCATCTGTAATCATGAATCACTACTGTTGTTGGTGTTTGGTCTTTCTATCCCTAGTGTATATCTGTCTACAGTGAGGTAAAAGTGAAGTCCATTGTTTGCACTAACCTAGAGAAAACTGGGTTTTTTTGCCTTACCGATAAACAACAACAACAACAACAACACAATAATAATATCAGTAAGAAAATCCAAAAATTGTATGACAGCCTTAACTTCTAACTGTCAAGCATTGTTTAATCTCTGGTTTATTCTAGAGATGTTACTAACTCTAAATTAAACCTGGGCACATCAAAGTAGAAAAGTAGAGACAGATCTTTTGCGCCTCTTTCTCTTTCACTAACAGATGCAGGAATTTGTTCTTTGAAGATAAGACCTCCAGGGTCAGTTTCCCAGGCTAGTCCTGGACCCGGGACGAATAACCACAGGGGAGATAAGGAAGTTACTGTGTGAACTTTCACACGTGAATGCAGGCTTGTTTAGAATTTGTAGCAATGTTTAGAGAACCTTTGATGTGCCATCTTTAAGTATTCATTCTACTGTTACTCTGTATCAGTTCCAATACCTAGCTCAATAGAGCCACATGGATTATCAATAAACCATACTTTGTTTCAACTCAAGGACTGGTTCTTTTGAAAATTGCATGCTTGACACTAACTCTTTTGATGAATTAGACATTGTTTTTTTTGGGGGGGGGGGATGAGCCATTGAGAGCTATGATTTCCCCAAGGTTACCCAGCTGGCTTCATGTGGAGGAATGGGAAATCCAACTCAGTTCTCCAGATGATAAACCACTGCTCTTAACCACTACACCACACTGGCTTTCTACACACAAGTAACAAATTGGAATGAATGTGATCTATGAGTTCTAGCAAACGGAAATTGCTTCATGGAGTCATTGGAATGAAATAGTACAGTTGGGCTCTTCCACTTTTACCCACTTGCTGCCCCCCCCTTCCAAATTCCGTATTTTAATCACTGTCTGGGTAAAGTAGTATTTCCTTTTGCCTGCCCTGAACCTACTGCCCATCAGTTTCATTGGATGCCCTCAACTGCTAGTATTTTGAGAGGGGGGGGGGATTCCTCCATTGTTTTGGTATGTCAACCTGCCTTTGGCAGGTCTCTAGGGAATAAAATTCCAGCCCGAAGTGGTAGCTACTGGTTTTAAAGAGAGCCAGTATGGTGTAGTGGTTAAGTGTGCGGACTCTCATCTGGGAGAAACGGGTTTGATTCCCCACTCCACCACTTGCACCTGCTGGAATGGCCTTGGGTCAGCCAGAGCTCTCTTATCTGGGAGAACCGGGTTTGATTCCCCACTCCTCCACTTGAAGCTGCTGGAATGGCCTTGGGTCAGCCATAGCTCTGGCAGAGGTTGTTCCTGAAAGGGCAGCTGCTGTGAGAGCTCTCTCAGCTCTACCCACCTCACAGGGTGTCTGTTGTGAGGGAGGAAAATAAAAGAGATTGTGAGCCGCTCTGAGATTCTGAAATTTGGAGTGGAGGGCAGGATATAAATCCAATATCTTCTTCTTCTTTGGCACACTGATGATGTGCAAGAAAATATTACTGGTTGATTTTAAACATCTTGATGGGGTATAAGAGAGAAAACCTTCTGGCTTTTCACAGCTTGTTTTTTAGCACCTCGAATACATGTTCTTCTGTCTCCCGTTTCCGAACCTGCCTATATTCTGGTGGCACTTCAAAACTTTTAGCTTTCAGTCTAGGATGGTTTACATTATATTTGATGATTTAATGTGCCAATGTGACTAAAAGATGTTTGCAAACACACGCATCGCACAGGGACATTTGCCAGGGGACTGGTGGCAGCTCCCCTGTTGAAAGCATCTATTACCGCACAGTGTGTGGAATGGGCTTGGCACTGCATGAATCCCACACGATAATTTGCTGGCACGACAAATCTTAGGATCAATAGAGCAAGAGCTTAAATAACACTTACTCAATAAAAAAAGAGGATATTAAGGTGCTGGAATTGCTTTTTGGCACGGGATTATGGTATTAGTGTCTTAAAACTATGATATTCCGCTGCGCATTTGCCTTCTGGAATATTGACTTTTGCCTTCCAAGCATTTTGTGTGCCTCTATGAACAGTACAATTCCCTTCATCCTTCAGGGGAAAAGGTATGTCCACTATTGCATCTGCAGGAACAGTTCTTGCTAGCTGGGGTTGCCAGCACAAGGTCAGCAACTGGTGAAAGACTTGCCAAGGCAGTGCGGCCCTTGCCAGCCATGTAATGACATTGCTGGTGACACTCGGCTTGCCAGTCCCCAGGTCCCGGCAGGGTTTTCAGGTTCCTCCCCTGGTTTTTCAGGCTCTTCCCCACCGCCAGCCAGCTGGGCAGCCCCACTCCAACAGCCTCCATGGGCCTTTAAACCTTTGCAAATTTAGAAGAGGCTTGCAACTGTTTGTGTTTCTGAATGTGCGTGTGCAGGGGTGGAATTCTAGCAGGAGCTCCTTTGCATATCAGGCCACACACCCCTGATGTAGCCAATCCTCCAAGAGCTTACAAAAAAGAGGCTTGGAGGACTGGCTACATCAGGGGGTGTGTCCTAATATGCAAAGCAGACCCTGCTAGAATGCCACCCCTGTGTGTGTATGCAACTAGGGGAGGAGGAAGGTTTATCCTCTCCCTCCGTATACTTTTGACCAGGGCTTTTTTTGAGCAGGAATGCACAGAAATGCAGTTCTGGCTGGCTTGGTGTCAGGGGGTGTGGCTTTATAAGCAAGTGAGTTCCTGTTTTTAACATGCATTCATATAAGCGAGGGGCTGTCATTCATTCCTATACAAAAAGGTATGATAATGCCCTTGGAAACACTGTTCTGTTGCTCAGTCCTACTGGTGGGTGGCTCAACCACAGGGGAACTCAGGAAAACAACTGCCCACCAATTTGCCTCCATCTTGAGCCCTGTTTGGGGGCAGGATGGGTGCAGCTTGAGGGCAATTTTGAGTAGAAAACCTGGCGGGGCTGAAAGATTCAACCCTTCCTTTCCCCACTGCTTCTCTGGGCTTGATCACCCTTTCCAGCAGGGCTTTTTTTGGTAGAAAAAGCCCTGCAGAAACTCATTTGCATATTAAGTCACACCCTCTGACATCACCATTGTTTCACACATTGTCCCTACAAAAAAGCCCAGCCCGAACTCATTTGCATATTAGGCCACACCCCCTGACACCACCATTGTTTCACACAGGGCTTTTTTGGTAGAAAAAGCCCAGCAGGAACTTATTTGCATATTAGGCCACACCCCCTGGCATCACCGTTGTTTCACACGGCTTTTTTGTAGAAAAAAGTCCAGCATGAACTCATTTGCATATTAGGCCACACCTAAGAATTATTTTCTACAACCTCTTAGTTGGAATCAAGCCTCATTAAATTCTGCATCTTAAAACAATCCCATGTACTCCTACTCTTATATAGTATCTCATTCCTTAAAGGAACCTATGTCAATTACAGAAAACCGTTAAAATCAATCAGTTGATTCAAACCATGTGGAATCAAAGTTTGTAAACGATGAATGTAGAAGGACTCTCTCCTTAAAAGTTTGGAATAAACATTACTTCTGTTATATAAATGATGTTGAAATCTTTCTAAGATCACAAACCTAAAATCTTCCACAGTGTGGCCTTTCTCATTAAAATTAGTCACACGAGCCGTCTCTGCCACGCCCCTTCTAATCTTGGACTTGTGTTCTATAATACGTGTCCTGATGGATCTAGTAGACATTCCTGCATATTTAAGACCACAAGCAGGAAGTAAGAGTAAGAAATAATCTTACATGGGATTGTTTTAAGGCGCAGAAATTAGTAAGGCTTGATTCCAACTAAGAGGTTGTAGAAAATAATATTGGTAAAATGGACTATAAAATAATTTTAAAAGACTTAATAAATATATTACAATATACACTGATTATTAAAATGAGTTATTTCATAGAATTTTATGATTTTATTATAGAATAAACAATAAGTGGAAAGTCTATACCTCAGCTCAATGGGGCTTGTTTCCATATAGAGTAAGAGCTTATAGAAAATAATATTGGTAAGCATGGAGAATAAATAATTTTAAAGAAGAAGAAGAAGATATTGGATTTATATCCCGCCCTCCACTCTGAAGAGTCTCAGAGCGGCTCACAATCTCCTTTCCCTTCCTCCCCCACAACAGACACCCTGTGAGGTGGGTGGGGCTGGAGAGGGCTCTCACAGCAGCTGCCCTTTCAAGGACAACCTCTGCCAGAGCTATGGCTGACCCAAGGCCATGCTAGCAGGTGCAAGTGGAGGAGTGGGGAATCAAACCCGGTTCTCCCAGATAAGAGTCCACACACTTAACCACTACACCAAACTGGTGTAAAAAATGTATTTTTATTTTCATTTTATAAATCACAACATCAATTGATTGACATATGATTTTGTTATAGAATTGGAAAATAATTCAAAGTCAATACATCGCGTCCGGATACTTATTGATTGAAGGTCAGCCTAAGAATAGAAATTAAAAATTAATATTTCATAAAGATGTACTAAAATATTAGTAAGTATGTTAATCATGATTGAATATGTATATTGTTCTTATAGCTTATACCACTGAAGAAATTGTGAATTGTGAAACAGAGTAATAAAGAACCCAGTGCCTCCATCTGGGACTGAGTGGGCAGAACTACACAGCGAGTGTTAAGTGATTTGTTCCTGAAAAGCCGATGTCAGGTTGATTATATTATATTGTACTGCTGTATACCATCACTCCCAGGCATTGTTTACTATATGGCCTTGGGTTAGCCATAGCTCTCGCAAAAGTTGTCCTTGAAAGGGCAGCTGCTGTGAGAGCTCTCTCAGCCCCATCCACCTCACAGGGTGTCTGTTGTAGGGGGAGAAGATACAGGAGATTGTAAGCCGCTCTGAGTCTCTGATTCAGAGAGAAGGGCGAGGTATAAATCTGCAATTCTTCTTCTTCTTCTGGCCGTGGCTAAATACAGCTATGGCAAACCTGGGCAGTATAATAAAAAGTAGAGACATCACCCTGCCAACAAAAGCCTGTATAGTTAATGCGATGGCATTCCCAGTAGTAATGTATGGCTGTGAGAGTTGGACCATAAAAAAGTCCGAGCGCAGAAGAATAGATGCTTTCGAATTGTGGTGCTGGAGAAGATTCTTGAGAGTCCCTGGGACTGCAAGAAGATCAAATCAGTCAGCCCTAAGGGAAATCAACCCAGACTGTTCCCTGGAAGGGGAGATGCTGAAGCTCAAAGACTTTGGCCACCAAAGGAGAAGGAGCACTCACTGGAGAAGACCCTGATGCTGGGAAAGACAGGAGGCAAAAGAAGAAGGGGACGGCAAAAGATGCGATGGCTAGACAGCGTTACTGATATAAACAACATGAATTTGAGCAGACTGAAGGACTGGGAGGTGATGGAGGACAGGAGGGCCTGGCGTGATTTTGTCCAGGGGGTCGCAAAGAGTCAGACTTGACTGTGCAACTGAACAACAAATCCCCTTTCCCCAGGAAAGGACACAGCTGGCAAATCATCCAACGCTGGTAAAAGGCAACTCTATCCATGGCTTCCATCCAAGAACCCTTGCAACTGTTTTTCTATATTGGCTTCACTATTTGTTTCCCGCACTAATCATTTGGATTAACCACATATTGACAGTTCCCATCCTTGGTGCAGGGGTGGTTGCTGATGATAATATTGGGTGATACTGAAGAAGAAGAAGATATTGGATTTATATCCCGCCCTCCACTCCGAAGAGTCTCAGAGAGGCTCACAATCTCCTTTACCTTCCTCCCCCACAACAGACACCCTGTGAGGTGGTTGAGGCTGAAAGAGCTCTCCCAGCAGCTGCCCCGTCAAGGACAACTCCTGCAAGAGCTATGGCTGACCCAAGGCCATTCCAGCAGGTGCAAGTGGAGGACTGGGGAATCAAACCCGGTTCTCCCAGATAAGAGTCCGCACATTTCACCACTACACCAAACTGGCTCTCACCTCGTTGGTTGAATGGATGAAGAGACAAAGAAGAGAAAATGGTGTCATTCGGAGAAAGACAGGAAAAGTTGGACGATCTTTTGCATTCCTGGAATGATTTTGATGACAACCAAAATAATTCAGAACTAATTATATTTGTTATCAGTCAACATAATTTCCTGTCGTTTGATGCCCAGCATCATTTCTCACTTCTCGCCGACGGTCTGAACAAACGTTCCCGCTTGTCATTATTTTAGCAAGGAGCAAAATAATGTTGATAGAGCTAATAATGTAAACAGAAGGATATCGCTTCCAATGCCCAAAGTTGTGCTGTTTTTCATTCCACCATGGTGCTGCCAACATATTTACTGAGGAACATCTCCAGCTAGCATTCTGTCCATACAGTTGGCCTGCAGGATTGTAATTCATCTTTTACCGGATGGACACCACCAATGTTCCCTCTAGTCTAAGCCATGGAGTCTTGTGAGCAAAAATTCTACTTTGTGAGCTACTGGCATTAAAGTGGTGAGCTACTGCATAAATTAGTTTGCTCTGGGGCTATTCTTCCTGAGCTAAGACACAAATGTGTGAGCCAGAGGCCAAAAATCTGTGAGCTAGCTCACACTAACTCAGTTTAGAGGGAACATTAGACACCACTGAGGCTTAGTTTTCACTAGGGTTCCCTGTCCCGTGTTAGGGGTAGGGGATTCTGATTTGGCAGGCTCTTGCTCACCACAGGCCAGCTGGCCAGTGGGGGGAATCCTGCCCCCAACCAACATTTTCAGGCAGCTTCTGGGAAAGCCAGAATTGCCGTCCCCGACATGATGACATCATCTGCAAGTGATGTCATCATTGTTGGGGACATCAGGGAGTGATGCTCTGGTTTTGGGGCAAAATCTCTATGGTAGGGGTGTCAAACTCGGGAGCTCCTTTGCATATTAGGCCATGCCCCCCTGATGTAGCCAATCCTCCAAGAGCTTAGAGGGCTCTTAGTACAGGGCCTACTGTAACTCCAGGAGGACTGGCTACACCAGGGAGGCGTGGCCTAATATGCAGAGGAGCTCCTGCTAGAAAAAGAGTCCTGGTCAAACTCATTTGTTATGAGGGCCAGAACTTATATAAATGAGACGTTGTCAGGCTGGGTTATATGTGCCATAAAATGTAATGCCAGGTAGTAGAAATATAAACTTTAGAAAGGACACGAACACAATGAAAGATCTTGTATCTCTCCCATGGGATCAAGGCACCTGGGCAAAAGAAGCTCTGGCTCTTTCCCTCCCTCTCCAGGGGATGAGGAGGGGGCAGAGCCTCAGCCAATAGAAGGAAAACCGACTTGACTCAATAGCTCTGCTGTGTGATTGAGAGAGCCTGGCAAAGCAAGCTCTCCCTCCCCGCTTCCTCCCCAAGAGAGGTGCCTCAGCCAATGGAGAAAATAGAGGCTTTGCTCCGTAGCTTCCATGCAATTGAGCAAGCCTGGCAAAGCAAGCTGTGATGCAGAAGGAAGCAAGAGAGAGGGAGAAGAAGAAGACTGCAGACTTATACCCTGCCCTTCTCTCTGAATCCCCCACAACAAACAGCTTGTGAGGTAGGTGGCGCTGAAAGGGCTCTCACAGCAGCTGCCCTTTCAAGGATAACTCCTGCAAGAGCTATGGCTGACCCAAGGCCATTCCAGCAGGTGCTGGTGGAGAATCAAACCCAGTTCTCCAAGATAAGAGTCCGCACACTTAATCACTACACCAAACTGGCTCTCTGAAGAAAGAAAGAAAGAAAGAAAGAAAGAAAGAAAGAAAGAAAGAAAGAAAGAAAGAAAGAAAGAAAGAAAGAAAGAAAGAAAGAAAGAAAGAAAGAAAGAAAGAAAGAAAGAAAGAAAGAAAGAAAGAAAGAAAGAAAGAAAGAAGATTTGCTCGCAGGCCTGATAGGAACCCTCCAGGGCTATATGTTTGACACCCTTGTTCTATGGTTTGAGGGCAAATTTTTCATAGACCAGCCAGGTAAGTGGACCTGGCAACCCTGGTTTTCGCTGGGTTGATAAACCTGTTGGCTACATCACTTCAGACCGTGAGTAAGGCGAATAGAATTAGGGATGCTGACTCTAGGATGGGAAAATCTGGAGGTTTGGAGGTGGAGCATGGGGAGGATAGAGTTTGGGGGAGGCGGAACTCAGCATCGATGTGATGCCATAGAGTCCATCACTGGAGGCTGCCATTTTCTCCAGGGGAATTGATCCCTGTAGTCTGGAGACCAGTTGTAATTCTGGAGGAATGCCAGGCCCCACCTGGAGTTTGACAACCATCTAGGGTTTGGAGGCCCTCCCCCCACTTCAAGGTCACCAGAAAGCGGGAGGGGGAGAGAATGTCTGCTAGGCACTCCATTATTCCCCATGGAGACCGATTCCCATGGGGTATAATGGAGAATTGATCCTCATGTATCTAGGGCCCTGCAGGGGCCTGTTTTTAGAGGAAGAGGCACCATATTTTCAGCATAGCATCCAGTGCCTCTTCTCAAAAGACCCTCCAAGTTTCAAAAAGATTGGACCAGGGGGTCCAATTCTATGAGCCCCCAAAGAAGGCACCCCTGTCCTTCATTTTTTCCCAATGGAGAGAAGGCATTTAACAGGTGTGCAGTCCCTTTAAATGTGATGGCCAGAACTCCCTTTGGCCTGCAATGATGCTTGTCACACCCTTGCTCCTGCCTCCACCCCAATGTCTCCTGGCTCCACCCCCAAAGTCCCCAGATATTTCTTCAGTTGGACTTGGCAATCCTACAGCCATCTGGTCCTCCATATAATCCCCCCATAGAAAATAAAATGTCACTATGGAGGAGGACTGGGGAATCAAATCTAGTTCTCCAGATTAGAATCCACCGCTCTTACCCACTATCAAACTGCCTCTGAATGGGAACAATTGCCACTATAGAGACAGGATCAGTGGCGATGCTACCCATTCATCCTGACCTACTTAGGGTTGCCAAGTCCAATTCAAGAAATATCTGGGGACTTTGGGGGTGGAGCCAGAAGACTTTGGGGGGTGAGGCCAGGAGACATTGGGGGTGGAGTCATGAGCAAGGTTGGAACAAGTACAATTGAACTCCAAAGGGAGTTCTGACCATCACATTCAATGCCTTCCCTCCATTAGAAATAATGAAGGATAGGGGCACCTTCTTTGGGGGCTCATAGAATTGCCCCCCCTCGTCAAATCCTTTTGTAACTTGAGGGTGTTTTGAGGAAAGGCATCAGATGCTATGCTGCAAATTTGGTGCCTCTGCCTCAAGGAACATCCCCCCGCAGAGCCCCAGATACCTGATGATCAATTCCCCATTATTCCCTATGGCAATCATTCTCCATAGGAAATAATAGAGTGCCCAGTAGGCACCCCCTCCCCACTTTCTAAAGCTTTCTAAAGTGGGGGAAGGACCCCCAAGCCAGGGAATCCCCTGCCCCCTCCCTCTCTCTCACACACACACTTACTGAGTCTGGTTCCTCCACAACTTTACTTGCTCTGAAAACGAAAGCAAAAGGCACGGAGGGTCTGGGCTCTGACGAAACTGCTGCTGACCCTTCCCCATGAAGCGCTTCCTGTTTCCTGCTCAGCTTTAAAGGCACACGTGTTAAAAACGAACCTGTTTACAGGTTTCTAAACCTGCCGGAGCTCTAGAGGTACATGGTGACTGTGGGGGCTGGCTAGGGGCAGGGGGAAGCCTGTAAAATGGGGGGATCCCCCGCTGGGACCTGGGGATTGGGAAGCCTAGTCCTACTACTTCCTCCTTTCTTCAAGTTCCGGTAAAAACTGTGGCATCGTATCGAACTAATCACAAAGGAAATTAAACTGCTCACGTGGATCCTGTTTGCCATCTAGAGAACGTATTACAAAGAAATAAATAAGTGTATTTATTAAGGGAAACATTTCCAAAACGGTGAGTCAAAAATGGCCACGGCTTTTACACAGCACAGCTGAATCTTAGCACACTTATTTAAGCGTTGCATGTTCATTCACCAAAATCCATCTTGTGCAGGGGTGGCCAACGGTAGCTCTCCAGATGTTTTTTTTCCTACAACTCCCATCAGCCCCAGCCATTGGCCATGCTGGCTGGGGCTGATGGGAGTTGTAGGCAAAAAAACATATGGAGAGCTACTGTTGGCCACCCCTGATCTAGCGCTAATAAAGATTGATTGATGATAGCGATTACTACTCATTATACCTGGTAGCTGTGGGAAACACAGCTGGAGGCCTTTGGGTGAGGCCTCCTTTCTTTCCTTCCTCAATGGCAGCACCTAGGGTTGCCAAATCCAGTTTGGGAAACTCTTGGAGATTTGGGGATGAAGCCTGGGGAGGAGAGGGACTTCAGTGGGGTACAAAGCCATGCAGTCCACCCTTCAAATCCTCCCTTTCCTGCAGAGGGAACTAATCGCTGTAGTCAGTCAGTCAGACACCATTATGCAGGAGTGTCGAACTCATTTGTTATGAGGGCCAGATCTGACATAAATTACACCTTGTTGGGCCGGGCCGTATCGGGCCGGGATGGGTCATGTCGGACCGAGCCATGTGTGTACCTACCTAAGATTAGGCAGCAGAGACAAAAACTTTATAAAGGACACAAACACAATTCAATATGGCTGTAAAAAAAACCTTAAAACATGCCTAAAAAGTTAGCACTCGTTGGTCTTAAAGGTGCTTTCTTTATATTTCTCCCATGGGATCCAGGGAACTGGGCAGAGGAAGCTGTAGGCTCTTTCCTTCCTTCCCCAGGGGACTGGGGGGGGGGAGGAGCCTCAGCCAATAGAAAAGAGCCCAGTTTTCACACTGAAATGACACAGCTTCACACAGCTTAATGCCGTGATTAGAGAATGTAGAACAGGGTTCCTGAATAATTAAGCCGTCAAACTGAAGAAAGAATTGAAACGTCATCAAAATCTTGAGAGACGTCTTTTCAGGAAAGTGGCTGCGTTGAAGCTACACTCCTCAGGAGCACCCACCTTGTGAATTTCAGTTGGACCATTTCCAAGTATGGACTTGTATCTTCTCATTTGGAGATGGGTTTTTTTGGCCCCTTGGGGTTTTCTGTTACTTTAAAAGGCCCTAGCACCGCCGGCCTCTATTATTATTGCATTGTCTATTATGTGTCGTACACAATCCTTATAATATATTTTTGCAAACTGAAAGATGGTGCAATACTTGGTGGCTTTGATCAGTTGAATAGAAGGGACAGAAGCTTGGCTCAGTAGCTCTGCTATGCAATTGAGCAAGCCTTGCAAAGCAAGCTGTTCTGCAGAAGGAAGCAAGAGAGAGGGAGAAGGAAGCAGATGACAGCCAGTTGCTCGGGGGCCTGATAGGAGCCCTCCGGGGGCCTCATTCAGCCCCCTGGGCTCCATGTTTGACACCCCTGGCATAATGGGAATAAAATGCATATGATAATAAATTTCAGCTGATTAATGCATAATAGTAAACAGTAAAATAAATGCAATTCATTTTAAAAGCCTATATCCGGTATTGACCACTTCAGGCAAAAACTTAGCAACCGAAGCTGTAATCTCAGGGTTAGTATCGTTTAAAAGATATTGAATAATTCTGTCTTTGTTAGTATTGGCATTAGACTGCAATAACAATGCTAAATAGTTCCTGAGAGTAACTTATGCAGTTGAGAGTCTAAAATAATACGTTGAATTGGATCAATGGGTTTTAAGGCACAGTAACACAGCCTTTCATGTAAGGGTTTGGTTTTTTTTTTTAATCTACCGATAACATATTTGAAGGAAAAGCATTTAGTAGGGCTAGCGTGAACGCTCTAGAAAGAGATGGAGCATCAAGGTTATAAAGATACTTAGCTATTTGGTCGTGTAGGGCTGAGAGGCTCAGAGAGGCTTGGGATGAAGAATGAAGTTGTTGGCGGCAAAGTTTTCAAGACTGGATCATCTTTGTTTGATTATCCACAGGATAATCTCGGAGGAGTCTTGAAACGAGATGTAATTCTAGGAGGATCCCCAGGTCCTACATATGGACATATGAAGCTGCCTTATACTGAATCAGACCCTCGGTCCATCAAAGTCAGTCTTGTCTGCTCAGACTGGCAGCGGCTCTCCAGGGTCTCAAGCTGAGGTTTTTCACACCTATTTGCCTGGACCCTTTTTTTGAGATGCCAGGGATTGAACCTGGGACCTTCTGCTTCCCAAGCAGATGCTCTACCACTGAGCCACCATCCCTCCTACATATGAAGCTGCCTTCTACTGAATCAGACCCTTGGTCCATCAAAGTCAGTATTGTCTTCTCAGACTGGCAGCGGCTCTCCAGGGTCTCAAGCTGAGGTTTTTCACACCTATTTGCCTGGACCCTTTTTTTGAGATGCCAGGGATTGAACCTGGGACCTTCTGCTTCCCAAGCAGATGCTCTGCCACTGAGCCACCGTCCTTCCCTACCTGGTGGCTGGTATCCCTGGGAGGAGATAATGGATGGTTGACATTCTTCATGGGCATCGACGGTTAATTCTGAGCTGAGTGGCCCTTGCAGTGTTGGTTTGCAGTGTCACAGGGCTTTTCAGCTCAGCGTGTTCCCAGAATACATCTACTAATGCCACAAGAAGCATTCCATAAGAAGAAGAAGACTGCAGATTTATATCCTGTCCTTCTCTCTGAATTAGAGTCTCAGAGCGGCTCACAATCTCCTTTATCTTCCTCCCCCACGACAGACACCCTGTGAGGTGGGTGGGGCTGAGAGAGCACTCCCAGAAGCTGCCGTTTCAAGGACAACTCCTGCGAGAGCTATGGCTGACCCAAGGCCATTCCAGCAGCTGCTAGTGGAGGAATGGGGGATCCAGCCCGGTTCTCCCAGATAAGAGTCTGCATACTTAACCACTGCACCAAACTGACTCTCTTAAGGTGCTCCATAGCTGTCTGGGCTGGAACCGACCGACTTCTCTGCTCAATCTCAATTCAGTCGCCCTTCCTCACTCCAGTCCTTGCTCCACACAGATTTTTAGGGCTGTCAGCCTCCAAACTGGGGCTGGAGATCTCCCCAGAATTACGGCTGATCTCCAGCCTATATAAATCACTTCCTTATTTACAGGGCACTTTTTCTAACAGGAGCTCCTCTGCATATTAGGCCACGCCCCCCTGATATAGCCAATCCTCCTGGAGCTTACGGTAGGCCCTTTACTAAGAGCCCTCTAAGCTATTGGAGGATTGGCTACATCAGGGGGGCTGGCCTAATATGCAGAGGCCTAATATCGAGGAAAATATCTGGACTAATATCTAGAAAAAGAGCCCTGCCTATTTAAAACATTGATTCCACTTCTCTTGGTAAAAATGGCTCATTTGGAAGGTGGATTGCATGACACTTTACCAATGTCCCTCCCCACCCTAAACCCCATTTCCCCAAGGTCCACCCTCGAATCTCCAGGTGTTTCTGAATATAGACTTGGCAACCCTATTTTGTTCACGTGGCTTCTACAAGCCCTGGCAGAGCTGTTTCAGGAAAGAAAAGGGACGCTTCCATCTTCCTTTACCACCAGAAAATCTGAGGTGAGTTAATCCTCTGTGATTTTTGGTTGCCATGAAAGTAATTCATGGAGTACTGTGTGCAGTTCTGGTCACCGCACCTCAAAAAGGATATTATAGCATTGGAGAAAGTCCAGAGAAGGGCAATTAGAATGATTAAAGGGCTGGAACACCTTCCCTATGAAGAAAGGTTAAAGTGCTTGGGGCTCTTTAGCTTGGAGAAACGTCGACTGCGGGGTGACATGATAGAGGTTTACAAGACAATGCATGGGATGGAGAAAGTAGAGAAAGAGGTACTTTTCTCCCTTTCTCATGATACAAGAACTCGTGGGCGTTCGATGAAATTGCTGAGCAGACAGGTTAAAACGGATAAAAGGAAGTCCTTCTTCACCCAAAGGATGATTAACATGTGGAATTCACTGCCACAGGAGGTGGCGGCGGCCACAAGCATGGCCACCTTCAAGAGGGGGTTAGATAAAAATATGGAGCAGAGGTCCATCAGTGGCTATTAGCCACAGTTTTTGGCCACTGTGACACAGAGTGTTGGACTGGATGGGCCATTGGCCTGATCCAACATGGCTTCTCTTATGTTCTTATGTAAATCTCAGGTAAACAAGAGCTTCATTCGAAACCCAGCTATTTCTCTTCTCTCCGATATGATACCTTCATTACGACAGACCTGGTGGAGGGGCAGTGACATTCCAGCATGTGTTGATCCATATCTGATAATGGGGTAACCAGATTGCAGGTTATATCCTATCCTATTCTGTTTCATTGTATCGGCTCGCTTTTATTTGCTTTCGCCAAGGGCCATAACAAAGTACAAAATATAACTGTCATTCCAAACGTAGGGCAAAAGTTGGAAACAGAGCAAGTTTAAAAAAAAAGAAAAGGGGAAAAAAGGCAGTGCTGCAATCATAAAACATCAATAATCCAGTTTGCAGACGACAAAGTAAGCGTCCAAATTAGTTTAGTAACATTTTGCTGCTGCCAGGCTAAAGCTGGCTCTGTTCTGCATTATCTCCTTAACTCAACTCGTTTCTGTTCCAGTTCTAATTGTTCAGCCACAAACCGTAACAACGATTAATAACAATACGAGCGGACTGTACACTATCAAATAATCCCAATGCCAGGTTTTAAGATTTGTATACCTTGCGACTGGTCTGTGTTTTACCTCAAATAGAAATTTCATTTAACCGTTTTAACAGAAACAAGACAATCAGCTGCGAATTCATTTATCCAGACAACAATTGATATGATGACATATTTGGCTGCTGCCAAAGCAAATGTAGCAATCTGCGGTGCTATGTTCTTGTCATCATTAGCAAACAAGGATTCAATTTTTTTTTTTTTTTTGCACATTAGAATAATATTGCTGCTCTTGTGGAGTTTTTGGAGGGGATTTTTTTTCCTGTATGCTGTCAAAAATGTTGAATAAATGCTGGCATATCCTCAGGAACGCTCTTTGCAAAGATGCAGTGACATGAATGATGTGGAATTTGCCTAGATCTCCTTTCTAAGGCTGGTGAAGCACTTGCTACCCGTCTTTTTTCTTCCAAGCCTGACAAATATTTCTCCAAATTATGTTGAATATGGTCACTGAGCTCCCAGGTACAACTGATGAACAGATGTACCCACTGGTCGCTTTGTAAAAAAATATATAGGTGGCGGAGCTAATTAGCATAACTCATTAGCACAGGGGTGTCAAACATATGGCCCAGGGGTCAAATCAGGTCCCAAGAGGGCTCCCATCAGACCCCCGAGCAATTGGCTGTTATCTACTTCCTTCTCCCTCTCTCTTGCTCCCTTCTGCATCACAGCTTGCTTTGCCAGGCTTGCTCAATAGCACAGGAGCTACAGAGCAAAACCTCTATTTTCTCCATTCACAGAGGCTCCTCCCTTGGGGATGAAGGGGGGGGGGGGGGGCAGAGCTTGCTTGGCCAGGCTCTCTCAATCACACAGCAGAGCTACTGAGCTCTCTTCCTTCTGTTGGCTGAGGCTCCTCCCCCTCCTGGTTCCCTGAGGAAGGAATGAAAGAGCCAGAGCTTCCTTTGCCCAGTTCCCTGGATCCTGTGGAAGAAATACAAAGAAAACACCTTTAAGACCAACGTGTGCTAATGTTTTAAGCATGTTTAAGTTTATTTAAAAAACCAAAAAACCTTTAATTGTGTTTGTCTGTGTCCTTTATAAAGTTTCTATCTCTGCTACCTAATCTTAAATAGGAACACACATGGCCCGGTCTGGCATGGCCTAGCCCATCAAGGTCTCAGTTATGTCAGATCCACCCCTCATAACAAATTAGTTTGACGCCCCTGCATTAGAATATGCTGCCCTCCCCAGCCAAAAGCAACCTGATGCAAGAAAGGAGAGCCCCGGGCGAGCGAGGCCTGCTTGGGCTGGCTAGAGATCCAGCCAGCCCAAGCAGGCCTTGCTCGCCTGGGGCTCTCCTGGGCCACCCCCCCCCAGTCAAAAGTCCAGCAAGCCACCCCTTGCCCAAGGTCACATAAGAAGTGGAGAAAGGGTGGCGTGGGCTTCTCCTGGGGTTAATGAGGGCTGCTGGGGCCATGGCAAAGCTCCTGGTGACTGGCTGGCTGCCCGCTGGGTTTTTTGGCCACTGTGTGACACAGAGTGTTGGACTGGATGGGCCACTGGCCTGATCCAACATGGCTTCTCTTATGTTCTTAAGTAGTACAGTCCTGGCCCAGATTATCCCGGTGAAAACTGTGCCTTCAATTTAGTTTATACATACAGGAAATTAAGGAAGTGGTATGAAAATACCATTAAGAAAATGCTATGGCAGAACAGAAGAAGAAGAAATTGGATTTATATCCTGCCCTCCGAATCTCAGAGTCTCAGAACAGCTCTCAATGTCTTTTACCTTCCTCCTTCACAACAAACACCCTGTGATGTGTGTGGGGCTGAGAGAGCTCTCCCAGAAGCTGCCCTTTCAAGGACAACTCCTACGAGAGCTATGGCTAACTCAAGGCCATTCCAGCAGCTGCAAGTGGAGGAGTGGGGAATCAAACCCGGTTCTCCCATGTAAGAGTCCACACACTTAACAACTATACCAAACTGGCTAAATAGATTTAGCCCTGGCCGGTAAGAGATGACCAATCAGAAGATTCCTTTCCATAAAAACGTATCCCTGCAAACAGAAAAGTAGCACAACAGGGAGAAAGATCAACCAGTACATGGTTTACTTTGAAAGTGTTAAAAAAAGGAAACAGTTGAGACATTTGTTCTTTCACTCTTCTGCCTTCCAGGATGCAACTTGTCAGAGATGTAAATGAATGCATTGGTATCAGCCCTCAAGTTGGTATCTTTTAAAAAGATTTCTGTTTGAGCGGCAATAGGTAACAGGGCTCATCTGTATTTCCCCGTTTATCTCGAGCCGTTTTCCACCCCCATCAAATGTATCAAGCATTGCTTTAAAACTACCAAGGACATACAAATCAACTTTTTTAGTTTCCCATATTGATGGATTCGATGTGGAAAGGCGATTGGTTGTCGCTTGTCAAATAACCACACCTAAAGGATGCATGTTCTTTGGAGAAAATAGCAACAAGTCTAGCCCAATCCCCCTGCCTCCTTCAGGAAAATGTGGCATATAAATTGGCCAACGTGTCAATTTAACTTACGAGCCTATTATGGGAAGCTCCCGTCTTCCTCCTGAAATATATGCGGACTTACATTCCAGCTGAGAGAACCGTAGCTTGCTAAATGCACAGAATCTGAAAGCCCGACAATCACAGGTGCCCACTGGGTTAGATTATATTTTAAAACCTCCCCAGGAGCGCCATTCTCACCTGGAGCCTTATCATCATTAGCCAGTTGCAAAATTAAATTCTCCACCTCCTTAATAATAAACAAGGGGGCACGGTTCCAATTGGGATAGTTTGTCATTAGTGCTCTGGGCTTCTGAGTCTGTACTTATTACCTTGTTAGAGTCCGTAAAAGTATTTCTCCCCGAGCCCTATTGGTTGCGTCGGCTGTCACAGAATTACTGGAAACGCGGCAGCTGTTGAACGCTAATTTTCCAAAGGCCGCCTTTAGATTCAACGGCAAAATCCAGAACAAATGATAGATTTTTATGCGAAAAGCGTGCTTTCCCCATTTTTTTTAAAAAAACCCTCACATGCCCCCTTTAACTTTGACTGTATGTTGACAGTTGTTTAACCTAGAATGCAATCCTAACCAGGTCTATTCGATGGGGCTACTCTCATGCAAGTATTATTAGGATTGCAGCGTTGATTTGTCCGGCTGGTCGATGCTAGGGTTGCCAAGTTCCCTGCGGCCTCTGGGGGGGGACTGTTTTCGCACGCGCCACGTCGCTGGCACGATGACATCACCGTTCTTTTTAAAGAAAGTCATTTCAAAAGCATGATGGGAGGAAGGTTTTATTAGGACCACTATAATTCAAGAAGCATTTTAATGTACCTTCTGGTGGTGTCAGAGGTGTGTGGCATATGCCAAAGAGTTGTGTTCTTGAGCTCCGGCACGTTTTTTATCTATGAAATGTACGCTGAACATGAGTCAACAGTGTGATGCGGTGGTTAAAAAGGCAAATGCAATTTTGGGCTGTAACAACAGAAGTCTAGTGCCCAGATTACGCGATGTGATGGTATTGCTTTGCTCTGCTCTGGTAAGACCTCACCTGGAGAATTGTGTTCAGTTTTGGGCACCACATTTTAAGAAGGATAGAGACAAGCTGGAACAGGTCCAGAGGAGGGCGACGAAGATGGTGAGGGGTATAAAGACCAAGTCCTATGAGGAAAGGTTGAAGGAGCTGGGCATGTTTAGCCTGGAGAGGAGGCAGCTGAGAGGGGATATGATCACCATCTTCAAGTACTTGAAGGGCTGTCATATAGAGGATGGTATGGAATTGTTTTCTGTGGCCCTGGAAGGTAGGATCAGAACCAATGGGTTGAAATAAAATCAAAAGAGTTTCCAGCTCAACATTAGGAAGAACTTCCTGACCGTTAGAGCAATTCATCAGTGGATCAGGCTTCCTTGGGAGGCGGTGGGCTCTCCTTCCTTGGAGGTTTTTAAACAGAGGCTGGATGGCCATCTGACAGTGATGAAGATCCTGTGAATTTAGGGGGAGGTGCTTGTGAGTTTCCTGCATTGTGCAGGGGGTTGGACTAGATGACCCTGGAGGTCCCTTCCAACTCTATGATTCTATGATTCTAAATCATCCCCTGCCTAGGATCAACTGTACATGCCTGGGTTCCAATGGGCATTTGGCTTAGGGTTGCCAATCCCCAGGCGGGGGCAGGAGATTCCCTGGTTTGGAGACTCTCCCCCTGCTTCAGGCTCATCAGAAAGTGTGGGGGGAGGGAAATGTCTGCTGAACACTCCATTATTCCCTATGGAGACCGATTCCCATAGGGTATAATAGAGAACTGATCCACGGGTATCTGGGGTTCTAGAAGGGCTGTTTTTTGAGGTAGAGGCGCCAGCTTTTCAGCATTGCATCCAGTGCCTCTCCTCAAAACATCCTCTAAGTTTCAAAACGACTGGACGAGGGGGCCCAATTCTATTAGCCCCCAAAGAAGATGCCCCTATCCTTCATTATTTCCAATGAAGGGAAGGCATGTAAAAGGTGTGTGGTCTCTTTAAATGTGATGGCCAGAGCTCCCTTTGCTCCTGGCTCCGCCCTCAAAGTCCTCAGATATTTTCTTGAATTGGACTTGGCAACCCTAATTTGGCTTTATCTTGGTCCTTTTGAAAACCAAGACCTGTTTCCTGAGTAAATGGATAGTTGTTGAGTTAATGCAGACTGAAAGTCAAGTTGACAGAGTAGCCTGAGGGGATGAATGTATTTTCATACCATCTGTTTCCTCTGAATCCCTTCAAACAGGGCAGTCTTTCAGAGCTGCCCTAAATAGACTTCCGCCTTTATAAGGCTACCGGCTTCAATTGACTTAGTGTCCAGATCACGTGATGTGATGCTATCGCTTTACTCTGCTCTGGTAAGACCTCACCTGGAGAATTGTGTTCAGTTTTGGGCACCACGTTTTAAGAAGGATATAGACAAAGTCCAGAGGAGGGCGACGAAGATGGTGAGGGGTCTGGAGACCAAGTCGTATGTGTCAGAACTGGAAGAACTCCAAACGAGGCCCAAGACTTTGTTGCAAAAGTATAGGCGTTTATTGAGAACTACAGAGCTGAAGGTACAGGATAACACTGATACCGAAAGTTAGCATTGGTTACATTTTATGTGGTTATGGTGACAACGATAAAACGATCTTTCACACGGCTAGAGACAATTGTCTGTTTCTCAGGGTCTGTTATCAGTGAGGGAGGATGGAGCCGTGCTGAGAAAGCCCGACCGGCCTGGCTTCAAAGGCCACCTGCAGATGTTGACCAGAGGCTATCTGCCACCCTTCAGTGATCACAGTTTGTTTGAAATGCACAGGAATGCTGGTTAGTTGCTGAAGCAAGGTTGCATGGATTAGTGTCTGGTTACAATATGGAGTCACATATGCTAACAGCACCTAGGAAAGTTACAAGTTCTGACACTATGAGGAAAGGTTGAAGGAGCTGGGCATGTTTAGCCTGGAGAGGAGACGGCTGAGAGGTGACATGATCACCATCTTCAAGTCCTTGAAGGGCTGTCATATAGAGGAGGGTGTGGAATTTAGGGGGAGGTTTCTGTGAGTTTCCTGCATTGTACAGGGGGTTGGACTAGGTGACCCTGGAGGTCTCTTCCAACTCTATGATTCTAGAAAGGATGTAACTTTGCTCAGGATTGCCCCATCGGTCACTGAGCAAGAGAAAAGACCAATATGCACATGACACGTAATTCAGACCCTTGCTCATAACGCTTGCAGTATGATCAGTCACATTCACTGGATAATAGAGTTGCCAAGTCCCCTATGTCCTCTGGCAGGGGACTTCCGCACACGCGCAACATGATGAGGTCACCCGGAAGTGACGACATCGCGCTGGCAACATCGCCTGCAGTCGCTTTAGGCGTTTCTGGGAAAACTCTATGATATTCCCGGATGCTCTAGCAATTTGGGAGGGAAAACTCTATGGTACAATAAGTTCCATAGAGTTTTGCCCTCCCAAATTGCTAGCATGTCCGGGAAAACTATAGCGTTTTCCCAGAAATGCCTAGAGCGGCTGCAGGTGATGTCACCAGCGCAATGACATCATTGCGCCAGCGATGTTGGGGGAGGTTCCCCCCGCTAGCCTAATGTGGGCCAGCAAATTGGGAACCTCCAGGGCCGGAGAACCCCCACCCAGCCCGGTGGATTGGCAGCCCTATTGGATGAGTCCTTGCCTCGTTGCTCATTCCAAATCATTCTGCAGGAGGATAAGTGAAGTAAGATCAAGCTCAACCGGAATGGGAGAGCTGCCCAGATGACATCGCGGAGTCCAGATGGAACAGTAGACTGATTGCAATTGGAGGGAACAATCTGTTGTTTCAGAAACAAAATCCTAGGGAGGATAATACACCTGTGATCTTCTAGATACTGGGAAAGGTAGCACTTGCTGTGTGGGTAAACATGCTGAAAGGTGACAGTGGAAAGGAAATGCATTGTTGGCTTCCGGTATGTGACAGCAGGAACTCCATGAACAATCTGATGTTGATGTTTTTATTTGTTTTTAAGTGCAAGGAACAGGGCTTCTTTTGAGAAGGAAAGCCGTTCCTGGGGGTGTGGCCTAATATGTAAACGAGTTCCTGCTGGGCTTTATCTACCCCCCCCCCAAAAGCCCTGGCAAGGAACAGCTACAGATTCAGAACAATGGACCTTTCTGAATTCTAATTTTTCTCACTTGTATGTTCTTGTTTCTTGTTTGTTTTTTTAAAAGGTAAAGGTAGTCCCCCTGTGCAAGCACCAATCGTTTCCGACTCTGGGGTGATGTTGTACCACGATGTTTTCACAGCAGACTTTTTACAATGTGGTTTGTCATTGCCTTCTCCAGGCATCTACACTTCCCCCCCAGCAAGCTGGGGACTCTTTTTACTGATCTAGGAAGGATGGAAGGCTAAGTCAACCTTGAGCCAGCTACCTGAGCCCAGCTTCCACCAGGATCAAACTCAGGTCATGAACAGAGCTTGGACTGCAGTACTGCAGCTTACTACTCTGCACCATAGGGCTCTTTTTTATGGTCTGTTGTACTGGAGTCTTATTTAGAATCTTGATGTTGTACAACTGTGACCACCTAGGGACATGCACTTTGATATATCTGATCTGAAGATTTACCTAGCAAATACCTTATCACTATTTTGTAGGTTAAAAAAAAAAAGGTAAAGGTAGTCCCCTGTGCACGCACCAGTCGTTTCTGACTCTGGTTTGACGTTACATCACGACATTTTCATAGCAGTCTTTACGGGGTTTTTTGCCATTGCCTTCCCCAGACATCCACACTTTCCTCCCAGCAAGCTGGGTACTCATTTTACCGACCTTGGAAGGATGGAAGGCTGAGTCAACCTTGAGCTGACTACTTGAACCCAACTTCCACCAGGATCGAACTCAGGTCGTGAGCAGAGCTTGGACTGCAGTATTGCAGCTTACCACTCTGCAACACGGGGCTCCGGGGGAGGGGGTGTATTCTGCACATGCTTTCCTCCCTCTAGTGGTCAGTTCGATATTATATTGTGTTATGTCCTGCATATCTCCAAATTCATTTAAGCTGCAGGTTTTTATGCTGGATATAAACCAATGAAATATTGAGTCAACGTGCATATAACAGGCACACACCCTCTCCCAAAATGCAATAGGAACAAACAAATGAGTCCCAGGGGATGGTGGGAGGGTGACGGAGTTTCCCCTCTTCCTCACTCACATACCTACCTCCAGCACTGCTGCCTTCTGGGTGGTTTCAGTGGCCGGGGGATGGTGCTTTCTTGCCTGCCTCCAGCATGGCTGCCTTAGTGGTGGTTTCACCAGGGCTTTTCATGTAGCAGGAACTCCTTTGCATATTAGGCCACACACCCTTCTTGTAGCCAATCCTCCAAGAGCTTACAGGGCTCTTAGTACGGGGCCTACTGTAAGCTCCAGTAGGATTGGCTACATCAGGGGGTGTGGCCTAATATGCAAAGGTGTTCCTACTGCAAAAAAGCCCTGTATATAAAGGGCAGGACTTGGTCTAAGGATGCTCCATGATGTCACAAGCAGGGCTAATTTTTGTAGCAGGAGCTCATTTGCATATAAGGCTACACTCCCCTGAGGAAAGGCGGCCCTGTGGTGCAGAGTGGTAAAGCAGCAGTACCGCAGTACTGTGGTCTGAACTTTCTGCTCACGACCTGAGTTCGATTCCGGCGGAAGCTGGATTCAGGTAGCCGGCCCGCGGTTGACTCAGCCTTCCATCCTTCCGAGGTCGGTAAAATGAGTCCCCAGCTTGCTGGGGGGAAAGTGTAAAAGACTGGGGAAGGCAATGGCAAACCACCCCGTCAAAAGTCTGCTGTGAAAACATTGTGAAAGCAACGTCACCCCAGATTCGGAAACGACTGGTGCTTGCACAGGGGACCTTTCCTTTTTTCCCCTGAGGAAGCCAATCCTCCAAGAACTTATAGAGCAATTCTTACAGGGCCTACTGTAAACTCCAGGAGGATTGGCTACATCAGGGGTGTGGCCTAATACGAAAAGGAGTTCCTGCTACAAAAAAGCCCTGGTTTCAGCAGTGGCAGAGTCCCTCATTTCTTGCCTAGCTTCTTGGCCACCCACATGCCTCCAGTGATCTGGGGGAGGATAAGATATATCGACAGGGTGGTTTTTTTTTTTTTTCTTGAACAAGGGGTGCTGAAACTCTCAAGAGGGGAATGAAGGAGAAACACATGGGTGCCCCTCATAGACTTTTAAACATTTGTTGAGAATTTTGTTTCCTCAAAGAGGTTCCAGAACTCTGCTCCACCATGTTCCCTCAGAAAAAAAGGGCCCGGATGAAGAGAAACCAAGCATTGAATGTAGGGTTGCCAATCCCCAGGTGGGGGCAGGGGATCCCCCGGTTTAGAGGCCTTCCCCCTGCTTCAGGGTCATCAGAAAACAGGGGGAGGGGGGCGGAGGGAAATGTCTGTGGGAACTCTATTATTCCCTATGGAGACCCATTCCCAAAGAGAATAATGGAGAATTGATCCATGGATATCTGGGGCTCCGGGAGGGTTGCGTTATGAGGTAGAGGCACCAAACTTGCAGTATAGCATCTGGTTAAAAAAAGGTAAAGGTAGTCCCCTGTGCAAGCATCAGTCGTTTTCGACTCTGGGGTGACGTTGCTTTCACAACGTTTTCACGGCAGACTTTTTACAGGGTGGTTTGCCACTGCCTTCCTTAGTCATCTACGCTTCCCCCCCAGCAAGCTGGGGACTCATTTTACCGACCTCGGAAGGATGGGAGGCTGAGTCAACCTCAAGATGGCTACCTGAACCAGCTTCCGCTGGGATCGAACCCCTTTAACCCCTTTAAATGTGATGGCCGGAAGTCTCATTGGAGTTCAATTATGCTTGTCGCAGCCTTGCTCCTGGCTCCGCCCCCAATGCCTCCTTGCTCCACCCTCAAAGCCCCCAGATATTTTTTGAGTTGGACTTGGCAACCCTAATTGCATATTACATTCACCCGAAGCATGCTTAAGTCTGAATTAAAATGGGAGGCACGCATCCATTCTTTTTATTTAAAAAAAAAAATCAATTTGAATACGTTTTAAAGTTCCTAAACGAACACAAAAGTTCTGTGCACCCTCCTACCCAAAAAGTATAAATAAGTAATTATAAAACATCATCATTACCATAGAATTACTATCATTACCCTATCTCTTCTCAAATATTATGACGTTGCTAATTAACATTGCAAAACCAATTAGAATATTGCTGATTACGGGGATCTCGCATTTTTCCTGTGACTTTAGACTACTATTGAAAACACGTGCAGTCTTCCCTCAAGCAAGTCGTAACTGCAGACTACACTAAAAGGGCAATCCTAAAATAGGGTTTCCAAGACGAACGAAGAAAATACCTGGGGACTTTGGGGGTGTGGCTGGGAGACGTTCCCATTCCGTAAAATAAAGAAATAAAAATACAGCGGCACAGTTCCCCTGAATACAGTCATCTCCTCATTCCCTAGCAAGCTGCGTGGTCTCTCTCTCTCTCTCTCTCTCTCTCTCTCTCTCTCACACACACACACACACACTCACTTGGGTTGCCAAATCCTCTTACCTTTCCACTGAAGAAGATGAAGATGATGATATTGGATTTATATCCCGCCCTCCACTCCGAAGAGTCTCAGAGCGGCTCACAATCTCCTTTACCTTCCTCCCCCACAACAGACACCCTGTGAGGTGGGTGGGGCTGGAGAGGGCTCTCACAGCAGCTGCCCTTTCAAGGACAACCTCTGCCAGGGCTATGGCTGACCCAAGGCCATGCTAGCAGGTGCAAGTGGAGGAGTGGGGAATCAAACCCGGTTCTCCCAGATAAGAGTCCGCACACTTAACCACTACACCAAACTGGCTCTCCAGACACCAAACTAGCTCTCCAGAGGTCTTGGGGGTGGGGTGTTCTGGGAGGTGGGGGGGGGGTGCAAATGACATTTCGGACTACTTCTGCTAAAATCAGAAGTTGCCCCAACAGGAAATGGTGTAGCGAAACTATAGGATCTTAGCGTACAGCTGTGTAAATCAAAAACCACTAAGAGACACCATAAATTTTAAACAACCGGACAGTGTAAAGTAGAGGTCATGGATGTTCTGACCAAACTTGCACATAAAACTTCAAATAAACATGAGCATGTAGCAAAAAGATATTCACAGAAGACAGTTCAAGAACAGTCTTTCCAATCACAAAGGAGTAACAATATTCCAGTATTTAGTTCACAGAGCGAAAGGAAGCCCTTCCAAAGACGTCTGTTGTAGATATCAAGATGTTTCATCCGTCTTCGTTCAGTATGGAGGCTTATTTATCACTGGAACCCAATCTTCACAATACATTCATAGAAGACCAACAAGGTTCAAAACATATCTGTTAGATTTCCAGCCATTGGAGTGGTATCTACGGGGGTGAAAACAGACCACTCAAATGGCTGCCAATCATTCCATGGCCAGTTTCTCTCCCCCCCCCCCCACTTCTAATCGCAGGGGGGCGGGGAGGAACAACATTGATCCCTGGAAAGGGATAGCCTCAATTAGCTGCAAGATTGCAGCCATTTGAGTGGTCCTTTTTGTTTCCCCAGGGGAAGCAAAAGGGACTGCTCAAGTTGCTAGCAGCCATTTGAGTGGTCCTTTGTGCTTCCCCACCCAAATGGCTGCTCTGGGGCAGCACTTCCGTTTTTTCGGGCCACTTCTGGCTTTACCAGAAACGGCCGAAAAACCTCATTTGGGGGTCAGATTTCCCCTGCTGGCCAGCTGGCCTGCAGCGAGAAAGCCTTCCCCAAATTGGGAAATCCCCCGCTGGGACCAGGAGATTGGGATCCCTATCCTAAAAGTAGTTTCCTGGAAGGAAGACTTGAGTGGGAGTTGGAGTAGATCTGGTCAGCTTTGCTCTCTGCATCAACAGAAATGTGGAGAAAAGTTGGAGTCCCGTGATGGCAGCTTTAAGACCAACAAAGTTTTATTCAAGGTATGCACTTCCATGTGCACACACACACACACACTTTCCCACATGTTCCCCAGAGAGCACTGCATTAGGGTTGCCAATCCCCAGGTGGGGGCAGGGGACCCCCCGGTTTGGAGACCCACCCCCCCGCTTCAGGGTCATCAGAAAGCGGGGAGAGGGGAGGGAAATGTCTGCTGGGAACTCTGCTATTCCCTATGGAGATTTATTCCCATAGAAAATCATGGAGAATTGATCTGCGGGTATCGGGGGCTCTGGGGGGGTTGTTTTTTTGAGGTAGAGGCACCAAATTTCCAGTATAGCATCTAGTGCCTCTCCCCAAAATACCCTCCCAAGTTTCAAAAAGATTGGACCAGGGTGTCCAATTCTGTGAGCCCTAAGAGAAGGTGCCCCTATCCTTCATTATTTCCTATGGAAGGAAGGAATTGAAAAGGTGTGCCGTCCCTTTAAATGTGGTGGCCAGAACTCCCCTTGGAGTTCAATTTTGCTTGTCACAGCCTTGATCTTGGCTCCACCCCTAATGTCTCCTGGCTCCACCCCCAAAGTCTCCTGGCTGCACCCCCAAAGTCCCCAAATATTTCTTGAATTGGACTTGGCAACCCTGCACTGCATTCTGGGGGGCAAAATCTCTCCATCCCTACTGGGGAGCAAAGGAAAGTATAAATAACCAGCCGAACAAAAAAAAAAGGCATCCAAAGGTTTGATTGTGGAGCTGAATCTCATGTGGTAGCATGCAAAGACCAAGAGTCACCATCAGGAGCTACTTTGCATATTAGGCCACACACCCCCATGTAGCCAATCCTCCAGGAGCTTACAGTAGACCTTGAAAGAAGACTCCTGTAAGCTGTTGGAGGATTGGCTACATCAGCAAAAAAGTTCCTGAGCTAAAAAAAAGAAAAAAGCCCTGGTCAACACCTTCAGTAGTGTCCTTCCTGTATGTTTCCACATGACCCGCTTTGCCCTGACACGCTTCTTGATTAAATGAAGGCAAGCTCAGAGCAAGGACTCATGCAGACATACAACAGGCGTCATCGTCTGGAAGGGTAGGTTGTTCTGCTGAGTCTCGATAGATTGAATGATCGAGGTCTACCCAATGCAGCGATGCAGTGGGGTAATCCTCCCCCAGGGGGGTGGGAATGATTGAAGGAGGCAAAGACAGATCAGTAAATCGTGCAGAGACACAGCGAGCAGCTCCCACCGTAGGCGAGGAACTTCGAGCTCAGAGGAGCCTTTGCGTTAATGAGTTGATTTCTCATGGTATGCTAACAGCTCTCTTGCAGCACACTGTTTTGGAACAACTGCTCTGAAGGGATCCCTGACAAGTAAGATTTTAGGGAATAATTGCTACAGCAACAAAGTCTATTCCCTTAAATGAGAAATCAGGGGACACCCCCCCCCCGAGGCTTGCCTTTGATATATGAATATGATTCCATAGCTTCCGCTCCCTTGTGTCTCTTGTAGCGCTTGATAATTTAAGATTATTTTTATAATGTGTTTGGCTGCTGCATGCAAATCACATCTCCTTGCTCAGAATTGCATTATACAACCCAGCAAGGACCATCTGAACTGAATAAAGACGCAGCATTAAATCAGGTACTTAATCGCTCATTTTGCTTTGATTTACTGAATCCATTGTCTTCCAGTTTTGTTACCAAAAATAAAAAAAAATGAAAAATGAAAGCGGGGAAAAAGCTGTAGGAAAAAAAAACCAAACATATCGTGAAAAGCAACTTGCTACGACATGGTCCAATATGCAGCGTCAGATGAGGAAACGATCTATCAAGAGCCTGGTGATTTGGGAAAAGCGATCCAGACGTGCTTATTCAAGTGAATAGTCGTGTCACATGGGGCCATTAAAAAGGCAATGGAGGTTTGACCCACAAACATCTTTCCTAGTGGGCTAGTTGCTGTTTTTGTGCGGCTGACAGGTACAAAAATCACAACCCTCCAGTTGTGGGACTTCATGTTTGGGTTTCAGGCTGGTGTCAATCAACAGTTCGCAAAGGAGTTCCTGCTGGGCTTTTTCTACTAGCATGGCCTTGGGGCAGCCATAGCTCTGGCAGAGGTTGTCCTTGAAAGGGCAGCTGCTGTAGGAGCCCTCTCAGCCCCACCCACCTCACAGGGTGTCTGTTGTGGGGGAGGAAGGGAAAGGAGATTGTGAGCCGCTCTGAGACTCTGTCCTTGAAAGGGCAGCTGCTGTGAGAGCCCTCTCAGCCCCACCCACCTCACAGGGTGTCTGTTGTGAGGGAGGAAGGGAAAGGAGATTGTGAGCCACTCTGAGACTCTGTCCTTGAAAGGGCAGCTGCTGTTAGAGCCCTCTCAGCCCCACCCACCTCACAGGGTGTCTGTTGTGGGGGAGGAAGGGAAAGGAGATTGTGAGCCGCTCTGAGACTCTGTCCGTGAAAGGGCAGCTGCTGTAGGAACCCTCTCAGCCCCACCCACCTCACAGGGTGTCTGTTGTGGGGGAGGAAGGGAAAGGAGATTGTGAGCCGCTCTGAGACTCTGTCCGTGAAAGGGCAGCTGCTGTAGGAGCCCTCTCAGCCCCACCCACCTCACAGGGTGTCTGTTGTGGGGGAGGAAGGGAAAGGAGATTGTGAGCCGCTCTGAGACTCTGTCCTTGAAAGGGCAGCTGCTGTGAGAGCCCTCTCAGCCCCACCCACCTCACAGGGTGTCTGTTGTGGGGGAGGAAGGTAAAAGAGATTGTGAGCCGCTCTGAGACTCTTTGGAGTGGAGGGCAGGATATGAATCCCTGTGTGAAACAATGGTGATGTCAGGGGGTGTGGCCTAACAGGCAAATGAATTCCTGCTGGGCTTTTTCTACAAAAAAAGCCCTGCTTGGGACCAAGGTTCCCTTTAAGCTGCAGAGTCTTGTGAGCAAAAATTCTACTCTGTGAGCTACTGGTACTAAAACTGTGAGCTAGTGGCATTAAAATTGTGAGCTACTGCATCGGTTATTGTGCTCTGGGGTTATCTTTCCTGAGCTAAGGCAAAAATGTGTGAGCTGGAGGCTAAAAAATCTGTGAGCTAGCTCACACTCACTCAGCTTAGAGGGAACACTGCTTGGGATTATCACTGCCTTTTGAACAGTTTCACTCAATTTGGGCAGAGAAAGGCAGTCGAGGTATTTTTAATAAACTAAAAACGTCTTTTGTTAATAGAACAGATTCTCCCAGAATGTCTACCTAAGTTGAGAAGTTGCTGGAGAGCCAGTTTGGTGTGGAGAGCCAGTTTGGTGTAGTGGTTAAGTGTGCGGACTCTTATCTGGGAGAACCGGGTTTGATTCCCCACTCCTTCACTTGCACCTGCTAGCATGGCCTTGGGTCAACCACAGCTTTGGCAGAGGTTGTCCTTGAAAAAGCAGCTTCTGTAGGAGCCCTCTCAGCCCCACCCACCTCACAGGGTGTCTGTTGTGGGGGAGGAAGGTAAAGGAGATTGTGAGCCGCTCTGAGACTCTGTCCTTGAAAGGGCAGCTGCTGTTAGAGCCCTCTCAGCCCCACCCGCCTCACAGAGTGTCTGTTGTGGGGGAGGAAGGTAAAAGAGATTGTGAGCTGCTCTGAGACTCTTTGGAGTGGAGGGCAGGATATAAATCCAATATCTTCTATCTTCTTCTTCTTAAAAAAAAAAGAGAGAGATGAGCAAAGGGTTTTTGAACAGCCCTAGTTGCTATATGTTATTTGCTGCTTTTTTCCCTTCTTTTTTAAAACAATTTTATTTAGTAACATATGGTAACAATATCTATTTCTTGCATTGTTAATAACTTCTTTTTATCTATCCCATATATTACTTTCTAACCACCCCTCCCCCCATTACTTGTCCCCCGCCAGTGTTATTTACTTAAAATACTAACATTTAAAGGTACCCTTAACTAATAAAAACAAAGATTAATATTCTTCTTCCTTCTAAGACTTAATCATTATCAAAAATTGTCCAATGTCCTTTTATTTTCCACTCTTTTTCTGCATATCTTCTAAACTTTTTCTACTCCATCTTAAAAACTTCTAAGTCATAGTCTCTTAAAATTCTTGTTAATTTGTCCATTTCACTCCATGTCATAACTTTTACAATCCAATCTTATTTTTCTGGTATTTTTTCTTGCTTCCACAACTGCGCATACAGTGTCCTAGCAGCTGAAAGCAAGTACCAGATTATAGTTCTGTCTTCTTTTGGAATTTTTTCCATTTGTAATCCCAACAGAAAAGTCTCTGCAACTTTCTTAAATTTGTACCCCAAGATCCTAGAAATTTCTTGTTGAATCATCTGCCAATACTTTTTTGCTCTTTCACAAGTCCACCACATATGGTAGAAAGAACCTTCATGTTTTTTACATTTCCAACATCTATCTTGCATCTTGTTGTTCATCTTTGCCAACTTTTTAGGAGTCATATACCATCTGTACATCATTTTATATTAAGCTCAGGGCGGCTTACAAGACATGATATAAAATATCATGATATAACAATAAAACAGTATACATCAATACAAGTAATATAAATAAATACAATATAAATTAGCATTAAAATAATTAATTTAAAAGCAGTATAGTGGTGCTATCGTCTCAATTATACAAAATGGCTTGATGTTAATCACTGGGTTCTGTCTTAAAAGGCCAGTTGGAAGAGGGCGGTTTTGCAAGCCCTACGGAACTGATTAAGATCCTGTAGGGCCCGCACCTTTTCCGGTAGCTGATTCCACCATTGGGGTGCTTTTATAGAGAAGGCCTGCTCCCTAATTGTTTTAAGCTTGGCCTCCTTAGGCCCAGGGATTTCCAGAAGGTTTTGTGAGTTGGAACGCAGTGCTCGCTGGGGTACATATGGAGAGAGGTGGTCCTTTTAAAACAGTTCTCTTTAATACTATGACACGTCAAAAGCTTTATAGAATTCTTCCACAAATATTCCCAAGTTTCCATCTGTATTTCTTTATTTACATTAATTGCCCACTTAATCATTTGAGATTTCACTACTTCATCTTCCGTAGACCATTTAAAAAGTAATTTATATAAAAGTAATTTATTTAAAAGTAATTTATATAATTTTGAAATTAATTTTTCATTGTCTCCAAGCAGAACTTTTTCCATTTCTGTTTGCTCTCTTCTTATTCCTTCAGTTTTAATATCATTTTCCACCAAGCTCTTCATTTGTTGCATTTGGAACCAATCATATTTATTATTCAACTCTTCAGCAGTTTTGAATTCTATTTTGCCACTTTGTACATTTAATAGTTGATTGTATGACAACCACTTTTCTTCACCCGTCTCAGCTGTTATTTTTATTACTTCTATCCATAACGGTTTTATTATTTCTATCCATAACTATCCATAACGGTTTTCTCTCATCCCCATACTTCTTATATTTCATCCAAGTATTTTGCAAATTATTTCTTATATAATGGTGAGAGAAAAAAACAATCCATCTTTTTTTCCCCATAGTACATATAAGCGTGCCAGCCAAATTTATTTCCATGACCTTCCAACGCTAAAAGTTTTTTGTTCAACAGCGTCACCCGTTCTTTTATCCACACTAGACAAACTGCTTCATGATATAATTTTAAATCTGGTAATTGGAATCCTCCTCTCTCTTTTGCTTCTGTTAAGATTTTCATTTTGATCCTTGGTTTCTTCCCAGCCCACACAAACTCTGAAATTTTCCTTTGCCATTTATTAAATTGTTTCCTGTCTTTCACAATTGGAATAGTTTGAAACAAATACATTATTCTTGGCAAAATATTCATCTTAATTGCAGCTATTCTGCCAAACAATGACAAATTAAGTTTATTCCATTTTATCATATCTTCATCCATTTTACGCCATAGCTTCTCATAATTGTTTTTAAACAAGTCAATATTCTTCATTGTTATCTCCACACCCAAATATTTTACCTTAGAGGTAACTTCACATCCCGTTATCTTCTGCAGTTCCTTTTGTTCGCTTACTTGCATATTTTTACATAGAAGTTTTGATTTTTCTTTATTAATACATAGTTTCGCCAATTCCCCATATTCTTGTATTTTAGCTAACAACAAAGGTGTGACTTGTATGAAATTTTCATTTATAAACATTATATCATCTGCAAATGCTCTATATTTGTAAGTAAATCCTTTTACTTTTAATCCTTCTATTCTTTATCTTCTTGGATTTGCATCAGTAAGATTTCAAGAGTCATTATAAACAACAGTGGGGAAAGCGGAAAGCCTTGTCTTGTACCTTTGCTAATTATCATGTCTTCTGTAAGATCTGCATTTATACATAACCTTGCACGTTGTTCAGTATATATTGCTTTTATCATCCTTATAAAGTTTTCCCACAACTCCATTTTCTCGATTACTGCAAACATAAAGTCCCAATTTAAATTATCAAATGCTTTCTCTGCATCCGCAAAGAATAATGCTACTTCCTTTTCTGGATGTTTTTCATAATATTCTACAATATTTACAACAGTTCTAATATTGTCTCTTATTTGCCTTTTGGGGAGAAACCCCGCTTGATCTTCCTTTATAAAATTTATCAAATATTGTTTAAGCCGTTCTGCCAAGATTCTTGTATATATTTTATAGTCATTGTTTAATAGTGAGATTGGTCTATAATTTTTTACATTCGTGACATCTCTATCTTCCTTTGGAATCAACGAAATAACAGCTTCCTTCCATGTATTTGGTATTTTCCCTTTTATTTTTATCATGAAGTTTTGGAATTAACTCCTCTTTGAAGGTTTTAAAAAATTCAGCTGTATATCCATCTGGCCCAGGTGCTTTCCCGTTTTTCATTGCATTAATTGCTGCTTCAATTTCTATTTTTTTCAATTGGATCATTCAAGACTTTCCCCATATTTTCTGTTAAGGGTGCTAGTTTAATCTTTTGTAAATACTCTTCCATCTTTTTTTAAGGGTGCTAGTTTAATCTTTTGTAAATACTCTTCCATCTTTTTTTCTTTATTTTAACACCCTTAAATAATTTGGCATAATACTTAAAGAATTCTCTTTTTATTCCTTCTTGATCTACCACCTCTCTTCCCTCCACCACAATTTTAGTAATAATTTTACTTTCTCTCTTTTTCTTCAATTGCCAGGCCAAATATTTTCCAGGTTTATTTGCTCCCTCGAAAGATTTCTGCTGCAGCCTTTTCAGATTCCATTCCTGTTCTTTATTTAACAAATGTCTCATTTGTGTTTGTAATATTGTAATCTCCCTCATAATTTTCTTTTCCCCTGGCCTTTTTCTCAGTTCCCCTTCTTTTTTCTTTATTTCATTTTGAATGTCCAGCATCTGTTTTTCTTTTGCCCTCTTGTCTATATTATTCAATGTAATCAATATTCCTCTCATTACTGCTTTATAAGCATCCCAGACCATCTGAAATTGTATATCTTTTTTATTGTTTATTTGGAAGAAAGATTTAGTTTCATTTTCTAGAAATGTCACTATTTCTTTATTCTGTAGTAAATCTTCATTCAATATCCATCTTCTCGACTTTTTAGACAATTTTGTAATCCACATTATTGGGTTATGATCAGTCCCTATTTTAGGTAAAATCTCTATTTTCTTTGTTATAAGGCATAAAACTTTAGTACCCCACAACATGTCAATTCTGGAAAAAGTTTTATGTCTTGCTGAAAAAAAGGTACAGTCCCGCACTTCAGGATTAAATTTCCTCCATAAATCCTCCAAGTTTTCTTGTTTAACCAATTCAAAAAAAGACTTTGGCAATTATCCTTTCTTATTATTTTTCCCCCCAGTCCTATCCAGTGTGTTCTTAATTGTTCCATTAAAGTCCCCCATTATCAAAACTTGATCATATGTCACTTCATCAAATTGTTGTATAATGTCTTTTAAAAAAGCATCCTTTGCTCCATTTGGTGCATACAGTCCCAGTAACAACATTTTTTTTGCATTTAATATTATTTCTACCGCTACAAATCTTCCATCTTTATCTTTAAACACTAGTTTCGGGTCCAATTCTTGTTTAATATAAAAAATCACTCCCCTTTTCTTCTGTTCAGCCAGTGAATGAAATTCTAGACCCAATTGTTTATTCCATAAAAATTTGTAATCCTTTTGTTTGATATGTACTTCTTGTAAACAAACTATATTACAATTTTGCTTTTTAATCAAATGAAACATTGCCTTTTTTTGTGGTGAATTTAGTCCATTTACATTCCAAGATAATAATTTGTAAACTATCATGGTGCAAATTCTTTATGTTCTTCATAAAATCCACTCAGTTCCTGTGTGCTTGTAATTGTAATCCTTTTTCTTTGTAGCTCAAAGCTCAAACCTTCAGGTATTATCCATCTATACCTCATTTCATTGTCCTGTAATTTTTCTGTCAATTTCTTATATGCTCTTCTGTCATTTATCACTTGTCTTGGCAAATCCTTCATAATTCTTACTCTGCTGCCTCCCACTATCAATGTCTTTTCAAAGTTTTTATTCATGATTTTTCCCATAATTTCTTTTGTCATATATCTTATAACCACATCTCTTGGTAGATTGTTTTTTTTGGCATATAGTGAGTTCACTCTATACATATAGTAATACATGTTTCTAGTCCCTTCAGGATCTTCCTCCAAAAATTCTGCAATTATTTTTATTATATATTCTTTCAAATCAGTTTCTTCATCCTCAGGTACTCTTCTCAGACGTATCTGGGTCTCCATCAATTTGCAGTCATGAATTGCCACTTTTTCTTGTATTTTTAACAAGGTGGAATCATGTACTTTCACTCTCCCTTCCACCTCTTGCACTTTGTTTGATGTCACCACAGTCTCATTTCTGAGATCCTCTATATCTTTTTTTAGCTCTTCAATATCTTTTCTAATTTCTTTTTTGGAAGCAGTTATCATCTCCCTCATCCCTTTCATTATCCTGGCTTCCATTGCATATAATTAGTCCTGCATTTTCTCCAGTGAAGTAGTCCTTGCACAGGTTTGACATGTCTGACATGTAAAAACACCGAAACTTTTGACCTCACCAAATTAAATTTCAACTATCAGATTTAAAAGAGTGAGGCTTGCTCTTTTCAATAAGCCTAATTTTGCTGTCGTCAGAACCTCCTGGGCTCAGATACTAATTTTTAATTTTTTCCCAAATGGCGGTTGTGACTTTCTGCCTCACTTTAAAAAAAATTTCCTTTTTCCTCTAGAGGCTTAACAGTAATGTCCAATAGTATTTACCTTATAATCGTCACCTCTGTCGGCTCCACTAATTTTTAATGTCCCAAACACTTTAAAAATTTTATTTAATTTTTAGCCTCCTAGCAATGGCCGCCGATGTTTTTCTATGATATTATAGTCCTAGAGTAGGCTGGCTGCTTCAATGATTTCCCTTTTCCATCTGATACTTCCTGCTTTGCTTGCCACCAAATCCCGTTTTCGCTGGTAGAGAGATCTCACGATGCTTGATGTATTTCCTGTGTTGGCTGTGGGGCTTTTTCTCCAAAACCACAAGTAGATAAAACAATAAATTCCTTTCCACTTTTTAGCACTGTCCTTTAAATTTACAAAGTCCAAATTTCACCCCTTCTCCCCTTCTTCTTCCAAGCTTTCTAGATTTCAATTTTCCACCTTCTGATTTTATTTTGTTTAACTTTAATTAGTCCCGGAATGAAAGATAGCAATCTGTACCTTTTCTGTAGTTATCCAGATCAATACCGGTCTTATATAGGTTTAGATGTTTAGCAGTATCAAAGAAGAGTAGGACCCTGTCGAGCTTATGTCAAATAAATGACTCTGGAAACTTCTGCAGATGATGAAAATGCAACTCGTCTCTGGTGATCCCTCAAAGCCTCAAAGGAGCCCCCCCCCCCAGGATTCCCTTTTAGCCAAGGTAAATCTCCTCAAAGTTTCCTGTGCATATCTTGGACTGATCTCTGACTGAGAAAAGTAGGCAGTAGGCATTAGATTGCCTTCCACTACCCCGAACAGAAGTTCCAGCCTGCTCCCCTTCTGAGAAGCAGTTCAGCTTGGCATTTTCCAACCCCAGAAGTCCTGCTTTTTTACCTTCTTGACTTTTAATTATACTTGGTGGCAATGTTGGATGATGGTTTTATCCTATTAAAAATTTGCATTAATGATTTTTATGGTTTTATGCAAGCCATCTGAGAGGCATTAAAATGGGGCAGGAATGTGTGAAACAAATGGGCACATTTTTAAAGAGAGAACCTCTTTCTCAGTCACAACTCTATGTGCTCTCTGGAGACTTCCTTCTACGGTATTATAATTCATAGGCTTGTGTTGTAATACACAGCAATTGTCTTTTAAAGTAAATCACAGTGCAATCCAAAGAATGTTTTCTTGGGACCTCATTGGATAGGGCCAAATAGGATTTGGAGTAGACCTGCTTAGAATTGCACCATCAGTGCATTTGAGAAGTAGGATGTGGGTGCAAATCCTACTGTGTTTTGCATCATGGTAGAAAACTTCCTGAGACAACGCCGATGTTGTTCACAAAATTTTATGTCATGCAGACCAGCTAAACACACACCCAAGGCAGCCTTTATTGGCATATGTAAGAATATAAAATAGAGGGTCGACCAGGTTACATATTAAAAGAATACATAATCCATACAGAATAAAATTAGGATTATAAAATAAAAACAAAGTTGCAACATTGTAAAACCTGATACATAGTACTACTCGTCAAGGTGAGTAACCATAGCTCTATAAAAAAAAACTTTGCTACTAATTCTGTTATTTCCGGATCAGAATTATCAAGAAAAGCATCTTAAAATCATCAGAGGTCTCTAAAATTTGGGCCAATATGAGGTATAAAAGATCCCGGCGGGATGCGAAATAGAGAGGACATTGGAGAAGAACATGGATAAGGCTCAGCAGGAATCATTTGCATATTGTGCCACACCCCCTGATGTCACCATTGTTTTACACAGGGTTTTTTTTTTGTCGGAAAAGCCCAGCAGGAGTTCATTTGCATATTAGACCACCTCTTGCTCTAAATTATTACATCAAAATCTGGGGACAATGTCTGTGCTGCAGCAATCTTGAGTATGCTGTTCAGGTGTTGTTCAGGTGTGTGTCTCTAAGTTGCAAACCAATTTTTGATTGATTGACATCCATTACAGAAATCTCATGGTCAATGCTTTGAGCCTAAGACCCAGGGGAAATGATGAAATGGCTGGGCATTGTGAGCTTTTGTATATAAGTTGCTTCATATTCTGGTCAGCCAATAAAGAAAGCAGAGGCTTTGCTCTATAGCTCCTGTGTGGTTGAGCAAGCCTAGCAAAGCAAGCTGAGATGCAGAAGGAAACAAGAGAGGGTGTGAAGGAAGCAGATGACAGTGAGTTGCTCGTGGGCCTGATAGGAGCCCTCTGATGGCCTGATCTGGCCCTCAGGCCACATGTTTGACACCCCTGAGCGAAACTGTATCCACAGTGCTGCTTTTTGTTAAGCACCAAGGACAGGGCTTTTTCCCCCTGGGGAGATGCAGTGGGGAAACCTCTTTGTGGAAACAAAATTCTCAAAATACCTGAGGGGTACCTGTGTGTGTCTCCTTTGTTTCCCTCTTGAGAGTTCCAGCACCTCTTTTGTCCACCAAAAACAGCCCTGACCAAGAGACAGTTTGGTGTAGGGGTTAAGTGTGCAGACTCTTATCTGGAAGAACCGGGTTTGATTCCCCACTCCTCCACTTGCATCTGCTGGAATGGCCTTGGGTCAGCCATAGCTCTGGCTGAGGTTGCCCTTGAAAGGGCAGCTGCTATAAGAGCCCTCTCAGCCCCACCCACCTCACAGGGTGTCTATTATGGGGGGAAAAGATATAGGAGATTGTGAGCCGCTATGAGTCTCTGATTCAGAGGGAAGGGCAGAGTATAAATCTGCAGTCGTTGTCTTCTATTATTCAGGCAAAGTTACACTCTTAAGTCCCACTGATTTCAAAGGGAGAGAATTCACAATGTGCCTTCATTCTCTGTTGAAATCACAGTGCTTAACTTTGGTAGGATGGAAACCCAAGGTGCTTGTGTTTTGATAAGGAAAGTAACAGCAAAGCGCAGAAGTCATTTAGGATTTATTTTAATTTTTTTTACTGTGTTTGGCAACGAGGAAGGAATAAGAGCATCTTCTTTGCATCGTGTTCTTAATCGTATTAAAAATTATGTGCCCCCAAATTAAACGGAGGTGCTACGTATTAAAATTCAGGCTCTACGAGATCCCTGGAATTATTGCTTCAGTGACTTCAGCTCAACATTATTTCCCAAACCTTATGTTAATTTAATTAAGTCCTTAAATTAACTGATGTTCAGATGATTGTTTGTGTGTGCTGTAGATGGAAAGCCAAGGTTCACTATTGCTGTGACTTCATGTTAATGACATCCTGGTAAAATGAATAAAGTCACAAATGGGATGAAAAATGGGGAAGCAGCAGGTAGTCCCCTGTGCAAGCACCAGTCGTTTCTGACTCTGGGGTGACGTTGCTTTCACAATGTTTTCACAGCAGACTTTTTACGGGGTGTTTTGCCATCGCCTTCCCCAGTCATCTACACTCCCCCCCCCAGCAAGCTGGGGACTCCTTTTACCGACCTCGGAAGGATTGAAGGCTGAGTCAACTTGAGCCGGCTACCTGAACCCGACTTCCGCCGGGATCGAACTCAGATCGTGAGCAGAGCTTAGGACTGCAGTACTGCAGCCTTACCACTCTGTGTCACGGGGCTCTTAACTAGAACTTTACACAGTATTTAAGTACATTAATCACTTTTTTTCCGACTTAAATCACTTTATTTCATTTTCGTTCCCTTCAGCCATGGATAAAACAAAAACAGAGCAAATCAATAAAACAATAAACACTAAGATCATTTTAAAACATATGCAAGAAATCTAGCAATAGCTTCCAGTCAGCCAGTGTTTTAGACTATAGTTTTGTAGCAGGTGAATTACCTCCAAGAAGAGCTAAGTTCACTATGATGGAAATCTTTTGTAGTGATCATCTCCCCACAGGGGTGGAATTCTAGCAGGAGCTCCTTTGCATGTTAGGCCACACGCCCCTGATGTAGCAAATCCTCCAAGAGCTGACAAGGCTCTTTTTTGTAAGCTTTTGGAGAATTGGCTGCGTGTGGCCTAATATGCAAAGGAGCTCCTGCTAGAATTCTGCCCCATCTCCCCATAACATGGAATTAAAAGTGCATTCCAATTCTTATCAAATTGGTAGGCATAACAAGTGGAACCCCATATCGCTGATAAAGCTAGGAAGCTGATGAATCAAGGAAGTATAAATAACATCGAAAGAAAAAGAAAAAAGACCTGTCACGCTTAGGTGAGTTACTGGCGAAATGATTGGGAATGTTCTGAACCCTTATTTTTGAAACATGTTGTGACTGTGAGAATGGGAAAGATGGGATGGTTCGATAGTGAATGCAGGGCCAACCCTGCCACTAGGCAAACTAGACAATTGCCTAGAGCGCCAGACTTCTGGGGACACCAAATTGGGTGCTCCCCATGTGGTTATCAGTGGGAGGGGGAGTGCCAGACGTTAGCCTTGCCGAGGATTCCGCATAGTCTAAGGTGAGTGCATGTCAGAAGGTTAAGTCAAAACTCAAGAGGAACGATCGAAGAATGGGAACTTTATATACACACCATCATAAAGGTAAAGGTAGTCCCCTGTGCAAGCACCAGTCGTTTCCAACTCTGGGGTGACGTCGCATCATGACATTTTCGTGGCAGACTTTTTACAGGGTGGTTTGCCCTTGCCTTCCCCAGTCATCTACACTCCCCCGCAAGCTGGATACTCATTTTACTGACCTCGAAAGGATGGAAGGCTGAGTCAACCTTGAGCCGGCTATCTGAACCCAGCTTCCGCTGGGATTGAACTCTTGGTCGTGAGCAAAGCTTAGACTGCAGTACTGCAGCTTTACCACTCTGCGCCATGGGGCTCCTTACACATCATCATATCTCAGGTTATATTTCTCAGAAACGAGTTCCACCCTTGCGGGTGAAAAAGCATAGACAAACAAGTCTTCTGCAGCTAAAATTGGATGACTGTGCCCAACCCAAACGCCCTCAGTCGTTTTGGAAAACCCTTAATGATTTAAATCGGCAACAGAGAAATCTTGAAAGCGAAGAGGAAATCGCTCCACAAATCTGGGTGGACTGTTTTCTGTGTGAGAGCTGGCGGTATCGAGGCCAGTGATAAGATCTCTAAGCTCCATTTCAGAAATATGGGAGGAAGTTGAACCCGATGAGAGGCTGATTCATTGCCTAAAACCTGGCAAAGCTGCAGGTCCAGATGGCATTCCATCTTAACTGTTCCTCTTAAATCTCACTCGGTGGGTTTTGCTTCTGGCTGTTTTTTTCACTAAGATCAAACAGGTGAAATCCCTGCAGACTGGCAGTCATCAATTGTGGTAAAAAGGTAAAGGTGCAAGCACCAGTTATTTCCGACTCTGGAGAAACGTCACATCACAACGTTTTCACGGCAGATTTTTTACGGGGTGGTTTGCCATTGCCTTCCTCAGTCATCTACACTTCCCCCCAGCAAGCTGGATACTCATTTTACCGAACTTGGAAGGATGGAAGGCTGAGTCAACCTCGAACCTGCTACCTGAACCTAGCTTCCGCTGGGATCGAACTCAGGTCGTGAGCAGAGAGCTTGGACTGCAGTACTGCAGATTTACCACTCTGTACCCCTCTACAAAAATAAGGGTTAGGTCACTTAGATCTTACAAATTACAGGCCCATTAGTTTGCTTTCTGTGGTGAGAAAATTGTATGCCATGCATTTGAAATTCAAATTGAAAACAATTGTAATATTTTGGGACCTGAACAATTTGGCTTCAGGAAGGGCTATTCTGTAACGTATAACGGGATAATCTTGTCACATTTGGCTGAAAAATATTTAAAGACGGGTGGACTGTATGCTGCCTTTTTTGAATGAAAATTGATATTTGATACTGTAAGCACATAAAAGTTGTGTGCCCATTTACAAAAGTTTGCCATTTAAAAATGTTTATTTTATGTAATTCAGCTATCGTACACTAGCGCAACTCAACAAGTCAGGTAGTCAAGGAAAGGTCTTTTAACAGATAGCGTACCTGTGTTACCCATATATAATTTTGGTGGGGTTTTTTGGCCACTGTGTGACACAGAGTGTTGGACTGGATGGGCCAATGGCCTGATCCAACATGGCTTCTCTTATGTGACACAGAGTGTTGGACTGGATGGGCCATTGGCCTGATCCAACATGGCTTCTCTTATGTGACACAGAGTGTTGGACTGGATGGGCCATTGGCCTGATCCAACATGGCTTCTCTTATGTGACACAGAGTGTTGGACTGGATGGACCATTGGCCTGATCCAACATGACTTCTCTTATGTTCTTCTGTGACACAGAGTGTTGGACTGGATGGGCCATTGGCCTGATCCATCATGGCTTCTCTTATGTTCTTATGTGACACAGAGTGTTGGACTGGATGGGCCATTGGCCTGATCCAACATGGCTTCTCTTATGTTCTTATGTGACACAGAGTGTTGAAATGGTTGGGCCATTGGTCTGATCCAACATGACTTCTCTTATGTTCTTATGTGACACAGAGTGTTGGACTGGATGGGCCATTGGCCTGATCCAACATGGCTTCTCTTATGTTCTTATGTGACACAGAGTGTTGGACTGGATGGGCCAATGGCCTGATCAAACATGGCTTCTCTTATGTTCTTATGTTCTGTGTTAAGAGGAGTGTTGTAGGGTTGCATTTTGGCACCAACACTTTTTGCACTCTGCTTACATGATCTGAGTACCTTCTTGCCAAATGTAATGGTTCTATCATTGGGTGGGGGGGAGGTTGTCAAATTAATATAATGCTTTAAGAACATGAACTGTGCTAGAGAGCCAGTTTGGTGTAGTGGTGTGGACTTTTATCTGGGAGAACCGGGTTTGATTCCCCACTCCTCCACTTCCACCTGCTGGAATGGCCTCGGGTCAGCCATGGTTCTCATAGACGTTGTCCTTGAAAGGGCAGCTTCTGGAAGAGCTATCTCAGCCCCACCCACCTCACAGGGTGTCTGTTGTGGGGAGAGAAGATATAGGAGATTGTAAGCTGCTCTGAGACTCTGATTCAGAGAGAAGGGTGGGGTATAAATCTGCAGTCTTTTTCTTCTTCTTCTAGATCAGACCAATAGTCCTTCTAGTCCAGCATCCTGTCAGCCAGTTTCTCTGAAGGACCAAAAACAGGGCACAACAATTGTTGCCAAGCTGGTGTTTTACCATCTACGTGTCAAGCATTGTATATTCATCTTCTGCTATAGTATTTAGACTATAGAATTGTTACTAACCCTGAATTAAGCTAAGGCACATCAAAGTAGCAACCCCCACCTTTCTTCTTTCGCTTTCACTAACAAATGCAGGAATGTCCTCTTTGAAGATAAGACCTCCTGGGACTTGTTCTCAGGCTCAGCCAGGCCTGAATCCAGGATGTGCTAGCCGCAAGATAGATAAGGAACCTAGTGTGTGAATTTCACACGTGAATGTAGAATTGTTTATAGAACCTCTGATGTGCCATCTTAAAGCCTGTATTCTACTGTTACAAAGTATCATTTCCAATTTCTTCCCAGCTCGGATGAGCCACATGGATTATCAATAAACCAAACTTTGTTTCAATATTCAAGGACTGGTTATTCTGAAATCTCATGCTTGACACACCAAGCAGAGCAGCTAGTTCCTTTCCCATCTCACTCTGACCTAGCCACATCTTTTCCCATCTCCCTCTGACCTATGCAATGGTCAACTCCAGATTGGATTGCGGTAACTTGCTTTATACTGGCCCACCCTTGGGACTGTTCGGGGACCTCCCAACTAATCCAGAACTTAGTGGCGCAGGTCCTGATGGGAACTTCATGGACAGCACGTACTCAACCTGTGCTGCATCAGCTGCACTGGCTTCCATTGGAGTACTGGGTCAGGTTCAAGTTTTTGGTATTGATCTTTAAGGCCTTAAGTCAGGAGTGTCAAACATGCAGTTTGGGGGTCAAATCAGGCTCCCAGAAGGCTCCTATCAGGCCTTCGAGCAACTGCCTGTCACCTGCTTCCTTCTCCCTCTCTCTTGCTTCCTTCTGCATAACAGCTTGCTTTGCAAGGCTTGCTCAGGAGCTACAGAGCAAAGCCTCTATGAACATATGAAGCTGCCTTATACTGAATCAGACCCTTGGTCCATCAAAGTCAGTATTGTCTTCTCAGACTGGCAGCGGCTCTCCAGAGTCTCAAGCTGAGGTTTTTCACACCTATTTGCCTGGACCCTTTTTTGGAGATGCCAGGGATTGAACCTGGGACCTTCTGCTTCCCAAGCAGATGCTCTACCACTGAGCCACCACCTCGCCTCTAATTTGGGGGAGCTGTGAACATATGAACATATGTTGGCTCTGTTCTCTGTTGGCTGAGGCTCCTCCCTTGGGAAGGAAGGGAAGCGGAATAGCTAGCTTTGCCAGGCTCTTTCAATTGCGCAGATCTACTTCCTTACTATTGGCTGAGGCTCCTCCCCGCACCCAGTCCCTTGGGGAAGGAAGGAAAAAGCCAGAACTTCCTTTGCCCAGTTTCCTGGATTATTATTATTAATTTTTTGCAGCAAGAACTCTTTTGCATATTAGGCCACACACCCCTGATGTAGCCAATCCTCCTGGAGCTTACAGTAGGCCCTGTACTAAGAGCTCTGTAAGCTCCAGGAGGATTGGCTGCATCAGGGGTGTGTGGCCTAATATGCAAAGGAGTTCCTGCTACAAAAAAAGCCCTGCTCTGCTGAGAACAACTTGTTAGTGATCCCCAGACCCAAAGACATCTGGCTGTCCTCCAGCCCGGTAGAACTCTCTGCCAAATGACATCTGTGCCCTGCGGAACCTTATGCAATTCTGCAGGGCTTTTGGCATAGAACAGCGATGGGCATCTTCTTGGTCGGCACTCCTTCTTCCTTCTCCCCCCTCTTCAAGTACGCTCACTCCCTCTTCATCTGTATTAGTGTCATCTGAATTATGCTAATCTGGAACTTATTTTTAATTCGTTTATTTAACTTTTGGAATGTTTTAAAAATATTGGCTTTTTTACTGTTCTAATTGCTCGGAGCCCGGAGCTACACTGGCTGCCGGTTGAGCACCGGGTCAGATTCAAGTTTGAGCACCGGGGTCAGATTCAAGGTTTGGTTATGACCTTGAAGGCCTTGAGCGGTCTGGGCCTGACGTATCTAGTGCCTCCTCCGCTATGTCCCCGGAAGGGCGTTATGCACCACTGCTTGAAATCTGCTGGTGATCCCTGGTCCGAAAGAGGTCCGGGTGTCCTCAACAAGGGCCAGGACTTTTTTCTGTCCTGGCCCCGTTTGGTGGAATGCTCTGCTAGAAGACATCAGGGCCCTGTGGGATCTCCTACAGTTCCACAGGGCCTATAAGGCAGAGATGTTCTGCCAAGCCTTTGCATAAAGACAGCGACGGTTGCCATGTTGGCACCTTGAACATGAACATATGAAGCTGCCTTCTAATGAATCAGACCCTCGGTCCATCAAAGTCGGTATTGTCTACTCAGACTGGCAGCGGCTCTCCAGGGTCTCAAGCTGAGGTTTTTCACGCCTATTGGCCTGGATCCTTTTTAGTTGGAGATGCCGGGGATTGAACCTGGGACCTTCTGCTTAACAAGCAGATGCTCTACCACTGAGCCACCGTCCCTCCCCTAACATATGAACATATGAAGCTGCCTTATACTGAATCAGACCTTTGGTCCATCAAAGTCAGTATTGTCAAAGTCAATCAAAGTCAATCAAAGTCAGGAAGTACTTCTTCACCCAAAGGGTGATTAACATGTGGAATTCACTGCCACAGGAGGTGGTGGCGGCCACAAGTATAGCCACCTTCAAGAGGGGTTTAGATAAAAATATGGAGCAGAGGTCCATCAGTGGCTATTAGCCACAGTGTATGTGTGTATATAACATTTTTTGCCACTGTGTGACACAGAGTGTTGGACTTGATGGGCCGTTGGCCTGATCCAACATGGCTTCTCTTATGTTCTTATGTCTTCTCAGACTGGCAGCGGCTCTCCAGGGTCTCAAGCTGAGGTTTTTCACGCCTATTGGCCTGGATCCTTTTTAGTTGGAGATGCCGGGGATTGAACCTGGGACCTTCTGCTTAACAAGCAGATGCTCTACCACTGAGCCACCGTCCCTCCCCTAACATATGAACATATGAAGCTGCCTTATACTGAATCAGACCTTTGGTCCATCAAAGTCAGTATTGTCTTCTCAGACTGGCAGCGGCTCTCCAGGGTCTCAAGCTGAGGGTTTTCACACCTATTTGCCTGGACCTTCTTCTCCCCACCCCCTTTTGGCGGGATCCCCCCACCCCTGATGTAATGACTGAACAATAACACTTTAAAGGATATGCCATCAGGGTTTGCAATCTACTTTTAATGTAACTGATTTTTATCGATATTAATATATGTATTTTATTTTAATGTTGCACATCACCCAGAGCCTGGCACTAGCCAGGATGGGGAGATTCATCAAGTTTAAGAAATAATAACAATAATATTCAGAGACCGAGAGATTTTTGAATCCAATTTATAAATAAATAAAGATGACTGCAGATTTATACCCTGCCCTTCTCTCTGAATCAGAGTCTCAGAGCAGTTTACAATCTCCTTTATCGTCTTCCACCACAACGGACACCCTGTGAGGTGGCTGGGGCTGAGAGAGATCTTATAACAGCTGCCCTTTCACGGACAGCTCTGTCAGAGCTATGGCTGATCCAAGGCCATTCCAGCAGGTAGACGTGGAGGAGTGGGGAATCAAACCCGGTTCTCCCAGATAATAGTTTGCGCATTTAACCACTACACCAAACATTCAGACCCTACTTGTAAAGGGCTTAAACTTTGGTCCTTAGTTATGTGTCAATGTATATATTCCATACATTGTGGGGAGGAGAAAGTGAAGGAGATTGTAAACTGCTCTGAGACTCTTTTGGGTACTAAAGAGCAGGGTATAAATCCATTCTCCTCCTCCTCTTCTAAAAGGTCCCCCAGGGCCCTAATCTCTAGTGGGAGGGTAGCATGTCTGGGAACTTGTTAAGTTACTATGCAACCATGATCAAGGAGCTGGAGGAGATGTAACCAAAGGGTGATAATGAGCACATGGGGTGATGACTGCATAATAGTGAACCCACGCAAATTCCTCGCTTTAGCTTGGCGTGCTTGGCTTGAATTATAACGGTTAGGGCAAGGGGTTACAAGAAAAGGAACTGGCAGGAGACCCAATTCCGACAACGCCTGTATCTGCCTATGATGCTGGAATAAAGATCTTGAACTTTACTTATATTTTCCTTGCCTCTGGATCTGACAGAAGGTCAGATGCTGAAGCTCAAATACTTTGGCCACCAAATGAGAAGGGAGAACTCGCTGGAGAAGATCCTGATGCTGGGAAAGACAGAAAGAAGAAGGGGATGGCAAAAGATGAGATGGCTGGACATGAATTTGAGCAGACTTCGGAGGATGGTGGAAGATGGAAGGGCCTGGTGTGTCCATGGGGTCGCAAAGAGTCGGACTCAATTGTGTGATTGAACAACAACAAAATCAGAATAACGTTTTTGTATTCATTGTATCTCATTGCATATACTAAACTAATCTTCCACTATATTTAATGCATTTTTTTTCTAATGGCAAACTAGAATGATGCATATATTTATGTTACATGTTAAAAGGTAAATTAGTTGGATAGGAAAAACTTCTGGGAAAGAAGTGCCCTCATTTTGACCTAGGCTTATTAGCAATAGAATAATTAACACACATTCTCACATTCTGACATGTTACTGTTTTATTGGTTTCCTGTGCCAATGCAACTCAGGTCAAAGGTTTTCTGAATTTGTTAATTTTACTACTCTGCTTTTGGATTTTAACTTTGTACCAATTTGCATTCAAAACCCCACCAGCTATATGTAGCTCTGCTTAGTGTATCTCATTCCTTGTCTGAAGAACGGTGCATGCACACGAAAGCTTACATTCTGAATAAAAGTTTGTTGGTCTTAAAGGTGCTTCTGGACTCCTGCTTTGTTCTACTGCTTCAGACCAACATGGCTACCCACCTGGATCTACCCTCCAAAGTATCATTCCCCCCCCCCCAGGAAAACTGATCTCTGTAATCTGGAGATGAACTGTAAGTTTGTTGGGATCCCATCTTGAGGCTGGTAGAGGTGGACAACAGGAAGGGATGGTGGCTCAGTGGTAGAGCATCTGCTTGGGAAGCAGAAGGTCCCAGGTTCAATCCCTGGCATCTCTAAAAAAGGGTCCAGGCAAATAGGTGTGAAAAACCTCAGCTTGAGACCCTGGAGAGCCGCTGCCAGTCTGAGAAGACAATACTGACTTTGATGGACCAAGGGTCTGATTCAGTATAAGGCAGCTTCATATGTTCATACGACTGCTTCTTATTGAAATATTACTGATGTTGGGTTAGGGTGGAAAGAGGTGCATAGACCACTTTCTTCTCATCACAAAGTGGCTTCTTTTTTTTTTTTTTTTTAGTTCTCTGCAAATAAAGCATCCAACTGGTTCCTAATGTGACCGAATAGCAAGTGAATGGCTTCAGCATAGTTAATGTTTATGAGGTGTATTTCCATTTATAGGAGTGCACAGATTGTCTGGGAAAGTACCAGCCATTCCTCTCTTTTACTTCTTTAAGATCAGTATGGATGGGAGGTAAAGATTTGTCATGCCCAGTTCTCCAGAGGAAGAAAACTGATGGAGAAGAAATTAAAAGAGGCCCTTCAGCTGGGAGAGAACATAGACCTTCCCCTCTAGAGTAGTGTGGCTTCATAGCTGTGGCAATGGTGTGGGTTGTAGTGTAAGTGAGAAGCAGAACTATTCATATGACATCAGATCAAGATGGATAGCCATTAGGGGTGTGCAAAAAAAAAAAAATGTTTTCCCCCCCTGATAAGGGTCTATTGGATCAAAAAAAAAAAATCAGTATTCTCGAACATTCTCGAATCCCGTCTCAGTATTGCACTGAGATTTAGGTAAATGTTTTGGAAACCCAAATTTATCCAGCTTCGTTATACCCTATTGGAACTGTCCCAATAAAGTATAATGGAGAATTGATCCAGAGGTATTTGGGGCTTGGGTATGTGTGTGTGTTTGAGATAGAGGCAACAAATTTGCAGCATCCAAAATTTTAACAAGATTGGACCAGGGAGTCCAATTCTATGGGTTCCCAAAGAATGTGCCCTCATCCTCCAAGGAAACCAATGGAAGGGGGAAAGGCAATTAAAGGTACTATGGCCTTTTTAAATGCCTTCTGAGTTCACTTGATGAGTGTGCCATGGTAGTGGTGGTGGTGGCGCAACTTAGCAAGTGAATGGTGGTAGGCTATGGGGGTCCAATTGTATGGGCCCCCAAAGAAGTTGCCCCCATCCTCCATTGTAACCCATGGAGGGGGGAAAAGTAATTCAAAGAGTCTGCAGTCTCTTTAAATGCCTTCTGAGTTCACTCACTGAGTTGTGTTGCTGCTGCCGCCATCACAGCAGCTCAACTCAGTGAGTTCTAGCTGCACCCGAATAAAAGCCGAGTAATATCAGCTTTTATTCAGGCACGGCTATTTTGGTAGCTGAATCAGATCCTCTAATCTGTATTTGGCTGAATAAATGAAAAAAAAAATACTGATAAGCTATTTCTTGGGTATTTATTCATTTTGGTATGTATCGAGTGCATACCCTAATAGCCATGGTAGTCTGTCTATAGCATTAGAAAAGATTAGAATGTATCTGAAGAAGTGAGCAGTGACACGTGAAAGCTCATACCCTACCACAATTTTTTTTAGTCTTTAGGGTGCTACAGGACTCTTACTCTTTTCATATGACACCAGTACTATAGGAAGGGAGGAAAAACTTTATTGTGATTGTTTCATCTGGGGTAAGGTGTTACTGGTTTGGTTTAAAAATATGTTTCATGTTCTTGTGTTCTAGATTTTGGGACCATTTTCTGACCACACTGATTTTCAATGCACAACAGTAATCATAGAATCATAGAGTTGGAAGGGACATCTAGTCCAACCCCCTGTACAATGCAGGAAACTCACAAACACCTTCCCCTAAATTCACAGGATCTTCATTGCTGTCAGATGGTCATCTAGCCTCTGTTTAAAAACCTCCAAGGAAGGAGAGCCCACCACCTCCTGAGGAAGCCTGTTCCACTGAGGAATCGCTCTAACGGTCAGGAAGTTCTTCCTAACGTTGAGCCGGAAACTCTTTTGATTTAATTTCAACCCACTGGTTTATTTATTTATTACATTCAATTTATATGGTTCTGGTCCTACCTTCCAGGGCCACAGAAAAGAATTCCACACCATCCTCTATATGACAGCCCTTCAAGTACTTGAAGATGGTGATCATATCACCTCTCAGCCGCCTCCTCTCCAGGCTAAACATTCCCAGCTTCTTCAACCTTTCCTTATAGGACTTGGTCTCCAGAACCCTCACCATCTTCATTGCCCTCCTCTGGACCCCTTCCAGCTTGTCTATATCCTTCTTAAAATGTGGTGCCCAAAACTGAACACAAGACTCCAGATGAGGTCTTACCAGAGCAGAGTAAAGTGATACCATCAAATCACGTGTTCTGGACACTATACTTCTGTTGATACAGCCCAAAACAGCATTTGCCTTTTTGCCACCGCATCACACTGTTGACTCATGTTCAGCGTATGATCCACTAAGAACCCTAGATCCTTTTTGCACATACTACTGCTAAGACAAGTCTCCCCCATTCTATAACCATGCATTGGATTTTTCCTACCTAAATGCAGAACTTTACATTGATCCCTGTTAAAATTCATTTTATTGGTTTTAGCCCAGTTTTCCAGCCTGTCAAGGTCATCCTGTATCCTGTTTCTGTCTTCTTCTGTGTTTGCAACCCCTCCCAATTTTGTATCATCTGCAAATTTAATAAGCATTCCCTCTATTTCTTCATCCAAATCATTGATAAAGATGTTGAACAAAACAGGTCCCAGGACAGATCTCTGAGGCATATAGAAAAGGAAAGGTCCCCTGTGCAAGCACCAGTCGTGTCCGACTCTGGGGTGACATTGCTTTCACAGCATTTTCACAACAGATTTTTTTATGGGATGGTTTGCCATTGCCTTCCCCAGTTATGTATGCTTTCCCCCCAGCAAGCTGGGTACTCATTTTACTGACCTCGGAAGGATGGAAGGCTGGTTAACCTCGAGCCAGCTAACTGAAAACCCAGCTTCTAACGGGGATCGAACGCAGGTTGTGAGCAGAGCTTAGGACTGCAGTACTGCAGCTCTAACACTCTGCGCCATGGGGCTCATTAATGGCACATAATGCTACCATAATTGCACGCAATGCAATCTTCCCTTTTCAAACAGTTCCTTGTGATGCATTTTGATACATTTACACAGTGGCCTTCGTTAGAGGGTAGGACTCAGCTCTTGCCCCAGGAATGGGCAAACTGTGGCTCGGGAGCCAAACGTGGCTCTTTCACACATATCATGTGGCTCCCGGAGGTTGAGGAGGAACTTCGTGCTGGCTTACTCTCAAATAAGTGCTTTTAGCATCGAGACCTCAGCCAGCCTCTGAGCACTAATTTATTATTATTATTAATAGTTTATTTATATCCCGCCCATTCCCCTGTAGGGGCTCAGGGCAGAGCACAACATAATTAAAATCACAATAAAATCATATATTAATAAAAACAATTACAATTATTCCACAAACAAAGTAGCACAGCAGAACTATTAGGTAGGTGCCTAGTTCCACGGTGTGTAAAGTAGGGTAGGAGGGGGAAATAGACGGCCTTGCAAGTTCTTCGCCTGCACCGCAGAGGTCTCCTGGAGACCTAGAGTGGGGAAAGGGAGTGCAAGAGCTGAGGGAGTCACTGGAAGGAAGGATGGAATTAAAGAGGGTGGCACTGGGTTCCCCCTTAGTTTCATAGCTTTTGTAGGAGTTGTATTTACTAACCTTGCTGTCAAGGCAAAGGTACATAATGATGCAAACAGTGGTCAGTGATTTATCCGGGACACGTGTGTTTCCTTCTCCCACTAGTGCCGAAAAAGAATTCTCTCACTTTTCCCTATGCTGGTCTTATGGGAACTGTTGTTTCCAACTGTTTTTTTTTTTAAGGGCGTTTTCGCACTGACCTTAATCGGCAGCGACGTCCCTCTTCACCGCGCAGGATCTGCGCGGATTTTGCACCAATTGCTGCAGAGCACCCGGAAGAGCCGCAAAATCCCGCGGCTTTTGCGGCGCAAATGGAAACTGGTTTTTGGCGGTTTCCATTTGCGCTGCAAATGGCGCGGGACTTTGCGGCTCTTCCGGGTGCTCTGCAGCAATTGGTGCGAAATCCGTGCAGATCCTGTGCGGTGAAGAGGGACGTCGCTGCCGATTAAGGTCAGTGCGAAAACGCCCAATGTCTCCTTCTAGCATGGTCATGTTGTAAAGTGCATATGTATGTATTTTATCTGTCTGCGCAAAGAGAGTTTTATTAAAGACGTGTGTGTGATACTTTTTTATGTCTTGCGGCTCTCATATATATGATGCTTATTCTGTGTGGCTCTTACATTAAGCAACTTTGGCCACCCCTATCCTGCCCTGTGGCTGGCTGTGTGCGCACTCAGCTTTTCCATAAGCTTATGCTGAAGAAGGTAAGATGATCCCATTGATGGGGAAAACAGTAAGAAACTGAAATGTTTCCCTTTCTTTGAAATAATGGACTTTGAATTAGGATTTTTTTAAAAAAAAATCGGTGGGGAGGGCGGGGTATAAATAAAACTTATTATTATTATTAAAAAAATTAAAAAACTTATTATTATTAAAAAACTTATTATTAAAATAACTTATTATTATTATTATTATTATTATTATTAAAAAATTAAATAATTTTTCTCTGAACTGGCAGATCTGGATTTATACTGGCCCATTTAAACTGGAGAGCCAGTTTGGTATGTTGGTTAAGTGTTCTGTATCTTTACTGTTATCTGTAGTGAACTGGCACCGGTTTGATTCCCAATCTCCTCCACTTGCACCTGCTGGAATGGCCCTTGGGTCAGCCATAAGCTCTGGCAGAGGTCTGTCCTTGAACAGGGCAGCTGCTGTGAGAGCTTCCTCTCCAGCCACCCACCTCACAGGTGTCTGTTGTGGGGGAGGAAGGGAAAGGAGATTGTGAGCCGCTCTGAGACTCTTCGGAGTGGAGGGTGGGATATAAATCCAGTATCTTCATCCGACCTCGTCTGGTGGGGGGAATAATCTCTTCTTCTTCTTCTAAAAAAATAATTGGATTTTCCCCAAACAGCTGGGAGAGAGGAGAAATTCTGCATGAAGAGGCATCCGCCTGTTGTTTCCTCTCTTTCCCCGTTATTTGCAGTCAAACATGAGATAGAAATTCTGGGCATGAAGAGGAATCCGTAGATTAAAGGATCTCTCATTAGAGCAGAGGCTCACCTTCGATTCACTGTCTTATTGGGACTCTCAACATGAGAGCTCTTCAACTGCAGGAATGTGCGAAACACTTCCTTTGACCTCACAGGGAGTCAAAGGTGGAAAGAAAAGTACTTGAAATTTAATCCACTTGTCGAGGAGAGAGACAAAATGTCACTGTGGAGGAGCGCAATAGCAGCATGAGCAGGCTGGTAGCCAGAAGCAGTTTTGTTGGGTGTGCATACTTGTGGGTATGTCGGGAGTGGACTGGGAAGGGAAAATGGCCCCGGAGTGAGCAAAGCTGAATGGACCCCATGGAGCTACAAGCCAGAGCGGATGGGACCACTTAGCTCTGCAGAGCAATCAATGGGTATTAGCTCACCCACTGCTCTCTACTGAAAACTGGCAGCAGTGCAGGAAAAGACAGCTGGTGAATTGACGTCAGTTACCACAGCTGAAGGGTCTGAACGTGGTGGCCCCTGAGGCTCTGGCAGAGTTGCTCCACCTCAGTTATGTCATGAAGTGTGGCTTGGCGAGCCCGGCTGGCGAGCTGGCTCCAAGAAGCTGTGCGGCTCAGCCCTGCAAGCCTGGCTGGCAAGCCGGGCTCCTGGAACCTGTGCCACAGCATGGCACTGCCTCATGAGCCTAGCCAGTGAGCTGGGCTCCAGGAAGCTGCCACCACAGCTTTGGGAGCAGAGGGGGAGCCCTGGTCATCCCAGGCAAAGCTGTGCTTCAGCTCAAAAAAAGCCCTGTTTGTAATATTGTGAGGCTCGTCTGCGCCCTCCTCCCGGGGGGTGTTGTCTCTGTGGCTCTGGAAGGGGAGGTCACTTGTGACTTCAGAAACAGAGGGTAGGGGGTTAACAGCACCCCCCTAACGCCTCCTGTGGACTAGGGTTCGGCTTCTCTCTCTCTGGGTGCAACCCTTTCCACGTCTTCCTCCCTGGCCGGCAGCGTGCTTCCCCCTTTTATACCCCCTCACACCTCAGTCTCCAATGCTCCCTCTCACCCCCACTTGTCCAGCCTCCTGTCACTCTGCCTCCTCTCCTCCCTATTGGCCCTTGCCTCCATCCCTGTTGGCTCTCCCTGCCTCTGGGCCAAGCCCACTTCCGCTCTCCTCTGCCCTTCCTACCCTTTCAGCTAATTGGCAGCAGTCTTCTCCCCCGCCACCAGTGGCACTGGTGGCGTCTTCGACCTTCCCAGGAGCATGGGGATGGGCCACGGCAAGGGCTGGTCAGGCCTGAGGGGCTTTGGCCTCGAAGCGGGGTGGGTTGCTTCCTCAGCCACCCCCAACTGGCGTGTTGGGGCCCCATCAAGCCCACCGCCGGCAGCAGAAGTAAGGGGTGGCCTTTGCTGTGTGGGCATGGGTGCCGGCTCCAGGCGCTCGAATGGGTCCCGCGCTTCCTTGGGGGGGGGAGCACAAGTGGTTGCCACGGCATTGGGAGATGGTAAGGTAAGGTAAGGTAAAATTTTATTTGTATCCCGCCCTCCCCGCCTAGGCAGGCTCAGGGCGGCTAACAACATCTTATACATGTACAATAATAAGTGTAAAAACTTTAAATTTAACAATAAAACTTAAATTTAACATCATAAAAACCCGTTAATGTATTTAAAAGTTCATAATTTAGTTTAATCTGGCAGCACTGGTGACATTCGGACGCTAATTTCTGCCAGTGTGATTAATTCCATGTTCCATGTTGACATAGGTCCTTGGACAGGACCATGTTGGCAGATCTTTAATTAACAACATTCAGCAGTCGATATATGCTCGTTTAAAGAGGGCAGTCTTGCAGGCCCTGCGGAACTGATCAAGGTTCCGCAGGGCCCGCACCTCCTCAGGAAGCTGATTCCATAGGGCGGGGGCCGCTATTGAAAAGGCCCGTGCTCGGGTATTCTGAAGCTTGATCTCTTTCGGCCCAGGGATAGTCATTTTATTTTTTCCAACTGTCCTCAGTGCCCTCTGGGGTTCATATGGGGAAAGACGGTCCCTCAGGTATGCCGGTCCTCGGCCATATAGGGCTTAAAGGTGATAACCAACACTTTGTACTGGACCCGGTAGGTAATTGGCAGCCAGTGCAGTCCGCGCAGCCCCGGCCGTATGTGCTCCCATCTCAGGAGTCCCAACAGCAGCCTGGCTGCTGCGTTCTGCACCAGCTGCAACCTCCGGGTCCGGCACAGAGGTAGCCCCAAGTAGAGGGCATTACAGTAGTCCAATCTTGAGGTGACCGTAGCATGGATCACTGTTGCGAGGTCGCGACGCTCTAGGAGAGGAGCCAGCTGCCTTGCCCGCCTGCTGGGAGATGCTGGGACGACTCAGCCCGGACAAATATATAACATTATTTTATCGATGTACAAATAAATTGAAGTATATGTTCATTTTGAGTGAAAAGTTTAGAATAAGAAAGCACGACGGTGCAAAAACAGAGAATCATGTGTTCAGCTGACACAGGGAGAAACAAAATTGAAACTGGGGTTTTGAGGTCCTCCAAATGCAGCTACTTTAAATAGAGAACTGGGGCCTAAAAAGTGGGCTGCCCCAACGTGCCTGCCTCCAGCAGAACGACTCAGCCAGCTAGGGAAGTAATACATTTAAAAAAAAATGAAATAAAACTTGCTCTGTCTGGTGCAGTGCCTGCACCTAGCTCTTTCTCTGCTCTACCTTCAGATTTTGTGGCCAAAACTAATAGGATGATTCCAAGTTGTCTCCATCTAAGAATGAATGAATAAATACGTCATGAGAGCCAGTTTGGTGTCGTGGTTAAGTGCGCGGACTCTCATCTGGGAGAACGGAGTTCGATTCCCCCACTCCTCCACTTGCACCTGCTGCAATGGCCTTGGGTCAGCCATAGCTCTGGCAGAGGTTGTCCTTGAAAGGGCAGCTTCTGGGAGAGCCCTCTCAGCCCCACCTACCTCACAGGGTGTCTGTTGTAGAGGGAGAATATAAAGGAGACTGTAAGCTGCTCTGCGTCTCTGATTCAGAGAGAAGGGCGGGGTATAAATCTGCAGTCTTCTTCTTCCAGCCAGTTTGGTGTAGTGGTGAAGTGTGTGGGCCCTTATCTGGGAAAACCAGGTTTGATTCCCCACTCCTCCACTTGCAGCTGCTTGAATGGCCTTGGGTCAGCCATAGCTCTGGCAGAGGTTGTCCTTGAAAGGGCAGCTTTTGGGAAAGCCCTCTCAGCGCCACCCACCTCACAGGGTGTCTGTTGTAGAGGGAGAAGATAAAGGAGACTGTAAGCCGCTCTGAGTCTCTGATTCAGAGAGAAGGGCGGGGTATAAATCTGCAGTCTTCTTCTTCCAGCCAGTTTGGTGTAGTGGTTAAGTGTGCGGACTCTTATCTGGGAGAACCGGGTTTGATTCCCCACTCCTCCACTTGCAACTGCTGGAATGGCCTTGGGTCAGCCATAGCTCTCAAAGGACTTGTCCTTGAAAGGGCAGCTTCTGGGAGAGCCCTCTCAGCCCCACCCACCTCACAGGGTGTCTGTTGTGGGGGGAGAAGATATAGGAGATTGTGAGCCGCTCTGAGTCTCTGATTCAGAGAGAAGGGCGGGGTATAAATCTGCAGTCTTCTTCCTCCAGCCAGTTTGGTGTAGTGGTTAAGTGTGCGGACTCTTACCTGGGAGAACCGGGTTTGATTCCCCACTCCTCCACTTGCAGCTGCTGGAATGGCCTTGGGTCAGCCATGGTTCTCATAGACGTTGTCCTTGAAAGGGCAGCTTCTGGGAGAGCTCTCTCAGCCCCACCCACCTCCCAGGGTGCCTGTTGTGGGGGGAGAAGATAGAGGAGATTGTGAGCCGCTCTGAGTCTCTGATTCAGAGAGAAGGGTGGGGTATAAATCTGCAAGTCTTCTTCTACTTCTTCATTTAGCTGAGTGATTTCTCATCCCAGATCAATGAGTAAAATTCTTTGTAAGATTAATGGTAGTTTTTGTTTGTTCATGTTCATATATAATAAAACATCCAACTGAGGTCATGGTAAGAACTGCTTTTTACATTGTACTTTTTACAGGTCTCCTTTCAAGGTAGGGTTGCCTGACCCCCGCACTGCCCAGCCCCACTTCAATGCCGATCAACTGACCAGCTGGGAGAACTTACTCGGGAAAAGAGGAAGACCCATCCAATGTGCAGCGACACGTCTATGTCACTGCCCACGTGATCCGGAAGTGACATCATCCTATCCAGGACATTGGAGTGATGCTCTGGTATTTGGGCAAAAACACTATGGTAGAAGCCAATTTTTTGCCCAAATACTGAAGCATAGTCGTGACATCTTCGATATGATGTCACTTCCGGGTCATGTGGGCAGTGATGTAGGTACATCATAGTACGTTGGATAGGCCTCCCTGCTGTTCCTAGTAAGTCCCCCCATCCCCTGCTGGTTGCCAAGAAGGACCTGGCAACACTTCTTCAAGGTATTGAAATCCATACTTGAACATATGAAGCTGCCTTCTACTGAATCAGACCCTCGGTCCATCAAAGTCAGTCTTGTCTTCTCAGACTGGCAGCGGACCTCCAGGTCTCAAGTTGAGGTTTTTCACACCTGTTTGCCCGGACCCTTTTTAGTTGGAGATGCCGGGGATTGAACCTGGGACCTTCTGCTTCCGAAGCAGATGCTCTACCACTGAGCCACCGTCCCTCCCTAAAATGTAATGTCCCTACTTAAAATGTAATGTGTGAATGCAACGAGCAGATGTACCATACAAGAGAGCCAGTTTGGTGTAGTGGTTAAGTGTGTGGCCTCTTATCTGGGAGAACTGGGTTTGATTCCCCATTCCTCCATTTATACCTGCTGGAATGGCCTTGGGTCAGTCATAGCTCTCGTAGGAGTTGTCCTTGAAAGGGCAGCTGCTGTGAGAGCCCTCTCAGCCCCACCCACCTCACAGGGTGTCTGTTGTGGCGGAGGAAGATAAAGGAGATTGTGAGCCGCTCTGAGCCTCATGGAGGGCGGGATATAAATATATATATATATATATATATATATATATATATATATATATATATATATATATATATATATATATATATATATATATATATATATATAAAGTCAACCTGTCTGGGAACTATGATTGGCTTCCCTTGTTGACCATCCACCAACAGTGTTTTGCCTCTAAGAAAAGTACAAAATGGTCTTAAATGCAAGTCAGCCATTAAGATGAACTCAACAGGTTCATTTCATGTGCATGGACAGGGCTTCTTTTGTAGCAGGAACTCCTTTGCATATTAGGCCACACCCCTGATGTAGCCAATCTTCCTGGAGCTTACAGTAGGCCCTGTACTAAAACCCCCTGTGAGCTCTTGGAGGATTGGCTACCTCAGAGGGGTGTGGCCTAATATGCAAAGGAGTTCCTGCTGCAAAAAAAGCCCAATGGTATTTTTTTTTTCAGAAAACCTCGCTGCTTACACAACTTCTAGCTTTCACAATATCTTTTTTGCAAACTCTTACCAGAATCTGAATAAATTTAGAGGGCATACCAGTTTTTTTAAGGCAGAAATCTGTATAAAGAAAGAAGCTTTGCAGATCAAGGCTTGGTAATAAGTTGGATTTGCGGTTACAAGGGTCTATAAAGCCTCAGTTCCGCTAAAGTGTGGAGGAGCAATAAAATATTATATTGCCGAAGATTCTTTTTTCCTGAGATAACCAAAGAAAAGCACTCTCTGGCTTGAATCTTGTTTAATTAATTATAAGCACATTTCCCTCACAAGGGCCCTGAATTCTCCACAGAAGTGAAAAATCTTAAATCCTCTCAAGCTGGAGACAAAATCATGTGATTATAAGAGTATAGCTTATATTCAGTCTTTTTGAATTCTTACAGTGATGCTTTGGTTGTCATAGTTGTGGCAAATACCATCCGTATACTACCTGATTCTTTGCCAAATAGTCAAAAAATGTGCGGAAATGTCACCAAAGCAGGGGTGCCAAACCCTCCAGTGGGAGCCTGGATCTCCTGCTCTGTTTTTTTGACAAAACGTCTATGGGAGAAGTTTTGTCCAAAAACCAGAGCATCACTCCTGACTTCCGTAAAGTGCCTATGTCACTTCCTGTGTCACTGAAATGCCGGCCATTCCTCCCTACTTCTGGTAAGCACACCCCTTCACCCACCCCTCCACTGGCCGCTCAGAGAGACCTTATCCCCTTTCCCAGAAAACACTGAACTCCTAAACATGCCTGCTGAATCCTCGGATCCCCGCACTGGCAATAACGTGGTTAAGTCGAAGGGGAACAAAGATCTAACACAGAGGTGGCCAAACTGTGGCTCTTTCATACATATTATGTGGCTCTCAATGCCCCCACTACTCCATTGGCCAGCTGGGAGAAGACATTTGTCTCTTTAAATCATTTCTCCAAGCCAAACCAGTGACTTGGAGAATGCATTTAAAGTTCCTTTTTTTCACCTCTCCCTTCTTCCCCCCCTCTATTTGCCTTCCTTCCTTCCTTCCTTCCTTCCTTCCTTCCTTCCTTCCTTCCTTCCTTCCTTCCTTCCTTCCTTCCTTCCTTCCTTCCTTCCTTCCTTCCTTCCTTCCTTCCTTCCTTCCTCTCTCAAACATCTGACATTTATTTTATGTGGCTCTTACACTGAGCGAGTTTGCCCACCCCCGATCTAACAGCACCTTTAATATTGTCATTTGGGGGGGAAGGGGTGGTTTGCCATCAAGCGACAGCTGTTTTATAGCAACCCCATGCAGCAAGAGGCTTTCAGAGGTGACGTGCCCTCGCCTGCCTCTGCGTCATGACCCTGGGGCTCCTTGGTGGTCTCCCGTCCCCACCGTGGCCAGGGCCAACCCTGCTTAACTTCTGAGATCTGATGTGATCAGGCTAGCCTGGGCTATCAAGGTCAATGCCCTTAACGAGTAACCACTTTTGTTTCAATATGATTTTCCATGGGTCACAATCCCCTTCGTCAGATAGATATACGCAGGCCTCAGATTCAGCAGGAGCTCACAGGAGTGCAGCTCCTGGACCTTTCTGACAGTTCCCCCTCCTCTTCCCCACCTACCTACCTTGTCCATCGAACCGTAGGTGCAGCTGCATAACAATCCCTGGATTAGGAGAGCGGGCAGCCAGCCAGCCACCAGGGGCTTTGCCACGCCCTAGGGTTGCCAAGTCCAATTCAAGAAATATCTGGGGACTTTGGGGGTGGAGCCAGGAGACTTTGGGGGTGGAGCCAGGAGACATTGGGGGCAGAGCCAGGAGCAAGGGTGTGATAAGCAAAATTGAACTCCAACGGAGTTCTGGCCCTCACATTTAAAGGGACAGCACACCTTTTAAAATGCCTTCCTTCCATAGAAAAATAATGAAAGATAGGGGCACCTTCTTTTGGGGCTCGTAGAATTGGACCCCCTGTGTCAGAACTTGAAGAACTTCAAACGAGGCCCATGACTCTGGTTAAAGTCTAAGCGTTTATTGAGAACAGTACAGGTAGAAGACGAGTTGATTCTGATGACGAGCTCAGCAGCAGTTACACTCTTTAAGCTATTTTAGTTACAATAACAAACTGGTTCCCACCCCTCAAGAGGCCCTGCTTGGTTTCCAAGGCTTCTTATCGATGAGAGAGGAGAGGGGGAGGCAGCTTCAAAGGTTCCTGGCAGATGTTTCCCAAGGACTCCCCGTCACCCTCCAGTTGGCTTGGAATGCGAAGCATTTGTACACACTACCAGATACAGGGCTAGCTATTTCCTAGCAGTTACAATATAGATTCAGCTAAGCTAAGCAGGCATTACAATCATAGAGTTCAATAATTACAAGTTCTGACACCCTGGTCCAATCCTTTTGAAACTTGGGGGGTATTTTGGGGAGAGGCGCTAGATGCTATACTGAAAATTTGGCATCTCTACCTCAAAAAACAGGCCCCCCCCAGAGTTCCTGATACCCGCTGATCAATTCCCCATCATTCCCTATGGGAATTGTTCATGGAGGTGCATAATGGCTGTGGGGGTGGGGCTTCCCCCGCTGGCCAGCTGGCTGGGGGAGGGGGGAAGCCTGTAAAACCGGGGGATCCCCCGCTGGGACCTGGGGATTGGGAAGCCTACCACGCCCCCAGCAGCCCTCGTTAACCCCAGGAGAAGCCCACACCACCCTTTCTCCACTTCTTATGTGATTCTGGGTGGTGGGTGGTTTGCTGGCCTTTTGACTGGGTCGGGTGTGGCCCAGGAGAGTCCCAGGCGAGCGAGGCCTGCTTGGGGCTGGCTGGCTGTCTAACCAGCCCAAGCAGTCGTCGCTCACCCAAGGCTCTCCTTTCTTGTATTGGGTTGCTTTTGGCTAGGGCGCTAATGAGCTCTGCCACCTATTTTTCTATAAAATGACCCCTGGATATACAATGGAAAACCCTACTGGGGAACTTTTATGGGGCAAGTTGGGGGTGAAGAGGAGTCAAGGTTTGATGTGAATTACGCCATGAATCTTTCAAGTGTAACTTCCTATGTGAAGGGGAAAGGGAGTGCTTGGTGCAGAAAGGCTGGCTGTGATTCCTGTCCTAAACCAACCAATTTATCATTTACACATATTGGATGGTGAGGGAGGTTCCAACAGAAAAGCAAATAGTTTAAATGAAAATTAAGGGATAGTGCTGGAGAAGAATCTGGTTTGTCCCTTGGACTGCAAGAAGATCCAATCAGTCAGTCCTAAGGGAAATCAACCCAGACTGTTCTCTGGAAGGTCAGATGCTGAAGCTGAAGCTCAAATACTTTGGCCACCAAATGAGAAGGGAGCACTCCCTGGAGAAGACCCTGATGCTGGGAAAGGTAGAGGGCAGAAGTAGAAGGGGATGGCAAAAGATGAGCGCGGAAGAATAGATGCTTTTGAGCTGTGGTGCTGGAGAAGAATCCCTTGGACTGCAAGAAGATCCAATCAGTCAGTCCTGAGGGAAATCAACCCAGACTGTTCCCTGGAAGGTCAGATGCTGAAGCTGAAGCTCAAATACTTTGGCCACCCAATGAGAAGGGAGCGCTCACTGGAGAAGACCCTGATGCTGGGAAAGGTAGAGGGCAGAAGTAGAAGGGGATGGCAAAAGATGAGCGCGGAAGAATAGATGCTTTCGAGCTGTGGTGCTGGAGAAGACTCTTGAGAGCCCCTTGGTCTGCAAGAAGATCCAATCAGTCAGTCCTAAGGGAAATCAAGCCAGACTGTTCCCTGGAAGGTCAGATGCTGAAGCTGAAGCTCAAATACCTTGGCCACCCAATGAGAAGGGAGCACTCCCTGGAGAAGACCCTGATGCTGGGAAAGACAGAAGGCAAAAGAAGAAGGGGAGGGCAAAAGATGAGCGCAGAAGAATAGATGCTTTTGAGCTGTGGTGCTGGAGAAGAATCTTGAGAGTCCCTTGGACTGCATGAAGATCCAATCAGTCAGTCCTAATGGAAATCAACCCAGACTGTTCTCTGGAAGGTCAGATGCTGAAGCTGAAGCTCAAATACTTTGGCCACCAAATGAGAAGGGAGCACTCCCTGGAGAAGATCCTGATGCTGGGGAAGACAGAAGGCAAAAGAAGAAGGGGACGACAAAAGATGAGATGGCTGAACAGCGTTGCTGATGTAACAAACACGAATTTGAGCAGACTTCGGAGGATGGTGGAAGACAGGAGGGCCTGGCGTGACTTGGTCCATGGGGTTGCAAAGAGTCGGACTCGACTGTGCGACTGAACAACAACAGCAACAAAGTACAAGTGTACAGTGTAAGGCTATTACAATCTCCCACAACAATAAGTTTCCCATACAGAGGAAAACAACCAAACTAGGACCTTCATAGTAAAGCAGTAGATGCATGGGATTGGCTCTGTGGTGTCACATGGTTGCCAAGACTGATGATTCTGGGTGGTCTAGGGATGCAGAGAGAGGGGATCTAGTGCTCCTCAGTGTCTTAACAGAAACATTTCCATCCGTGCACCAAACATCTGCTTGTGCCATGGCGAACATTTAAGTAGGATGTGTAACACAGTACGGCCATCTGCTTTGGGCAGGCAAGTTGTGCGGCTACCCGTTAATTGGACTGTGTATCCAATTAAATGGCCTCCCAGAGATAACAGAGAAAAGCAAAGTCAAGAATGGGGAAGCCACGCAGTGGTCAAGCTGGCGGGAGGCCGGGGCGACTGGCCAACAAACAGAATTTCAAGGTCAACGAAGAGATTGGCAACACAATTCTGGATGATGCAATTTGTGAACAACATTCTGTTTCCTTTAATGTGTTTTTGCCTTTATTGGTTGGAGGTGATGGACCAAACTTGGCATTACAGCAGGGGTGTCAAACATGCGGCCCGGGGGCCAAATCAGGCCCTCGGAAAGCTCCTATCAGGCCCCGGAGCATCTGGCTGTCATATGCTTTCTTCTCCCTCTCTCTTGCTTCCTTTGGCATCACAGCTTTTTTTGCCAGGCTTCCTCAATCGCATAGGAGCTACAGAGCAAAGCCTCTATTTTCTCCATTGGCTGAGGCTCCTCCCTTGGGGAGGAAGGCGAGAGAGAGAGCTTGCTTTGCCGGGCTCTTTCAATTGCACAGCAGAGCTACTGAGCTAAGCCTCTCTTCCTTCTATTGGCTGAGGCTCTTCCCCCTCCGGGCCCCCTGGGGAAGGAAGGAAAGAGCCAGAGCTTCCTTTGCCCAGTTCCCTTGATCCCATGGGAGAAATACAAAGAAAGCACCTAGATCAACAAGTGCTAAAGTTTTCAGCATGTTTTATTTTAAGTTTTTTTAAAAAAATCTTTAATTGTGTTTGTCTGTATCCTTTCTAGAGTTTATATCTCTGCTACCTAATCTTAAATAAGTACAGATACGGCCTAATCCCGACATGGCTCGGTCCAGCAAGGTCTTATTTATGGCAGATCCAGCCCTCAAAACAAATGAGTTCGACACCCCTGCATTACAAGATATATGAGGCTGCCCCTGTTTTTCCCCTTCTTTACAGATGACTCAGAAATTCATTGTCCACGCTGGGAGCTTTGACTGTTCACGAAGCTCCAGTAGGGAGAGGAGTAGGACGACTCTGGATTCTACTGTGCTCAGAGTGCACAGAAGGTCGTAATGGCCACTACATTTTCATGGGTTTTACTCTTTGGCTTATTAGTTGACGCAAACTAATTGACACCCCTCGGGGCTTTCCCGGTTGTGCACTGCAAACGGCATGGTTAGAAGAACTTTTTCTGCAAAGGCACTTCAAGAACAGAATGGAGGGGGAAATGGCTGAATTACAAATTATTATGAAACTTGGAACACCTCCCCAGGACTGAACAGGGATATTGGGGTTTTTTTTAATCTCATTACATATACTAACCCATCTTCCACTATATCTTAATGTATTCTTTTTCCTAATGGCAAACTAGAATTATGTTTATATGTGTATTACATGTTTTAATCAAAGACCAGAGAAACCGATGCCCTCATTTTAACCCAGAGCTAACATGACAACAGACTCTCATTTATTGCACTTCACACCCAGGATACTTAATGGGTTTAGTACATGGGCATCAATCTGCTTTATAATAATATAATCTGCTTTATCGTTTCAGCCCAGTTAGCACTAACTCACAAACGCCAGACCCCAACTTGTGGTTCTTTTAATCTGCTAAAAAAACCCTTTCCACGACTCTGCATACTATCTCACTGCCCGCTTTCTCTATATTTAGGCCTGCTTGCCATTCCATCCTGTTGTCCGATGCAGTGTGCTTCGAGCACACGAAAGCTGACATTCTGAATAAAACGTGGTTGGTCTTAAAGGTGCCACCCGACACTTGCTTTGTTCCCATCACGTGCGTGGGTGACGTTGTCAAGTTGCGACTGACCCCCGGCGAGAGGTTTTCAAGGCAAGTGAGAAGCAGAGGTGGTTTCCCATCGCCTTCCTCCGCAGAGTCTTCCTCGGTAGTCCCCCATCCAAGTACCCCCCCCCCCCGGCTTGGCTTCTGAGATCTGATGAGATTAGGCTATACCAGGCTGCAGAGCTGGATTAAACCCTGTGGAGACCCCTAGGCGGTCATATTTGGGGGGGGGGGCCTCTCACAAATTATCTCAGAGTTGGAGTCGCCGCCCCGCTGTCTGCGACCCCCCCTTGCGACCTGCAGGAAACTTCTCAAAAGCCCCATAGACAAAGCTGCGGGGGAAAGGAAGAGAGAGGCAAACTTGGCGACAACGCCAGCAGCAGCCGCACCAGGCAAGCCGGGCGAAGAGCAGCCCCATTGCGGGCTGCACATGCAGGCTGGGAGGGCTGCAAGCAGGGGGAGAACTGGGGGGGGGGAGCCAGCCTGGGGCCCCTAAAGGCATGGGGGCCCATAGGCCTGTGCCTACTTGGCCTAATTGTTAATCCGGCCCTGCCAGGCTGCCTTCCCTCCCTGGAATGTCAATCGGTTTTTTAAAAGCTGAATTTTCAGGTGAAGAAGAAGATGATATTGGATTTATATCCCGCCCTCCGCTCCAAAGAGTCTCCGAGGGGCACACAAACTCCTTTACCTTCCTCCCCCACAACAGACACGCTGTGAAGTGCGTGGGGCTGGAGAGGGCTCTCACAGCAGCTGCCCTTTCAAGGACAACCTCTGCCAGAGCTATGGCTGACCCGAGGCCATGCCAGCAGCTGCAAGTGGAGAAGTGGGGAATCCAACCCGGTTCTCCCAGATAAGAGAGCTCTGGCTGACCCAAGGTCATTCCAGCAGGTGCAAGTGGAGGAGTGGGGAATCCAATCCGGTTCTCCCAGATAAGAGAGCTCTGGCTGACTCAAGGCCATTCCAGCAGGTGCAAGCGGAGGACTGGGGAATCAAACCCGGTTCTCCCAGATAAGAGTCCGCACACTTAACCACTCCACCCAGCGGCACTCCCAGTACATGCAGGGCTAGCCCTGCCACTAGGGAAACTAGGCAATTGCCTAGGATGCCGGCCTTCTGAGGGCGCTGAATAGGTGCCCCCATGTGACTCATTGATGTTATCAGTGCAGGGGGGGGGGGGGGACACTAGAAGTTAGCCTTGTCTAGGGTGCCAGATGGTCTAGGACTGGCCCTGATTACATGCATGGTTGGAATTCTAGCAGGAGCTCCTTTGCGCATTAGGCCACACACCCCCCCCGATGTAGCCAATCCTCCAAGAGCTTACAAGGCTCTTTTTTTGTCAGCTCTTGGAGGACTGGCTACAAGTTGCAGGTGTGGCCTAATATGTATAAATCGATGGTGCGGTCTCACTTGGAGTACTGTGTCCAATTCTGGTCACCGCACCTCAAAAACGATATTATAGCAATGGAAAAAGTTCCGAAAAGGGCAACTAGAATCATTTAAGGTTTGGAACAATTTCCCTATGAAGAGCGGTTAAAACGCTCGAGGCTCTTAAGCTTGTAGAAATGTCGACTGCAGGGTGACATGATATAGAGGTTTACAAGATTATGCATGGGATGGAGAAGGTAGAGAAAGAAGTACTTTTCTCCCTTTCTCAAAATACAAGAACTCATGGGCATTCGATGAAATTGCTGAGCGGTCGGATAAGAATGGATAAAAGGGAGTACTTCTTTACCCAAAGAGTGATTAACATGTGGAACTCACTGCTGCAGGAGGTGGCAGCGGCTACAAGCATAGACAGCTTCAAGAGGGGATTGGATAAAAATATGGAGCAGAAGTCCATCAGTGGCTATTAGCCGCAGCATATTGTTGGAATTGTCTGGGGCAGTGATGCTCTGTATTCTTGGTGCTTGGGGGGGGGGGGGAGGAAATGGAAAGGCTTCTAGCCCCAATTGTGAACCTCCTGATGGCACTTGGTTGTTGTTGTTGTTGTTGTTTTGCCACTGTGTGACACAGAATGTTGGACTGGATGGGCCATTGGCCTGATCCAACATGGCTTCTCTTATGTTCTTATGTGACACAGAGTGTTGGACTGGGTGGGCCATTGGCCTGATCCAACATGGCTTCTCTTGTGTTGTTATGTGACACAGAGTGTTGGACTGGATGGGCCATTGGCCTGATCCAACATGGCTTCTCTTATGTTCTTCTGTGACACAGAGTGTTGGACTGGGTGGGCCATTGGCCTGATCCAACATGGCTTCTCTTGTGTTGTTATGTGACACAGAGTGTTGGACTGGATGGGCCATTGGCCTGATCCAACATGGCTTCTCTTATGTTCTTATGTGACACAGAGTGTTGGACTGGGTGGGCCATTGGCCTGATCCAACATGGCTTCTCTTATGTTCTAATATGCAAAGGCGCTGCTGCTAGAATTCCACCCCTGATTACATGTCTGAAAAGGCTTCTTTGGATTAACTCAAGAGGGGGTCTTCAACCCTGTGCACCATTCTTGCACATATGAGGGGTCTTACGCGGAAGGCGATTCCGTACACCGCTTGGCTGAAGCTTGCTAGTCAGTGCCAATGTCCCCTCTAAGCTGCAGAGTCTTGTGAGCAAAAGTTCGACTTTGTGAGCTCCTGGCATTAAAGTTGTGAGCTGCTGCATAAACTATTGTGCTCTGGGGTCATCCTTCCTGAGCGAAGACAAAAAAATGTGTGAGCTGCAGGTTTCAAAATCTGTGAGCCGGCTCACGCTAACTCAGCTTAGTAGGAACACTGCTCCCATCATACTTTCTAAATTACTTTCTCCTCTGTGGCCACGGTGGCCTGAAGACGACTTCCCTCCGTCTTTTGTAGAAAAAGAGGTGTCGGAACTCATTAGCACAACTCATTTGCAAAACTAAATTCGTACTAAATTAGATCAGCTCAGCATTCACCTTAAAATACTTCTTGAATTATCGTTATCGTAATAAAACCGTACTCCCATCGAATGTTCCCTCTGAGCTGCCAGAGCCTTGTGAGCAAAAATTCTACTTGGTGAGCTACGGGTACTCAAGTTGTGAGCTAGTGGCATTAAAGTTGTGAGCTGCTGCATCAATGGATGTGCTCTGGGGTCATCCTTCCTGAGCTAAGACAAAAAGGTGTGAGCTGGAGGCTAAAAATCTGTGAGTTAGCTCATGCTAACTCAGCTGAGAGGGAACACATGACATAGCTTATCCAAATTGGGCGGAGGATCCTGCTGGTTTGGTGTAGTGGTTAAGTGTGCGGACTCTTATCTGGGAGAACCGGGTTTGATTCCCCACTCCTCCACTTGCAGCTGCTGGCATGGCCTTGGGTCAGCCGTAGCTCTGGCAGAGGTTGTCCTTGAAAGGGCGGCTGCTGTGAGAGCCCTCTCCAGCCCCACCCACCTCACAGGGTGACTGTTGTGGGGGAGGAAGGTAAAGGAGATTGTGAGCCGCTCTGAGACTCTTCGGAGTGGAGGGCGGGATATAAATCCAATATCTTCTTCTTCTTCTTCTGATAAAACATGAATAGGAAAAACTGACGCTTCGTGTTTGCTTTCCGAAGTGAGACTTCAGGCTGACAGATCGAAGATTTATTATTATTATTTGTAATTTGAGTTTGTTCGTTTTGGGAACTCCTTTAAGAGGCCACTGACAATGCGCCTCCCCTCCCCAAACCCCTCAGAACAGCGACCAATTTGGAACGCTCCAGTTCTACTGAGTCAATTTGAACAAAGGCAAGCGAAGGAACTGCTGAGAAATGTCAGGAAGCTATTGTAGCCCGCTGCAGATGAATGCGGAATAATAAAATGGTGCCCTTTGTTCGACAATTTGTGGCAAACATTGCCAGTAAAAATGCCAGAGTCCTTGGGTAATTAACTGAACTCACAATTCAAGTTTAAACATAGCAGCATTGGTCTGAAATGCTGGCCCTGACTTGCAAGAGTGTGCTGGAACAGGTGGTGCCCCCTAAATTCTTCTCTCTGAATCGTAGGTAACCTGGCATATTGTGGATGTTCCCCAATCCACAGTTACATGGATGGAAAGGAAAGGTCCCCTGTGCCAGCACCAGTTGTTTCCGATTCTGGGGTGACGTTGCTTTCACAACGTTTTCACAGCAGACTTTTTACGGGGTGGTTTGCCATTGCCTTCCCCAGTCATCTACACTTTCCTCCCAGCAAGCTGGGTACTCATTTTACCAACCTCGGAAGTGTCATGAGTCCTGACGAGGAGGAGCTGGAAGGGTTAACAGACCTGAAAGAGTTGTCAGCCAGTTCCTCAGCTGAACAAACAGCAGCTGGTCCATCAATCACTCTCCAGGCACCTGTGTCAGCTGTTGACGATCAATCTCCTCCAAGGTCTCCTCCTCCCATCTCAAGAGTTCGAAGCAGGCTCCGGAAAGAACTTTCAGAGCGAAGACATGAGGCACGCCAATGCTTCAGCTCTCTCAGCCCTGAGTTCTAGCAGAGTCACTGCCACCCAGGAAGCAGGCTGATTGAGACTCCCATATAGCTCCCACCCAGAACCTGGTAACCTTGTGGAAGCAACAAGTCTATTCTCTGGCTTGCATCCACGCTCCTTCCTGATCCTGACCTGCTTGATTTCCTTGGCACCCTGAGCTTTTGGCTTTTGGACATTGACTTCTGATTCCGATTTGTGATTCTGCATTGGTGACTTGGCTCCTGCTTGACTTCCTGGACGTTGACCTTGGACTGGATTTGGACTCCTGCCTGCCTGCACCCTGAGAACGTGACAGGAAGGATGGAAGGCTGAGTCAGCCTTGAGCCGGCTACCTGAAAACCCAGCTTCCACTGGGGATCAAACTCAGGTCATGAGCAGAGCTTAGGACTGCAATACTGCAGCTTTAACACTCTGCACCACGGGGCTCTCTTACATGGATGACAGGACCCCAATTTAATGCTTTGGAAGTCATGTGACTGCAGATTCAGATGTAGTTTCTTATGTAGTGGTTATGTCTTCTCACATGAATAGAGTGCTGACAAGGGGACACAAAGGGGAAGCTGCTGAAGTGTGGTGAAATGTGCTGTCAAGTTTCAGATGACTTATGGTGACCTCATAAGGCAGGAGTGTCAAACGTGGCTCAGGGGCTGTATCGGGCCCCCAAAGGGCTTCTATCAGGCCCCCAAGCAAATGGCTGTTGTCTGCCTCCTTCTGCCCCTCTCTTGCTTCCTTCTGCATCACAGGTCGCTTTGCCAGGCTTGCTCAATCGCACAGGAACTACAGAGTGAAGCCTCTGTTTTCTCCATTGGCTGAGGCTCCTCCCTTGAGGAAGATAAGGAAGATGGGGGAGAGGGAGAGCTTGCTTTGCCAGGCCCTCTCAATCACACAGTAGAGGTACTGAGCCAAGTCTCTCTTCCTTCTATTGGCTGAGGCTCCCCCCCCTCAGTCCTGGTTCCCTGGGGAAGGAAGAAAAGAGCCAGAGCTTCCTTTGCCCAGTTCCCTGGTTTGCATGGGAGATATATAAAGAAAGCACCTTTAAGACCAACTAGTGCTAATGTTTAAACATGATTTTAATTTTTTTTTTTTAAAAAAAATTGTGTTTCTCTGTGTCTTTTATAAAGTTTATGATGCATGTGGCCTGGCTCGACAAGATCTCATTTATTTCAGTTCCAGCTCTCATAACAAATGAGTTTGACACCCTTCCACAGGGTTTTCAGGGCTAGAGATGAATAGAAGTGGTTTGCCCTTGCCTGCCTCTGTGCAGCAACCCAGGAATTCCTTGGTGGTCTCCCATCCAAGTAACAACCCAGGTCAACCCTGCTTAGCTTTTGAGATCTGCGAAGGCTGCGCCTGCCTGGGCTGTCCAAGTCAGAGCAGTGTACCCATTCAGATTGCTGGGGGCTAGTTCAGCATTCATGATTGCAGAGAGTTGACACAGCCCACAATTGTTGACTGGGATCTATATTAAAAATAATTCTCCTGTCATGGTGGCAAATCTGACCATCCTGATTGGCTGGGGCTCAATGGGACAGAGGGGTATCAGCCTTTGGCCCATCAAACTAGCAATCAAGAGTACTTGCATGCCATTGGTTGAGTCCACTCCTCTCTCCTGCCTGAGTGGCTGTTGCTAGCCAGCAAAGCTGATTCTGTCAGTAAAAGGCAACCAACCTTAAGTTTGGCAGTTACTGCGGGAACACACGTTGGTCACCATCTCTGGCCTCCCACTGGTTGACTCCCCTGCCCCTGCCTAATGCAGGCCCAGGAATGTTGAACAAACTGCCCAAAGCAGTCTTACCTCAGAGACGGCCACATCTTCAACTCTTCTCTGTGTCCTTTCTGTCAACTGGTTTTAGAAAGGGCCCCACAAAAAGTCTTTCAGCACACACAGCCTCCACAGGCCACAGAAATAGCCAGGGAGGCCAGGCCCCATGGAGAGTGTTTCCTTAGAGGCCATGGCAGCCCTTTGGGAAGTGTTAGCCAGGGGCTGTTGTTAGGCAATCCCAGGCTGCTTTTGTTAGTAAAGGGAGAGGCCTCAGGTGAATATTATGCCATACAGTCCACCCTCCAAAACAGTTATCTCCAGGATGGGGAGAGAGATCTATTGCCTGGAGTCCAGATGGCACCTCCCCTTGAAATGAGTGGGGGGGGGGAAGGGAATGCCTTCACTTGGATAGGTGAAAAGACAGCAAGGATGGGGGACAGTTGCCCAGAGCCTCCTTCTAGAGCCCATTGTATTTTTCTTCACAATGGGCCTTACTCCTAGTATTGTACATATTATATGGAAGATTTATTTGATCTGAAGAGAAACCAGAGCATTTGTACGTATTATAGTAGCCTGTGGGCATATTATAGTAGCTTTTGAAAGGACAGCCGTGATTTAAATTTCATATTTTAAAATGCATCTGCATCTGCTTTAAGATATACACAGCGTCTCTTAACGGGATCGATCCAACTAGCTCTTCCAGTTGGCTAATGGAGGAAATCTGGAGATTTGGGGATGTAGCTTGAAGAGGGCAGGGTCTTCAGCCATGTAAAATTCCATCGAGTTCACCCTCCAAAGTATCTATTGTCTCTGGGGTAATTGATCTTTGTAGTCTAGAAGAAAAAGAAGATATTGGATTTATATCCCACCCTCCACTCTGAAGAGTCTCAAAGTGGCTCACAACCTTCCTCCCCCACAACAGACCCCCTGTGAGGTGGGTGGGGCTGGAGAGGGCTCTCCCAGCAGCTGCCCTTTCAAGGACAACCTCTGCCAGAGCTATGGCGGACCCAAGGCCATGCTAGCAGGTGCAAGTGGAGGAGTGGGGAATCAAACCCGGTTCTCCCAGATAAGAGTCCACACACTTAACCACTACACCAAACTGGCTCTCTAGAGACCAGTTTCTATTCTGGGAGATTTCGAAGATTTCTGGAGGTTAGCAACCCTACAAGCTAACTTAATTATACCCCTTGCTATAGATGAGGGTTGGAAAACTCATAGCAGCCACTAAATATTTAGCTGCATTGATTGCTCGTAAGAGGTACTAGGATATTGGGTTAACATAGAGTTTTGTCCAGTCGTGAAACGTGATGCTGTGTGCAGTGAGCAAACCTCCCTAGAGGTACATTGCAAAAAAAAGAGAGTCAAAGCATGTTGAGTTGCTCACTCCAGAACTAACACTCCCTAACATTCTAAGAAACTCACTCTAGTAACCTGGGCCTACTTGGTAGAAGAAGCCCAGCAGGAGCTCATTTGCATATTAGGTCACACACCCCGACACCAAGCCAACTGGAACTGCGTTCCGGTGCGTTCTTGCTCAAAAAAAAAAAAAAGCCCTGCTAGTAACCATCAAGACGAATACTCCCTCTAAGCTGTGGAGTCTTGTTAACAAGCCTTGAATTCAGCAGGAGCTCCCAGGAGCACAGCTTCTGAACCTTTCTGACAGCCCCCCCCTCCTTCTCCTACATTGTCCATTGAATCGTAGGCGCAACTGCATAACAATCCCTGGATTAGGAGAGCGGGCAGCCAGCCAGACAGCTACCAGGGGCTTTGCCACCCCCAGCAGCCCTCATTAACCCCTGGAGAAGCCCACGCCACCCTTTCTCCACTTCTTATGCGATTTTGGGCAGTGGGTGGCTTGCTGACCTTTTGACTGGGGGGGGCAGCTAAGGAGAGCCCCAGGAGAGCGAGGCCTGCTTGGGCTGGCTGGATCTCTAGCCAGCCCAAGCAGGCCTTGCTCACCCGGGGCTCTCCTTTCTTGTGTCAGGTTGCTTTTGGCAGGTGGGGGGCGGGGAGCGGCATATACTAATGAGTTATGCTAATGAGCTCTACCACATACGTTTCTGCAAAACGACCCCTGCTTGCTAGCAAAAATTCTACTTTGTGAGCTCCTGCATAAATTAGTTTGCTCTGGTACCGTCCTTCCGGGGTTAAGACAAAAACGTCTTAGCTAAGGCTGTGAGCTAGCTCACACTAACTCACCATAGAGGGAACACTGATCAGGACATGTTTTACTTGATCAACACGTATACGCAGTGAAGGAAAAATGCCAGTTAATGTTTGGCAAGGGAAAAAAAACTGTTTCCAGGGTCAACTCTTGGTCCCCAAAATACAAAAGTGATAAATGAAAAGGGCAGGAGCGGCCATTAGCCAGGGGTGGCCCGCAACCCACTTTGTGACCCTCTTTTGGTCCTAGCCCCACAGACTGGAAAACACTGGGGTGGTGTTGTAACATTTCCAGAAGGAAGGGGCCTGCAGAGATGTGGAATGACGCCACTACACAAATGTATTGGGGAATATTTGATCAGCATGTTAGCTCAGAACATTAAGAAAGGAGATGAAATTAATAGCGCCTTTTAGGTTTGTGAATGAAAGTAAAGCATTTCGTTCCACGGGGGAAATATTGGAATTCGCACAAATGCTCTTTGATGACTGCAATGTTTGTATAGAAGTCCTTTTATCTGTAACTAGTTGGAATGAATTGAACTAAATTACAATAAAACTCTTTTTTTTTTTTCCGTAGCAGAGTTTTGGACTGAAATGAAATGTATTTGAAAATCATCCCCAAGTCTTACCTGAGAAATGTGGTCAAATAGAGTCTCTGGAATTATTATTTTTTTTTAAATTGTGGCCAGAATGGCAAACAGCCTTAGAGGAAAAGTGTCCTGTCTGCTCGACAGACACTTAAAAGGATGTTATTTAACTAGCAATGATATATACTTCCATGTCATGCAAGCTTCAGATGCCCATTTCCACACATTACAATTATATCTGTGCTCGTTCTTTGCACTTACAAAAACCAAGAGATCTGTTGTTCTTACAGATCCAGTGGATTGGATCCTAACTACCACCCACAGAAGGCATAGATCTTTGCAGGGAATTTTTTTCTTTTTGTAGCAGGAACTACATAGAAGCAGCATAGAAATTAGAAGAAGAAGATATTGGATTTATATCCCGCCCTCCACTCCGAAGAGTCTCAAGCAGGTGGGAGGAGCTTCCCAATTTTGTGATGAGCGGCTCACAATCTCCTTTCCCTTCCTCCCCCTTTCCCTTCCTCCCCCACAACAGACACCCTGTGAGGTGGGTGGGGCTGGAGAGGGCTCTCACAGCAGCTGCCCTTTCAAAGACAACCTCTATGGCTGGCCCAAGGACATTCCAGCAGTTGCAAGTGAAGGAGTGGGGACTCAAACCCGGTTCTCCCATATAGGCAAAGAAGAAGATGAAGAAGAAGAATTGCAGATTTATACCCCGCCCTTTTCTCTGAATCAGAGACTCAGAGCGGCTTACAATCTCCTTTATCTCCTTCCCCCACAACAGACACCCTGTGAGATGGGTGGGGCTGAGAGGGCTCTCACAGCAGCTGCCCTTTCACGGACAACTCCTGCGAGAGCTATGGTTGACCCAAGGCCATTCCAGCAGGTGCAAGTGGAGAGAGTGGGGAATCAAACCTGGTTCTCCCAGATAAGAGTCTATGCACTTAACCACTACACCAAACTGACTCAAGCTGAGCAATATTGTCTGTTCTCAAGCTGAGCAATGTTGTCTGTTATCTTGGACAAGACATAGATAGACCACATTTTTTTTTATGCTAGAGGTTAAGATCTGGATGTTTATCTGATTTCCACCTCATGGCCACAGCTGTCCTAGCAGCATACAGAAGAAAGGAGATAGTTTCCTTTTCGGGTAGTAAACATTCAGAAGAAATCCCTCCAGTGAACAATAAGTGTTTAGGTGTGTATGCTATAGTTACGTTGGTAATGTTGTGGATTCTTGTTAATATTTCTTCCCCAAAACCTTGTAAACTGGGGCAGAAGGGCCGACAACGTAGAGTCCCCTTTCAATTTGAACATTTTTTATTAGTTTTCCAAAAAGTTAGGAGGAATGGGTAAGAGGGAAACAGAAAATTAGAGTTACAAATACTATAATAATCTAATCCACACGTAATAGGCTTTCTTAAGGTAGAAATATTATCACATCTTGTTATCTCTTTAGATTAAGTCATCGGCTTCTAAATAATATGTTTTAGTGATCGTAAGTCTTCTTATTAAAATGTCTATTTAAGCTTACATTTCCAATATAAATGATATTGTAGTACAAAATACAGGAAAAAGGAGATAGAAGTTCGCACCAAAGAATCTTAGAAGACTTGAGCATCTAGCCAAACATATACTTTCACCCAATATTTTCTTGCTTCTTCCTTAGATTTCCCAGCCATCAACTGGGATAAATAGTCCAACAGCCATTTCCAGAGTCCCCCTTCAACACCAGAGGGTTCCAATGGAACCAATGACCAATGTGCCCAACCCATCCCATGTCAAACGAGAGCATCCACTCCATGCCAACTGAAGCAAAGGATGGGAGACCAACCCAACAGAGCCAATGTCAAACCACAGGAGCCAAGCAGAACCCAGGGCCAATGCGGCATGGCAAGCTCAACAGAACCAACAGTGAACAAGAATCCCGCCTGAAGCAACTCAGCACGCTCCCCCTAATATAAGGTCCCATTTGTCCATGAGATCTGCCTCCCTCCCCCTCCCTCCTGTTGCCTAGTAAACCTGAAAAAAGCACATTAAAAAACCCCCTCCAAAATGCTGCCTCTGGATATTCCCAAATATTTCTGGGAATATTTAAGATCAGGATATTGGTATTGGCTGGGATTCTCTAATGTGTACCCAGATCTGGAATATACCTGCTGTGACGGAAAGCTAGGGGTAACCAGAAACTGAAGACGCACAGGGCCTGCGTCAGGTGACCTGAGGGTGGGGGCAAAATGCCCGGAGCTCTCAGGGAGGGAAAGTGGTTGAGGGACAGAAACTGCTGAGGAGTCATTCAGTCAGTTGGTGTCTGACAGAGTTGGTGCCTGTCAGAAGTCTGTCAGTGTTGGGGCCTGACAGAGACTGAGAGAGTCAGTTCGTGCCTGACCGAGGCTGAGAGGACAGCTGATCCTGTGAAGGAGCTTGAGACAGTGGCGGGAAAGTCTTCCAGAGACTGCAAGCTCGACAAAACCAGTCAAGAGGACTGTGTGTGTGAGTCAGTCAAGACCTGCACGGTCACAGACACCTATAGACAACTCTGACGATCTAGTGAGGTGGTTGAGGGAGCGGATGTGGGTCTGAGACAACAGAAGGACTGGCAGTAGTGGCTCCAGTCGTGGGGTGAGACTTGGCACATCATACCCAAGAGGCCAGCCTTTGCTAGAGGTGGAGAGAGCAAGATATAGGGAAACTGTGAACTGTGTAACTGAGAGAGACTCAAAGGAAGAAAAAGTTTATGTAAAGCCTGAAACAACTGAGCAACGTGTTAGCCTGTGTAAATATCTCCCATATCCCCAGTTTAAGACTTTGTGTTATAATAAAGCTGTGGTTTGAGTTAAAGTTCTTGAGAGCCTATATTTTTGGGGAAAAACTACAAAGCTGCTGTGGTTCCCTACGAAGAGAATTCCATTTCCATCAAATAACAAAGTAAAATACCCCGAAGAGACTGAAATAAAGAGATCCAGTGAGGCCGTGAGGCTGGCGCTGCTATACCTGCAAAATAGAGATAAGGTGTTTTCCAGGTATATTTTCAGACCAGATATAGCCAAGTGCATGTCCTTGTCTGGGAGGTCACAGTTGTACAACATCAAGATTCTAAATAACACTTCAGTACAATAGACCATAGGGGTAATTCCCTTAAAAAGGTATAGGTAGTCCCCTGTGCAACCACCAGTCGTTTCTGACTCTGGGGTGACGTTGCATCACGATGTTTTCACAGCAGACTTTTTAATGGGGTGGTTTGCCATTGCCTTCCCCAGTCATCTACACTTTCCCCCCACCAAGCTGGGTTCTCATCTTACGAACCTCAGAAAGATGGAAGACTGAGTTAACCTTGAGCCGGCTACCTGAACCCAGCTTCTGCCGGGATCAAACTCAGGTCATGAGCAGAGAGCTCGGACTGCAGTACTGCAGCTTTACCACTCTGTGCCACAGGGCTCCTTAATCCCCCTATCACCAGGGCTTTTTTTAAAGCAGGGACTCCTTTGCATATTAGGCTACACCCGTCTTGTTGTAGCCAATCCTCCTGGAGCTTACAGTAGGCCCTGTACAAAGAGCCCTGTAAGCTCCTGGAGGATTGGCTACATCAGGAGGGTATGGTCTAATATGCAAAGGAGTTCCTGCTACAAAAAAAGCCCTGATCATCACATACAGTGCCTGAGCAAGTATACCCAGAAGGAAATCTTACTGAGGTCAATAGGACTTCATTCTTTGTAAGTAAGTTTAGAATTGCAGTCATAATCACTCAGCTCCTGATAATGACTGGCAGCTGAATGAGGGTGACTCAATATAGTGACAAGCATTATAGAATCATAGAGTTGGAAGGGACCTCTAGGGTCATCTAGTCCAACCCCCTGCACAATGCAGAAAACTCACCAATACCTTCCCCTAAATCCACAGGATCTTCATTGCTGTCAGATGGCCATCTAGCCTCTGTTCAAAAACCTCCCAGGAAGGAGAGCCCAACACCTCCCAAGGAAGCCTGTTCCACTGTGGAATCGCTCTAACGGTCAGGAAGTTCTTCCTAATGTTGAGCCGGAAATTCTTCTGATTTAATTTCAACCCATTGGTTCTGGTCCTACCTTCTGGGGCCACAGAAAGCAATTCCACACCATCCTCTAGATCAAGGGTGGCCAACGGTAGCTCTCCAGATTTTTTTTGTCTACAACTCCCATCAGCCCCAGCCATTGGCCATGCTGGCTGGGGCTGATGGGAGTTGTAGGCAAAAACATCTGGAGAGCTACTGTTGGCCACCCCTGCTCTAGATGACAGCCCTTCAAGTACTTGAAGATTATGTCAGGGGCAATGCAAGCTGCTGTGTGTGCTGTCAGGTTTGCGCTGGCTCCTTCACAAATGCAGCAGCAGCATCACTTGATGGTGTGGCATTCAAGTGATGGATGCGCTGGTGTGGACTTCCTTTAATGCAGCTGCCCCAGGAATCCTACTGCCTGGGAAACAGATGAAGTTGCAGCAGATGGTTCTGTATCATCCCGGACTGCCGTAGGATTGCTCATTAATAAAGCAGACAAGTCGCGTGCAATCGGGAAAAAGAGCAGAATCGAAAGAAAGGGGGATATTGGATCGTCCTTTCTAGAGTGCTCGGAAGGAGAGCTGTGCATGCTGCTTATTTCTCAGGGATTCTTCCAAAAAAGAAGAAGGTTATGGTGATATTGGATTTATATCCCGCCCTGCACTCTGAATCTCAGAGTCTCAGAGCAGCTCACAATCTCCTTTATCTTCCTCCCCGCACAACAGACACCCTGTGAGGTGGGTGGGGCTGAGAGAGCTCTTACAGAAGCTGCCCTTTCAAGGGCAACTCCTACGAGAGCGATGGCTGACCCAAGGTCATTCCAGCAGGTACAAATGGAGGAGCGGAGAATCAGTAAGAGTCTGTGCACTTAACCACTACACCAAACTGGCTCTCTACATTTCATTACTCAGTAAGACATCCCCCCAACACCCCCCCAACACCCCCCCCAACATTGGTGCAATGGTTGAACACATGCCTATATCCCATGTACAACCCAAGTATATAAATGCCTATATCCCATGTACAACCCAAGTATATAAATGCCTATATCCCATGTACAACCCAAGTATATAAATGCCTATATCCCATGTACAACCCAAGTATACAAATGCCTATATCCCATGTACAACCCAAGTATATAAATGCCTATATCCCATGTACAACCCAAGTATACAAATGCCTATATCCCATGTACAACCCAAGTATATAAATGCCTATATCCCATGTACAACCCAAGTATATAAATGCCTATATCCCATGTACAACCCAAGTACATAAATGCCTATACCCCATGTACAACCCAAGTATACAAATGCCTATATCCCATGTACAACCCAAATATATAAATGCCTATATCCCATGTACAACCCAAGTATATAAATGCCTATATCCCATGTACAACCCAAGTATACAAATGCCTATATCCCATGTACAACCCAAATATATAAATGCCTATATCCCATGTGCAACCCAAGTATATAAATGCCTATATCCCATGTACAACCCAAGTATATAAATGCCTATATCCCATGTACAACCCAAGTATATAAATGCCTATATCCCATGTACAACCCAAGTATATAAATGCCTATATTCCATGTACAACCCAAGTATACAAATGCCTATATCCCATGTACAACCCAAGTATATAAATGCCTATATCCCATGTACAACCCAAGTATATAAATGCCTATATCCCATGTACAACCCAAGTATACAAATGCCTATATCCCATGTACAACCCAAATATATAAATGCCTATATCCCATGTACAACCCAAGTATATAAATGCCTATATCCCATGTACAACCCAAGTATACAAATGCCTATATCCCATGTACAACCCAAGTATATAAATGCCTATATCCCATGTACAACCCAAGTATATAAATGCCTATATCCCATGTACAACCCAAGTATACAAATGCCTATATCCCATGTACAACCCAAATATATAAATGCCTATATCCCATGTGCAACCCAAGTATATAAATTCCTATATCCCATGTACAACCCAAGTATATAAATGCCTATATCCCATATACAACCCAAGTATATAAATGCCTATATCCCATGTACAACCCAAGTATATAAATTCCTATATCCCATGTACAACCCAAGTATATAAATGCCTATATCCCATGTACAACCCAAGTATATAAATGCCTATATCCCATGTACAACCCAAGTATATAAATGCCTATATCCCATGTACAACCCAAGTATTTAATGAGTGGACTAGCATAGGATGGTTATAATGAGTAAGACATGGGATATAGACATGTATTTAACCATTGCACCAATGCTGGGTGTTTTTTTTGGGGGGGGGGGGTTGTCTTTCCGAGTAATGAAATGTAGACCCCTTTCCTTCAGAAATCCGTCTTGCTCTTTTGAACATATGAAGCTGCCTTATACTGAATCAGACCCTTGGTCCATCAAAGTCAGTATTGTCATCTCAGACTGGCAGCGGCTCTCCAGGGTCTCAACCTGAGGTTTTTCACACCATTTTGCCTGGACCCTTTTTTGGAGATGCCGGGGATTGAACCTGGGACCTTCTGCTTCCCAAGCAGAAGCTCTACCACTGAGCCACCGTTCCTCCCAGAGAGACACCATCCTTTTCTGCGCGGTGAAGCTCTTTTTGTTGATCTGCGACTGATCCAAAGAATAAATTAGGTTGATTTTACTGGCGTGAACCCTGAGCAGGTGGGACGTGGGAATGTATTGCATGCTAGAAGATCTGTTTGACAGCACTTCAATCCAGACCCATAGCCAGGATGTTAAAGGTTGAGGGGGGGTTGTAAAAATGGCAGTGGCACTTAGCGGCCCCCCTCCCCAACTGCCACTGTGACAAACAAGAATCAACGTATTGTTGGAACTCTCTGTCTGGGGCACGGATGCTCTGTATTCTTGGTGCCTGGGGGGCACAGTGGGAGGGCTTCTGGTGTCCTGGCCCCGCTGATGGACCTCCTGATGGCACCTGGTTGTTTGGCCACTGTGTGACACAGAGTATTTCCCCTCCCAAATTGCTAGAGCGTCCGGGAAAACCATAGAGTTTTCCTGGAAATGCCTAGAGTGGCCAGCACGTGACGTCGCTGGTGCGATGACGTCACTTTGTGGGTGACATCCTCATGCCGTGCATCAGGCCTCGGATTCAGTGGGAGCTCAGAGGGGCGCAGCTCCTGGACCATTCTGAGAGTTCCACCTCCTCCTCCTGAGAGCTCCACCTCCTTGTCCATTGAATAGTAGGCGCAGCTGCATAACAATCCCTGCATGAGCTCCACCACCTATTTTTCTACAAAATGACCCCTGCCATGCATGCAAAGCGGGCACAAGAAAAGTTCCCTGCCAGAGGATGCAGTGGACTTGGCAACCCTATAATTTGAAGCAGCATACAGGCCTCAGATGATGGGGAAAGGGTGGGAGCTATTAGCCACAGTGTGTGTATAAATATACATAATTTTTTTGGCCACTGTGTGACACAGAGTGTTGGGCTGGAAGGGTCATTGGCCTGATCTAACACGGCTTCTCTTATGTTCTTATGTGACACAGAGTGTTGGACTGAATGGGCCATTGGCCTGATCCAACATGGCTTCTCTTATGTTCTTATGTGACACAGAGTGTTGGACTGGATGGGCTATTGGCCTGATCCAACATGGCTTTTCTTATGTTCTTATGTGACACAGAGTGTTGGACCGGATGGGCCATTGGCCTGACCCAACATGGCTTCTCTTATGTTCTTATGTGACACAGAGCGTTGGACTGGATGGGCCATTGGCTGACCCAACATGGCTTCTCTTATGTTCTTATGTGACACAGAGTGTTGGACTGGATGGGCCATTGGCCTGACCCAACATGGCTTCTCTTATGTGACACAGAGTGTTGGACTGGATGGGCCATTGGCCTGATCCAACATGGCTTCTCATATGTTCTTATGAGGTGAGACCCAGACGTGTGCGTCTGAATGTTCCATTTTAATCCCGACGTAGGGGCTGCCTGTGTCAGCCCAAACTGGCCATCTAAATTCAGCCAATGAGGTAGGAACCCAAGGATCCCACAGCTGAGGTAAACTCTTGGACTTTCCCCCCAAGGTCCCCTAAAATGTGTTTCCTCACATATTTCTGCTTTTCATCATCAATTTTGTGCAGTTAAGATGGCATTGGGGGGTGGGTATATCTAGGACAGCTTAGGAACTGTTGAGATATTAGTGCGGCGTATCATGTGATATTGCGAAAAGGCACTTCGACAGACGGAGTCAGAACGAGAGGGGCAGTGTCAGGAAGTAGTAATTTCTCCTTGTTGCGCTGATAGTTCCTTTATAACAAGTGTCTAAATGCATTAAAAACTGGCTGGCAAGAAATTCGCTCTGTCATTACATTTTCAGTGTGTCTGCCCTAAACTTGCCACTCGTGGTCAGTGATCAAGTCTCAGTTCTATAGCTCATATTTCGGCGAGTACGTAAGGTCTGTTGGAGAAGAACAATTTTGATCCCACTCAATCTATTTTAATTTTTCTATACACTGTGTTAGTGAAATAGGGCATGGTCCAGCCAGAGGGAGGACTGTTGGTCCTCATTGGTGGATCTGTATAATATGGGATGTAAAAGGAAGATACAAATTATCCTAAGGGACCCTTCATATCTGGGCCATTTGCTATTTGATATCTTACCGTCAGGTAGACGATATAGAGTGTTGAAGGCTAGGACAAACAGATTTAAGGACAGTTTCTATCCAAGTGCTGTGGTTAGGCTAAATGCAGGGTTATGAAGGATTATCTGTTTTAGATATATTTAAATGGTTTTATGAATGTTTATCTGTTTTAGATGTATTTAAATGGTATTAATGGTTTAAATGGTTTTAGATGTATTTAAATGGTATGAATATGAATATGTGTGTTTGATGTGTTGGTATGTTTTGTGGAAGAGCACCTCATTTCGTTGCTCTCTTTTTGTTGAGAACAATGACAATAAATTTATCTATCTATCTATCTATCTATCTATCTATCTATCTATCTATCTATCTATCTATCTATCTATCTATCTGTTTTGGCCCCATTCATTTTGATGGACCATAAGAACTTAAGAGAACTCTTCATCCAAAAAGTGATTAACACATGGGATTCACTGCCACAGGAGGTGGTGGTGACCGGTGTTCCCTCTAAGCTGAGTTAGCGTGAGCTAGCTCACAGATTTTTAGCCACCGGCTCACATATTTTTGTCTTCGCTCGGGAAAAATGACCGCAGAGCACAATAATGTCTGCAGTAGCTCACAACTTTAATGCCAGAGCGCACTAATTTATGCAGCAGCTTACCACTTTAACACCACTAGCTCACAAAGTAGAATTTTTGCTCACAAGGCTCTGCAGCTTAGAGGGAACATTGCAGCTACAAGCATACACAGCTTCAAAAGGGGGTTGGATAAACATATGGAGCAGAAGTCTATCAGTGGCTATTAACCACAGCGTATTGATGGAACTGTCTGCCTGGGGCAGTGATGCTCTGTATTCTTGATGCTGGGGAAAGGAGGGGGACAACAGTGGGAGGGCTTCTAGTGTCCACGTACCACTGGTGAACCTCCTGATGGCACCTGATTGTTTTGGCCACTGTGTGACACAGAGTGTTGGACTGGGTGGGCCATTGGCCTGATCCAACATGGCTTCTCTTATGTTCTTATGTGACACAGAGTGTTGGACTGGATGGGCCATTGGCCTGATCCATCATGGCTTCTCTTATGTTCTTATGTGACACAGAGTGTTGGACTGGATGGGCCATTGGCCTGATCCATCATGGCTTCTCTTATGTTCTTATGTGACACAGAGTGTTGGACTGGGTGGGCCATTGGCCTGATCCAACATGGCGTCTCTCATGTTCTTACGCAACCCCCTACTGAACAGGACTTCAGCATGCATTAGTTAGACTGGATCAGACTCCCAGTGCTTTAAAATCCTTCTTTCATTTGAGTCAACAGGTGAAAATCAAAGGCAGGCCTTTTGTGACTGGTGGCCCGCCAGCTCTGCATGCTGGCTGGCCAGGGGGGCTGACAGCCACACATTGTCTTCAGAGGCCCGGGCAAGGAGAAAAACACCCAGGGGGGTTCGTCTAGTCCCTGCCGGGCTTCCATACATAGAAATCGAGCAGGTGGCAGAGATCCTGACAGAGCCGACGGCATTTTGTCGGTGACATCTCCTTATTAGGGGTTTCAGAGTCAGGTTGACACCCTGCCGAAATGTAACCTTTCCCACAGCCCAGGAGTTTTCAAGTCCAGGGTTGGTGGATCATCTGCAGGAGCAGGTAACGTTCTGGCGCGGGCAGGTTGCAGCCTGCTTGGATAGCTCAGTGGGCCTGTCATACTTCCAGGTGAGGTGTCGCTGCAATGAACAGAAAATCAGTGATTTCCTTCTCTATGCCTGTCACCCGGCACAAGCACCTATGTGTATTTTAGTGTCTATGGATTGTTAGCGTTAGAAACATATAATTTGGAAGGGAACATGCTCAGTTCAGGATTCCCGCCCCCCCCCCCCCACACACCACCTGCTTGCATGGAGCGCCTTCTTTAAATAACTTCCTTGGAGGACTCTTAACCCTTAACACGCTGCAGCTGTGTTTGCAGTCATAGTGGCGCCAGAGGCATTTTTGTCTGAATGAGTGACACTTTAGAAAGGTAGATCCCAGTAGGCAGCCGTGTTGGTCTGAAGCGATAGAACGGGGGTGGGGAACCTCCATCCCGAGGGCCGCATAAGGCCCTCGAGGTCACTTGGTGTGCCCCTCGGGGATTGCTAGGCCGAAACGAGCCATGTGGCAGCCTCCCTGGGGCCTGGTTGGCCAACGAGGATTGTGGAGCCCAGCCCAGCCGTGCTGAGCTGCAGCCTCCCTGGGGCCTGGTTGGGCAACGAGGATCGTGGAGCCCAGCCGTGCTGAGCTGCAGCCTCCCCAGGGCCAGGCAGGGATCACAGGGCCCAGATGTACAGTGCGGCAGCCTCCCTGGGGCCTGGCTGGCCGGCTAGAATTGCTGCAAGGCCTGGAAAAGTTACTGTCACAGTTCAGTTTGCATTTGATTATTTCAGAGGGTGTGGCCTAATATGCTAATGAATGTGTGACCTAATATGCTAATATTAGGGGATGTGGTCTAATATGCTACTGTTCCTAATGGGCTTTTTCTGCAAAATAGCCCTGGACCTATGCATTTGTCTAGAGTGGCGGGCCGGGTGTGTGTCTGTGTGTCAGATTAGGCTCTCCCCCACATGACTTCAAATAGAAAAAAACAATTATTTACATTAATTTTGCTGTCCTGAATCATTCTCCCTCGGCGGAGCACTGTTTTTTAAGTTGGTAAATTTTTTATGGCCCGCGAATGATGTTATAAATATCCATATGGCCCTTGGCAGAAAAAAGGTTCCCCACCCCTGCAATAGAACAAAGCCTTAGACAAGTGCACCTTTAAGACCAACTCAGTTTTATTCAGCATGTAAGCTTTTCTATGCTCTTAAGCAGACTTCACCAGACAAAATGGGAACGGCAAGCAGCAATTCTTAATATAAGTGGGCAGTGAGCTGCCATGTAGAATCATGGGGATGTTTTTAGCAATCAACAGAACCACAAATAGGGATCTGTGTTTGTTAGTGTTAGAACAAAGAAGGGCTGAGACAACACTGGAGGGTGATAAAAAGCAGACTTCTGCTGTAGGTGCAAAGTGCCATACATCTAGGTAACATTCTGGCTTTGTTAGGTTAAATAGAGGGCATGGTTTCTCAAGAAGTTATAACATCTATTATAGTTTGCCATTAGAAAAAAAAGGAAGACATTAAAATACAGTGGAGGATGGGTTAGTACATGCAATAAGCCAAAAGCCAATATCCCCCATTTGAGTATGTCAATAAAAAAAAAGCAAAAACAAAAAAAGCAAATATTCTGATAGACTGTCCTAAAAGAGAAATAATGTAAGTTAGCCATTTGAAAAACGGGGCGTATTAAAGTATAGTGGAAGGTGGGTTAGTATAATGTAATGTGCTTTATAAAGGTAACCTTGGAAAAAGCCTCTCAGAATCTGAGTCAGGGAGGGGGATTGTAAGTGGCCAGAGCTGGGCAAGTCATGTGAGGGAAGTTTGGACCCCTACCACTGTGGGAAGGCACACATAATCCAGATCTCATTTTGGGCAGGAGCTCACAGGAGCAGAGCTCCGGAACCTCTACATTTTATAGTGGTCTGTCTTTCTTACCCCCCCCCTTTCAATACTTGCTTCTGGGCTCCATTGTTCAAACTCCCTGTGAGAATTTTTGCTGGACTGAGAAACTTTTTAATATCCCCCCCCCCCCACACAAAAACTGGGGAAATCACCAAAACATTTAAAGCAGGCAGATGGAAATCTTCCTCATGCCACTGTGGCCACAGAGGAGAAAGTCATTTTAAAAGCATGATGGGACCAGTGTCCCCTCTAAGCTGAGTTAGCGTGAGCCGGCTCACAGATTTTTAGCCTCCAGCTCACACATTTTTGTCTTAGCTCAGGAAGGATGACCCCGGAGCACGCTCATCGATGCAGTCGCTCACAACTTTAATGGCAGGAGCTCACAAAGCAGAATTTTTGCTCACAAGACTCTGCAGCTTAGAGGGAACATTGGATGGGAGTAAGGTTTCATTATAACAATTCTCACTCAAGAAGCATTTCAAGGTAGATGTTGACCTGATATAATTGAGCACACCTTCCGGTGACGTCAAGAGTGTGTGGCATATGCAAATGAATGATGCAAATGAGGTGTGCTAATGAGTCCTGGCACCTCTTTTTTTTCCAAAAGGACCCCTGCCACAATCCCTGATTTGCTTTTAACTAGAAATTCTTCTGTGCTTAAAAAAGAAGAAGAAGAAGACCTCATCCTTTTGAATAAGAACATGCTAAGCACGTGGTGCAGAGTGTTAAAGCTGCAGTACTGCAGTCCTAAGCTCTGCTCACGACCTGAGTTCGATCCCTGGTGGAAGCTGGGTTTTCAGGTAGCCGGCTCCAGGTTGACGCAGCTTTCCATCCTTCCGAGGTCGGTAAAATGAGTCCCCAGCTTGCTGGGGGGAAAGTGTAGATGACTGGGAAAGGCAATGGCAAACCACCCCGTAAAAAGTCTGCCGTGAAAACGTTGTGAAAGCAACGTCACCCCAGAGTCGGAAACGACTGGTGCTTGCACAGGGGACTGACTTTTTAAAAGTCAAGTTAAGGAGCTCTGTGGCGCAGAGTGGTAAGCTGCAGTACTGCAGTCCAAAGCTCTGCTCACAACCTGAGTTCGATCCCGGCGGAAGCTGGGTTCAGATAACCGGCTTTGGGGGCTCAAAGAATTGGACCCCCTGATCCAATCTTTTGGAAACATGGAGAGTGTTTTGAGAAGAGGCACTGGATGCTATGCTGAAAATGTGGTACCTCTACCTCTGGAGTCCCAGATACCCATGGATCAGTTCTCCGTTATACCCTATGGGAATTGATCTCCATAGGGTATAATGGAGTGCCCAGCAGACATTTCCCTCCCCCCCTCCCCCGCTTTCTGATAACCCTGAAGTGGGGGGAGGGTCTCCAGTCCAGAGGATCCCCTGCCCCCAACTGGGAATTGTGCAACCCAAGCAGAGAATCACAGCTGAGTAGAGAAAAAAAAACCCTACAGGGTTCCGTGACAACTAGCCCCTCAAAGAAAGAAAACTGATCCAAATCATTATAAATTGTCAATATATTCCTATCACTCTCATACAAGATATTTTTCACAAGTCATACCCTGACATAGCCTGACAACAAACACCATGGTTGTTGGGGTATGACTTGTGAAAAATATCTTGTATGAGAGTATATCGACAATTTATAATGATTTGGATCAGTTTTCTTTCTTTGTGAGGCTGGTTGCCACGGAACCCTGTAGGGTCTTCTTTCTCCACCCAACTGGGGATTGGCAACCGTATACCAGGATCGCTATAGGAGATCGCCGCCCCCCTACTGGTGGAACCAGCTGCCGGGGGAAGTGCGGGCCTTGCGGAATCTTGGGCAGTTCCACGGTGTCAGACAGTGGAACTTCAAATTAAGCAGACTTCCATTGGATATAATGTTAAGACTTTATTTGATAATCCAAAGGTTCTGAGCAGAGATACATTGGAACTGATACTGAGTCTGATACTCTTTCCTTGGAGCATAGATATTTTAACTAGGAGCACATCAAAGGCTTTCTAAACAAAACTACATTCCCACACCACAGCGATACATTTCACACGTTTGCTTTCTCTTATCTTATTGTGGTTCCCTTTCTCACAGGGACAGCTCAGCTAGCTGTCCCTGAGGCATTTTATCTTCAAAGGGTTGCCTTTGTTAGTACCAAGGACAGGAATTCATAGCGTGGTTAGTAACAGCTTCACTTCTACTTTGATATGCAAGGCTTCTATTTGGGGTTAGTAGCAAATGTTAGAAAATGGAGTCAGTTAGGTCAAGTAGCTCATTGCAATTTGAACACGGCATTATATCATAACAGTAAGCTTTCCAGTGTCTGACACACGGGGCCTGCATAACCATCATCTTCCAGCCGGCCTTTAATTAACATGGTGCCTACAGCGCAGATAGAATGCCGTCACCCTGGAAAAATGGAATGACACTTAGATCTTAGCACCAAACGACACGAAATGCCGATTTCGATTACTGAATGGACGATTTTATGGAATGTATTATTTTATAGCTTGTATATTTTACTACTGTGGAGTTTTATGTTGTGAGCCGCCCTGAGCCTGCTTCGGCGGGGAGGAGGAGATATAAATCAAATCAATAAATAAAATAAAAATGATGAAAATGGATTTTGCCGGAAGCTCTCTGTCTACTGGGCATCTGTCAGGAAACTTAGGTACATGGCACCCGCGTGTCTCTACACAGCCACGATGGATTGAGGCCCTTCTGTTTACCGAATCCAGAGAAATATTCATTATTGCCTAAAATGAGCTTCCATAGCTTCACTGTGGGGAGTGGCGTGAACATTACGTCCTTCGAGCACTTTGTTGGGAATTATGACAAGCGCTAATGAGGGTTCCATTGGCAGGGCCCGCGTAATTCCGACTACGGCACTTGAAAAACCCACGTGCCGGCGTCCTATTGCTTCCAGCAGCTGGAAAGGCTTTTTTTTAACGATCTTCTGGATCAGTGGCTGAAGAAATGACATAATGGCTCCGCGCGGTATTGGTTCAATGAAGGAGCCGATGACTCAGGAGATCGTGCACCGTAGTCTACGAAGTTGTGGAATATTTAAATGCACTTTGCCGTGTAGATTAATGATCTGATAAACCGTAATGGAGCCATTATGATCTGATGGAGAAAAGCAAGTGCTACGTGTTCAACAGATGGAAACAGTGGGAGCCGTTCTTGGGGGATTTGTTGAATCGGGCTTGGCTTGGGATGCTTTTAACTGACCAGTCGTGAACAAGTGAACCCACAAAGCTGCCTCATGCAAAATCGTACCATCACAGTTCGTTGATGTTAGGATCCCTTAGTCCAGGGTGTCAAACTCATTTGTTACGAGGGCCAGATCTGACATAAATGACCGTGTTGGGCCAAGCCATTGCTGGGTTGGGCCAGGTCATGTCGGGCCGGGCCATGCATGGCCCTATTTAAGATTAGGTAGCAGAGATATAATTTTTATAAAGAACACAGACAAACACAAATTTTTAAAAATTAAAACATGCTTAAAATGTTAGCACTCGTTGGTCTTAAAGGTGCTTTCTCTGCATTGCTCCCATGGCATCCAGGGAACTGGGTAAAGGAAGCTCTGGCTCTTTCCTTCCTTCTCCAGAGCCAGTTTGGTGTAGTGGTTAAGTGCGTGGACTCTTATCTGGGAGAACTGGGTTTGATTCCCCACTCCTCCACTTGCAGCTGCTGGAATGGCCTTGGGTCAGTCGTAGCTCTCGCAGGAGTTGTCCTTGAAAGGGCAGCTGCTGTGAGAGCCCTCTCAGCCCCACTCACCTCACAGAGTGTCTGTTTTGTGTGTGTGTGTGGGGGGGGGGGAGGTAAAGGAGATTGTGACCGCTCTGAGATTCTGAATGCCAAGCTCTCCCTCCCCCCCCACTTCTCCCCAAGGGAGGAGCCTCAGCCAGTGGAGAAAATAGAGGGTTTTGCTCTGTAGCTTCTGTGCGATTGAGCAAGCCGTGCAAAGCAAGCTGTGATGCAGAAGAAAGCAAGATATAGGGACAAGGAAGTAGATGACAGCCAGTTGCTCAGGGGCCTGATAGGAGCCCTCCGGGGGCCTGATTCAGCCCACAAACTGCATGTTTGACACCCCCTGCCTTAGACTGGGAGCAGCTCTCCAGGGTCTCAGACAGAGGTCATTCATGTTGCCAACTACCTGATCCTTTTTATCCAGAGATACAGTGCCGGATTAAACCCCGTGGGGGATTGAAATTTATCTAATCGCAGCAAATATGTTAGATTTTGAGTTGAGAATTTTGAGATGGAGATCAATTTATTGAGAGAAATATATGACAGGCTAGATGAGCGTTGCTAAAACTACATATACCCTAAACCAACCATTACACATTCAAGCATTAGGTGCCAAAAGCATTCCCTTCCTCTCAAGTAAAAAAAAAGGTAAAGGTAGCCCCCTGCGCAAGCACCAGTCGTTTCCGACTCTGGGGTGACGTTGCTTTCACAAAGTTTTCATGGCAGACTTTTTAAGGTGTGGTTTGCCATTGCCTTCCCCAGCCATCTACGCTTCCCCCCTGCAAGCTGGGGACTCATTTGACCAACCTCGGAAGGATGGAAGGCTGAGTCAACCTGGAGCCAGCTACCTGAACCAGCTTCCGCTGGGATCAAACTCAGTGTTGTGAGCAGAGCTTAGAACTGCAGTACTGCAGCTTTACCACTCTGTGCCACAGGCCTCTCAAGTACTTTTCCCAAAACACCCCCTTTATTGCAGGTGCAGGCATTTTACTGTGAACCAGACACCGTGACCTTGAGGTGTCTGAGCACAGGATAATGATGATGGTTCCAAAGAGAAGCACATAAGAGAGCAGCCAAGCTGAAAAGGAACGGGGCTACTACAGGGCAAAGCAACTACAGAGGTTACAGATCATACTACGGCAAGGACACTTCTTGACACTTGGGCCATCCCTGGCCATATCAAATAAACTGGGACCTATGGGTTATCATACTTGAAAACCCCTGATCTAGACATCCAAGCAGGGCTTTTTGGGGTTTTTTTTTAAAAGAACACCAGGAACTCATTTGCATATTAGGCCACACCCCCTGACAGTGCCATTGTTTTGCATAGGGCATTCGTTGTAGAGAAAGCCCAGCAGGAACTCATTTGCATATCAGGCCACACCCCTGACATCACCGTTGTTCCGTGTGGGGCATTCTTTGTAGAAAAAGCCCAGCAAGGACTCATTAGCATATTAGACCACACCTCCTGACATCACCATTGTTTTGCGTGGGGCATTTTTTGTAGAGAGAGCCCAGCAGGAACTCATTTGCATATTAGGCCACACCCCTGGCATCACCTTTGTTCTGCATAGGGCATTCTTTGTAGAAAAAGCCCAGCAAGGGCTCATTTGCATATTAGGCCACACCCCCTGACATCACCATTGTTTCGCTTGTGGCATTTTTTGTAGAGAAAGCCCAGCAGGAACTCATTTGCATATTGGGACACCCCCCTCACATCACCATTGTTTTGCATAGGGCATTCTTTGTAGGAAAAGTTCAGCAGGGACTCATTTGCATATTAGGCCACACCCCTTGACACCAAGCCCGCCGGAACTGCGTTCCTGCTCAAAAAAAGCCCTGCACCCAAGCTTCCACTTGATAGACAACCCTACCCCATGGTCAGCTGGTTGCTTCTATGGACCACTTGTTCCATCTAGATTTCTTATGCTTACTTTAATTAATGACTTCAATGTAAAAACCTCCACAAGTCTCTCCTTTGTTTTTTTTTGGCAGCCCTTTCCTTGGGACAGAAATCGCAATTTCACGTTGCTACAGTTTATTTATTTATTTCCAGACATATTAAAATGGGAGAAAGACTAAAACTAATATCTTCTAAATTAACCATGTCAGTTTTCATGCCCTAATCAATATTTTTCCCATTTAAAGCCCCGATAAAGCATTGTTTTATAATGAAAACATGAGCTGGTCCTCTCAAAGAGCTGCCATAAAGTTTGGCAGGGAAGAGAAATTGCGGTGCCTTTTCGAATGGATCCGAGTTTCCTTGTTATTCCTGCATCCTTCAAATATGTCACCTTAAAACTTACAAGTTTAACAATATTGATCAAACAATTACCTAAAATATTTAGAAAATGCCACATACATTATAATCTGCTAAATGCAGGAAAAATATCTAAATTATTGAGATACTGAGAAAGGCAGGAAAATGCGTATGCAATGGATGGGGAAGAGAGACATGGGCAGGGGTGTCAAACCTATTTATTGTGAGGGCCGGATCTGACATAAAGGAGAGCTCGTTGGGCCGGGCCCTGTGTGTCATAAAATGTAATGCCAGGGAGTGGAGATGTAAACTTTATAAAGCACGCAGGCAAACAGAATTAAAGATTTTTTTTTTAAAAAAACCCTTAAAATAAAACATGCTTAAAACATTAGCACTCATAAGAACATAAGAACATAAGAGAAGCCATGTTGGATCAGGCCAACAGCCCATCAAGTCCAACACTCTGTGTCACACAGTGGCAAAAAATTTTATATACACACATACACTGTGGCTAATAGCCACTGATGGACCTGTGCGCCATATTTTTATCTAAACCCTTCTTGAAGCTGGCTATGCTTGTACTCGCCACCACCTCCTGTGGCAGTGAATTCCACATGTTAATCACCCTTTGGGTGAAGACGTACTTCCTTTTATCCGTTTTAACCTGTCTGCTCAGCAATTTCATCGAATGCCCACGAGTTCTTGTATTGTGAGAAAGGGAGAAAAGTACTTCTTTCTCTACTTTCTCCATCCCATGCATTATCTTGTAAACCTCTATCATGTCACCCCACAGTCGACGTTTCTCCAAGCTAAAGAGTCCGAAGCGTTTCAGCCTTTCTTCATAGGGAAAGTGCTCCAGCCCTTTAATCATTCTAGTTGCCCTTCTCTGGACTTTCTCCAATGCTATAATATCCTTTTTGAGGTGCAGCGACCAGAACTGCACACAGTACTCCAAATGAGACCGCACCATCGATTTATACAGGGGCATTATGATACTGGCTGATTTGTTTTCAATTCCCTTCCTAATAATTCCCAGCATGGCGTTGGCCTTTTTTATTGCAAACGCACACTGTCTTGACATTTTCAGTGAGTTATCTACCACGACCCTAAGATCTCTCTCTTGGTCAGTCTCTGCCAGTTCACACCCCATCAACTTGTATTTGTAGCTGGGATTCTTGGCCCCAATGTGCATTACTTTGCACTTGGCCACATTGAACCGCATCTGCCACGTTGACGCCCACTCACCCAGCCTCAACAGATCCCTTTGGAGTTCCTCACAATCCTCTCTGGTTCTCACCACCCTGAACAATTTAGTGTCATCCGCAAACTTGGCCACTTCACTGCTCACTCCCAACTCTACATCATTTTTGGTCTTAAAGGTTTAGTTTAGTTTAGTTTAGTTTAGTTTATTTCATTTGTAATTTGTATCTCGCCCTTCCCACCAGGTGGCTCAGGGCGGTGCTTTCTTTGTATCTCCCCTGGGCGATCCAGGGAACTGGGCAAAGGAAGCCCTGGCTCTTTCCTGCCTTCCCCAGGGGACCAAGAGGGGGAGGAGCCTCAGCCAATAGGAGGAAGAGAGGCTTGGCTCAGTAGCTCTGCTGTGTGATTAAAAGAGCCTGGCAAACTATCCCTTCCCCCCCCCCCACAAGGGAGGAGCCTCAGCCAATGCAGAAAATAGAGGCTTTGCTCTGTAGCTCCTGCGTGATTGAGCAAGCCTTGCAAAGCAAGCTGTGATGCAGAAGGAAGCAAGAGAGAGGGAGAAGGAAGCAGATGACAGCCAGTTGCTCGGGGGGCTTGATAGGAGCCCTTTGGGGGCCTGATCTGGCCCCCAGCCTGCATGTTTGATACCCCTGATCTACAGATGTTCCATTCCATTCTGGAAAACTGCGAGACCACCAGCTGCATACTGGGAATGTTAATAAGTGTTGTATTCATCTTGTGCAAACTGAGCCATATGTGGATTTACCATATGAGATGCAGCTACGTATATATGCAACGGAATCCTGATTTTCCAGGGCTTTGGTTCATGTGAATGGAAGCTTTGCCTGCAGTGGGAGGGAAAAACATGCGTTGCCCAATTCTCACAAGGCAGTGACCACTCGGATCCTGTGTATCTCAGGGATCTCTGCACTCTTGATATGTGCGACTGGCAGGTTTCTGGCTCACGTAAACAGAACTGAATGTGTGCAGAGGACTTTATTTAGGTGGCTTCTGTGTTGGTCTGAAGCAATAGAACAAAGCCGGAGTCCAGTAGCCCCATTAAGGTCAACCAAGTTTTATTTGGAATGTAAGCTTTCGTATACGTGCTTCTTCAGGCGTAGGAATGGTGTACAGCGAGCAGAGCTGCATCTAGCTGGTGGGCAGTCGTTAAGCATGCAAAATGGTTCAGAGTTATAATCCAACAGCAAAACAGTGACATTAACAAACTGAAAAGACGTTTAGTCAAATTGAGTGTCCTTTCGATTTGACCAAATGTCCTTTCAATTTGTTAATTTCACCATTTTGCTGTTGGATTGTAACTCTGTCCCATTTTGCATGCTTGACCACTGTGCTCACTATACACCATTCCTTCATCTGATGAAGTATCAGGCCTCGGATTCAGTGGGAGCTCACAGGAGCACAGCTCCTGAACCTTTCTGAGAGTTCCTCCTCCTCCTTTGGTATCAATGAAATAACGGCTACTTTCCATGTATCTGGCACCTTCCCATCTTGCCTAATACTGTTCATCAATTTTTGAAGTTTAGGCACTAATACTTTTGCCAGAACTTTATAAAATTTCTCTGAAAAGCCGTCAGGACCCAGAGCTTTTCCTAATTTCATTGAACAAATTGCTGCTTCTATTTCTGCTTTTTCAATTGGTTCATTCAAAGTTTTTTTCCATATTTTCTTTTAGGGGTTTCACTTTTATTGTATGCAGGTAAGCTTCTATTTTCTCTTTATTTGTGTTTAAACAATTTTATTGATAACATATGGTAACGATTTCCGTTAATAACTTCTTTTCATCTATCCCATATGCTTCTTTCTAATCACCCCTCCCCCCATTACTTGACCCCCACCAGTGTTATTTACTCAAAATACTAACATTAAAAGGTACCCTTAATTACTAAGAACTAAAATTAATATTCTTCTTTCTTCTAAAGTTTAATCATTATCAAAAATTGTCCAAAGTCCTTTTACTTTCCACTCGTCTTCTACATAACTTCTAAATTTTTTCCACTCCTTTTTAAAATCTTCTAAATCACAGTATCTTAAAATTCTTGTTAATTTGTCCACCTCACTCCATGTCATAACTTTTATAATCCAATCCCATTTTTCTGGTATTTTTTCTTGCTTCCATAACTGCTCATATAGTATCCTAGCAGCTGAAAGCAAGTACCAAATTATAGTTCTATCTTCTTTTGGAATTTTTTCCATTTGTAATCCCAACAGATTCTCTTTATTTACTTGTTGACCTTTAAATAATTTAGCATAAAATTTGTAAAACTCCCTTTTAATTCTGGCTTGGTCTACAATTTCTTTGCCCTCTGAAAAAATTCTGTTAATGAACTTTTTCACCCTTTTCTTTTTCAGTTGCCAAGCCAAATATTTTCCCAGCTTATTAGTGCCTTCAAATGATTTTTGCTGTAACCTTTTTAAATTCCACTCAACCTCTTTGTTCAATAGGTGTCTCAGTTGATTCTGCAGAATTGTAATCTCCTGCATTATTTTTTTCCCCCCGGTCTTCTTTTCAGTTCATTTTCCTTTTTACCTATTTCTGTTTGTAAGTCCAGCAATAGTTTTTCTTTAGCTCTTTTATCTTTATTTTTCAATGTAATTAGTATTCTTCTCATCACAGCTTTATACGCGCCCCTTACGGTCTGAATTTTAACATCTTGGTTTTCATTCATTTGGAAAAAAGCTTTAGTTTCTTTTTCAAGAGATTTCACTATTTCAACTTTTTTTCAGTAAATCTTCATTTAGCCTCCATCTTCTCATCTTTTTCCTTTCTTTCACTAACCACATTAATGGATTGTGGTCCGCACCTATTTTTGGAAGAATCTCCATTTTGCTAGTAATAAGTCCCAGATCCTTTGTGGACCATACCATATCAATTCTTGAAAAGGAGTTGTGCCTAGCTGAAAAAAAAAGTATAGTCACGCATATTGGGATTGAACTTTCCCCAGATGTCTTTCAGACTTTCTTGCTTTATTAGTTCAAAAAATGACTTTGGCAGCTTGCCATCTTTGTTCTTTTTGTCTCCAGATCTCTGCAGAGAGTTCTTAATAGTTCCATTGAAGTCTCCCATTAACATTACTTGATCATAAGTCACTTGATCTAGTTGTTGCATAATGTCTTTTAAAAAAGCATCTTTCACCCCATTAGGGGCATATAATCCCAATAACGTCTTCTCATTCATAAACACCTCCACTGCAACATATCTACCTTCATTGTCTTTCAAAATCAATTTTGGCTCCAATTCTTTTTTAATATAGAAAACCACTCCCTTTTTTTTCTTTAGCCAATGAAAAAAAATCATCTCCAAGAGATTTATTCCATAAAAATTTGTAATCCAATTGTTTAATATGTACTTCTTGTAGACAAACTATATTACATTTCTGTTTTTTAATCCACTGGAAAGTTGCTTTCCTTTTTTGTGGTGAATTAAATCCATTTACATTCCAAGAAATTAATTTGTAATCCATAATGGTTCTTCAATTATTCTGTATCCTCAAACTCTTTATTGTCCGCAAAAAAAATTCCTCCATGCCTTGAGTATCTATTATTGTCTTTCTCAGTCTTTTATACTCAAAGCTAAGACCTTCAGGTAAGATCCATCTGTATCTTATTCCCCTCTCTCTTAACTTGTCAGTCAATTTCTTGAATTGTCTCCTGTCACTAATAACCTTCCTCAGCAGCTCCTTCATTATCCGTGCTCTGCTTTCCTCCACAACCATTGGGTTTTCAAATTATTGACTTAAGATCCTTCCCACCATGTCTCTTGTAATAAATTTTGCTACCACATCCCTTGGTAGCTTGCGCTTTCTAGCAAATTCTGAATTGACCCTGTATACATAATCACATAAATGTCCCATCACCTCAGGGTCATCTCCCATGAATTCAGCCAAAATCGTAGCAATGTACTTCTTTATTTTATTTATTTCATTCGATTTATATCCCGCCCTACCCCACTGAAGCGGGCTCAGGGCGGCTTACAACATAAAATACTTCTTTAGATCCTCTTGGTCTTTTTCAGGCACTCCTCTTAGACGAATCATATTCTCCATCAACTTACAGTCTTGCAGTATTGCTTTGTCCTGAATAGTAGCATCTTGATCCTTAATTTTAACTTCTATCTCCTCTGTCTTTTTAGCTGTTGCTTGAGACTCTTTTCTGAGATCATCAATCTCTTTTTTAATCTCTTTCTTGACTTCCTCAGCACTGGAGTTTATTTCTTTAGTTAGTTTCTTCTCACTTCCAGATATTACCTTCACCAATCTTGCCTCCATAGCATCCAGTTGTTCTTGAACTTGTTTGGCCATTTTTCCTTCTCCCAACAAGGTTGCTCTTAAATGTGTAACCCTTGGTCTCAGCTTCTGATCAGACATCACTGTCCTCCCATTGCATATAATGGGTTCTTAAGTTGATCTCACCAAACCACAATCTGATAGTTGCATTCAATAGATTAGAGCATGCCCTTTCCAACAAGCCTAAAATTGCCACCCTCTGAGCTTCCTAGCTCCAGATATTAATTTTTAAAGTTCCTAAATTTTCCAAAATGGCGGCTGCGATATTTCCAAGCCTCTTTTTTAAAAAGTTTTCCTTTTCCCCCTAGGGCTTATTTTTTATTTTCAAGCAGATAGTCCAAACTGTTTCACCTTTTGGGGATGATTTGTATTGGTTTTGAATATTTTTAAAGTCCAATTCCAGTTTATTTTATGTAAAGTCTTTGACCTTTCTGTACTGGCCTCTGACGTTTCTCTATGGTTCCTGGCTCTGGAAAAAACTCGGATGCTTGAATATTCCCTTCTCTCAGCATTTACTTCCTGACTCTCTGGCCATGAAGTCTTGTTCTCAATGGTTGTAAATCCCACGATAGTTGAAAACCAAATGTCACTTCCTGTTACGTAGTAAGAGTCTGCAGCTATGTTATGGCTGGGTTTTTTTTCAAAGCCACAAGAATTTAAAACAGCAAGTATTTTTCTTCACTTTTCTGCTTACTCTTAGCTCCAAAAAATTCCACTTTCACCCCCTTTCACTTCTCCTTAGTTTTATGCTTTTATAAATAGTTCTAGATCTTAACAGTCTTATTTTAGTCCTGGAGTGATAGATAAGGATCTTTTACCTTAACGAAGTCTATTCTTGTTAATACCATCCACTTTGCCTTCAAATATTATAGTCTATAGAAAGCTGGAAACTTGATGAGTTTATGTCAATTTAATGACTCCGGAGATTCTTTGTAGACGCTGGAATGCAATTCCTCATCGGGGATTCTTCAAAGCCGAAAAAACCCCACTCCTGGGATCTCTCGTCAGCCAAAGTAAGTCCCCTCAAAATTTTCCAGCATGTCTTAGACAGATTCCTTTACTGGAAAATGTAGGCAGCAGGCTTTAGAATGCCTTTTATGCCCAAACCAAAGATTCCGGTCTGCTCCTCCTGAGAGAAACAGGTCAACAGGTCATGTTCCAACCCTGGAAGTCCAATTCAATATTACAGAGAGCCAGTTTGGTGTAGTGGTTAAGTGGCTGGACTCTTATCTGGGAGAACCGGGTTTGATTCCCCACTCCTCCACTTGCACCTGCTGGAATGGCCTTGGGTCAGCCATAGCTCTGGCAGAGGTTGTCCTTAAAAAGGCAGCTGCTGTGAGAGACCTCTCAGCCCCACCCACCTCACAGGGTGTCTGTTGTGGGGGGAGAAGATATGGGAGATTGTAAGCTGCTCTGAGTCTCTGATTCTGGGAGAAGGGCGGGGTATAAATCTGCAATTCTTCTTCTTCTTACATCACTATATATTCAGAGTATCACCCGACAGGCTTAAACTGCAGGTTTTTATGCCGGACATAAATTGATGTAATATTGAAATTGATGTATTATTGAATCAACCACTAGAGGGAGCAAAACATACATGACACATACATAAGATCCCTTGCCATGTTAATGTATTGTACTATTGCTGTCTGTACCGAAACACCTGCTGTGCTGTTGGGGGAAACGAAAATAATTGGGCCTTCTAACAGTGTGTACCTCTCAAGGTCACTACAATCTGTTAGAATGCTTTGCTAACGAATTCCACGGTGTGAGAATGTCTGCCTTGTAACAATTTAGTGTTTTTTAAAATTATCTCGTGCCAGAAAGTTAGGCGTGCGTTGTAACGGTTAGCTGCTTCTATATATATTCACTCACCTGCAACCCGCTTTAATTTCATCGCTGGCATTGCCAGTGGTACTGTCCTGTCTTACAACAAATGCTAATCCTATTGAAATGGAGAGTTGCTATTATTGAAGATAGTCATAGACCTGACAGAATGGAACAGGTTGAGGGGGGGGGGACCAAACAGGAACTTGCAAGTGAGGAAAATCAAACTGCAGAAAAGTCCATTGATAGGTATGATATAAGTACAATAGCTGAAAAAAAGGTAAAGGTAAAGGTAGTCCGCTGTGCAAGCACCAGTCGTTTCCGACTCTGGGGTGATGCTGCTTTCACAATGTTTTCACGGCAGACTTTTTATGGGGTGGTTTGCCATTGCCTTCCCCAGTCATCTACACTTCCCCCTCAGCAACTGGGTACTCATTTTACCAACCTGGGAAGGATGGAAGGCTGAGTCAACCTGGAGCCGGCTACCTGAAACCAGCTTCCGCCAGGATTGAACTCAGGTCGTGAGCAGAGAGCCTCTGACTGCAGTACTGCAGCTTTACCACTCTGCGCCACGGGGCTCTTTCCTTTTCACAATGGCTGGAATCCCACCCAAAGATACAACTGGAAGGATTTCTGTCAGTGGAGTATGACTTTCTCACTCCCTTCCCCTCTAGTGGCAGACTAAAGTGGCCTCCCAGAATGCTACTCCTGAAGGATGGGGGTCCCTCAGGAACAGTATCGGGAGGGGGGAATCAGTGGCAAAAATCACCTAACCACCCCTCATAAATCAGCAGAAATGTTCACTAGAACCCAACCCATTCAATAATACTAATTTATTGATGCACAGATAATGTTGAAAAAATACATATGTTTTAAGGGGGAAACTGGGTGTGAGGAAAAAGAGAAAGACCATAAATTTGATTTGTTTGGGGGAGACTTTCTTGCTCAAGAGTGTTTTGAAAGCAGTTTGGGGAGCAGCAACTAAAAAGAAAGTCCTCCGAAATACCCCAATGATCCTAAAACATTCCTGTTAGCATATTGAACTCAAAAAGCTAGAAATTGGGTCAATATACATGGGCTGATGCCCCTGTCAAACAGCAATGCAAATGTCCTAAACTGTGCATGTGTGGGGTGTTATGTGTGGAATGGAACAAAAACGTTCAGGAAGGGCAAAAGCTTGCTCGTGCTTGATTTTAACTGTCAACGCAGTGCTGTGGAAATAGGGCTTTTCACGGTCTCTCTGATGTGGGTTTAAGTGGCGGCAATTCAAAAAGTTACTGTTGGCTTGTGCACGGAAGCTTATCTGGGAGAACTGGGTTTGGTTTCCCTCTCCTCCACTTGCAGCTGCTGGAATGGCCTTGGGTCAGCCATAGCTCTCGCAAGAGTTGTCCTTGAAAGGGCAGCTTCTGGGAGAGCTCTCTCGGCCCCACCTACCTCACAGGGTATGTGTTGTGGGGTGGGGGGAGGGTAAAGGAGATTGTGACTGCTCTGAGACCCTGAGATTCAGAGTATAGGGCAGGATATAAATCCAGTATCATCATCATCTTCTTCTTCCTCCTCCTCTTCTTCTCCTCCTTTTTCTCCTCCTCCTTCTTCTCCTTCTCCTTCTTCTTCTCCTCCTCCTCCTCCTTCTTCTTCCTCTTCTTCTTCTCCTTCTCCTTCTACTTCCTTCTTCATCTTCTTCTCCTTCTCCTCCTCCTCCTTCTTCTTCAGCAGGCTGGCCTTCCATTTACCGAGATAAAACTGCTACCCCCCAAACAACATATTTCCATGGCAGAACTGACCTAGAAAAGACACGACCGACTTTGACCTTAATTACGAATTATTAGTATCCACCAGTAATCAAATAATGTGATCTTTCCTGAAAACTGAGGATATTATCACCTTGGATTGAAAACTCCAGCTTTTAAGGGGGATGAAGCTATCTTTGTTAAATTGAAGTAGGTGACATTAATCCCCTAACAACAAATTACGTATTCATTGTTGATGGAGGTGACGACTGTTGGATGTAATCTTTCATTTGTAGATTTAGAGACAAGCTAAAAGATGCAGTCGGCTTCTGTCAAGCAATGAGACCGAACACATGTAATGCAGGAATGCATGTAAGTATTTTTATGGACTCTCTGCCTCTATCCCTAGAGAACTTAAAGCTAACTTCCTTGCTTTATGGCCTGGGATTTGTACAGCATGTATAATCATTTACTTAACAGGAGAAATCTGGTCATGCATCTGAAGTTCTTTGCACCAAGGGAGGAATGAAGATCTTCTTACTGAGGAGTGCAGAAGACATATAAAAACGCTATATCGATATTCTGCATCTAGAGATTTGGGGGCAGGGGGCAGGAAACATGAGTTCCTTCTGCCTCTCCATAATATCAACAGTTTCAAATCTGCCCCCCCCCCCCCCCATATTGAAATATGCAAAAGGTAAAAGGTAATTCCCTGTGCAAGCACCAGTCATTTTCGACTCTGGGGTGACGTTGCTTTCACGATTTCATGGCAGACTTTTGATGGGGTGGTTTGCCATTGCCTTCCCCAGTCATCTACACTTTCCCCCCAGCAAGCTGGGAACTCATTTGACCAACCTCGGAAGGATGGAAGGCTGAGTCAACCTGGAGCCAGCTACCTGAACCTGCTTCCACTGGGATCGAACTCAGGTCGTGAGCAGAGGACTCTGACTGCAGTACTGCAGCTTTACCACTCCGCACCATGGGGCTCCTATAATATATGCAACCTGTCCTTATATTGGGAGGGAGATATCAATGAAAGTGGGGAAAAACAAAATCCAGGACTTTTTTTGCAGCAGGAACTCCTTTGCATATTAGGCTACACACCCCTCAGGGCTTTTTTGACAGAAAAAGCCCAGCAGGAACTCATTTGCATATTAGACCACACCACCTGATGTCACCATTGTTTCACACAGGACTTTTTTGGTAGAAAAAGCCCAGCAGGAACTCACTTGCATATTGGGCCACACCCCTTGACACCAAGGTAGCCGGAACTGTGTTCTTTTTTTGTAAGCTCTTAGAGGATTGGCTACATCAGGGGTGTGTGGCCTAATATGCAAAGGAGCTCCTGCAAGAATTCCACCCCGGTTATGTAAGAGCCCCGTAACGCAGAGTGTTAAAGCTGCCGTACTACAGTCCTAAGCTCTGCTCACAACCTGAGTTCGATCCCCAGTGGAAGCTGGGTTTTCAGGTAGCTGGCTTGAGGTTGACTCAGCCTTCCATCCTTCTGAGGTCGGTAAAATGAGTACCCAGCTTGCTGGGGGGAAAGTATAGATCAGGGGTGGCCAATGGTTGCTCTCCAGATGTTTTTTTGCCTACAACTCCCATCAGCCCCAGCCATTGGCCATGCTGGCTGGGGCTGATGGGAGTTGTAGACAAAAAAAATCTGGAGAGCTACTGTTGGCCACCCCTGGTGTAGATGACTGGGGAAGGCAATGGCAATACCACCCCATAAAAAGTCTGCCGTGAAAACGTTGTGAAAGCAACGTCACTCCAGAGTCAGAAACAACTGGTGCTTGCAGAGGGGACCTTTCCTTTTCCTATATCACTGAAGTTATCTGTGAAGAACAGAGCACTCTTTCCACTCTTATCTAAAGATGCTTGCAAGTACCATCAGGCTCCACGCCATTGCCCATGAGAATCTCTGCACACCAAGCAGATGGTGAATAGGGCAGTTGAACAGAGCAGACACGAAACAGCAAGGAAAACAGAACCCAAAATACTCTCATTTGTCTATGAGAGAGCCAGAGACCCAGTATCACACAATCCATTCAAGCTTTTATACAGCAAATTCGTACCATTAGAGACCAAAGAATAATTGGGTTTTCTTGATCCAAGGCTTAATTTTCTTATCTGTGGCTCATCAGGTGAGCTTCGATAATCTTTCCCATACCTGGTATTTATTCATATATTTTAGATTGCATTAAAAGAATAGAAAACCTGAGCCCTGAACCCAATTAAAAATGAAGTGATTAGCTATGAGTAACTATAAATGTGCACCCCTTCCATTCCCCCCCCCCCCAAAAAAAAGAAGACAAAGAAGAGGAAGGGAAGTCAGAGTTGCTTTGATTGACTCAGTAGCTTTTGGTGTGAAATTTCAAATGAGCAGAATAACTGATCAAAGAATGAATTACGATAGCCTTACTTTTGCATCTCATTCCACCCCACATTTGGATTGCCAAGACCTCCACCACACATCAGATTTTGCAGGCCTTGAATTCAGCAGGAGCTCACAGGAGCACAGCTCCTGAACCTTTCTGACAGCTTCCCCTCCTACTCCCCACCTCCCTTGTCCATGGAATAGTAGGTGCAGCTGCATAACAATCCCTGGATTAGGAGAGCGGGCAGCCAGCCAGCCAGCCACCAGGGGCTTTGCCACTCCCCCAGCAGCCCTCATTAACCCCTGGAGAAGCCCACACCACCCTTTCTCCACTTCTTATGTGATTTTGGGCAGCGAGTGGCTTGCTGGCTTTTTGACTGGGAGGGGGCAGCCAAGGAGAGCCCCAGGTGAGTGAGGCCTTCTTGGGCCGGCTTCATCTCTAGCCAGCCCAAGCAGGCCTCATTCGCTGGGGGCTCTCCTTTTTTGCATCGGGTTGCTTTTGGCTGGGGGGGGGCATATGTTAATGAATTATGCTAATGAGCCCCACCATCTATTTTTCTACAAAACGACCTCTGAGATTTTGCCAAGAAAAGAGTATCTGTGGGTGAAAACTGATATATCTGCCCCCCTTGGAAGACTGCGATTCATAACGCTTCTGGGTCAATCAATCAAGGCTGCAAAGAGTTATTCCCCTTGATGGTGGCAGTACGGCCCAAGAGCAGATAAGCTAGAGGAACAGGGCATTGTGCCTAAAGCCCAAGGGGAGGGATGGTGGCTCAGTGGTAGAGCATCTTCTTGGTAAGCAGAAGGTGTCAGGTTCAATCCCCGGCATCTCCAACTAAAAAGGGTCCAGGCAAATAGGCATGAAAAACCTCAGCTTAAAACCCTGGAGAGCAGCTGCCAGTCTGAGTAGACAAGACTGACTTTGATGGACCGAGGGTTTGATTCAATGAAAGGCAGCTTCATATGTTCATATAGAGAGGGATGGTGGCTAAGTGATAGAGCATCTGCTTGGTAAGCAGAAGGTCCCAGGTTCAATCCCCAGCATCTTCAACTAAAAAGGGTCCAGGCAAGTAGGTGTGGAAAACCTCAGCTTGAGACCCTGGAGAGCAGCTGCTAGTCTGAGTAGACAAGACTGACTTTGATGGACAGAGGGTCTGATTCAGTATAAGCCAAGGGGAAGGGGCATTGGCTCAGTGGTAGAGCGCCTGCTTGGATACAGAAGGTCCTAGGTTCAATCCCTGGCATCTTCAACTAAAAAAAGGTCCAGGCAGGTAGGCATGAAAAACCTCAGCTTGAGACCCTGGAGAGCCGCTGCCAGCCTGAGTAGACAAGACTGACTTTGATAGACCGAGGGTCTGATTCAGTAGAAGGCACCTTCATATGTTCATATATGCTCAAGTATTATAAGGGAGGGATGATGGCTCAGTGGTAGAGCATCTGCTTGGTAAGCAGAAGATCGTAGATTCAATCCCCGGCATCTCCATCTAAAAAGGGTCCAGGCAAGTAGGTGCAAAAAACCTCCGCTTGAGACCCTGGAGAGCCGCTGCCAGTCTGAGTCGACAGGACTGACTTTGATGGACTGAGGGTCTGATTCAGTATAAGCCAAGGGGAAGGGGCATTGGCTCACTAGTAGAGCACCTGCTTGGATACAGAAGGTCCCAGGTTCAATCCCCGGCATCTCCAACTAAAAAGGGTCCAGGCAAGTAGGCATAAAGAACCTCAGCTTGAGACCCCGGAGAGCCATGAATGGGGCTGTGGCTCAGTGGTAGAGCATCTGTTTGTTAAGCAGAAGGTCCCAGGTTCAATCCCTGGCATCTCCATCTAAAAAGAGTCCAGGCAAATAGGCATGAAAAACCTCAGCTTGAGACCCTGGAGAGCCACTGACAGTCTGAGTAGACAAGACTGACTTTGATGGACTGAGGGTCTGATTCAGTAGAAGGCAGCTTCATATATTCACCTCACAACAAATCTCATCAGATCTCTGAAGCCAAGTAGGGTTGGTACATGGATGGGGGACCACTAAAGAGGGCTCTGCAGAGGAAGACAACGGCAAGACACCTCTGCTTCTCACTTACGGTTGAAAAGCCCCTTGTGGGGTCGACATGAGTTGCTTGCAACTTAATGACACATCCACACATAAATAGTGAGCCCTTAGATCAAACATTAGAACCTATGGCTCCAGAACTAAATTTGGTTCTGTATGGAAATAATTTGTCTCTCTAAAACGCGAAGAACATCTGTAAGAGAAGGCACTATGGAAATAGAAGAAAGAAGGAGGAGGAGGAGGTATTGGATTTCTATCCTGCCCTTCACTCTGAATCTCAGAGCCTCAGAGCAGCTTACAATCTCCGTCCTTCACCACAACAGACACCCTGTGAGGTGGGTGGGGCTGAGAGAGCTCTCACAGCAGCTGCCCTTTCAAGGACAGCTCTGCGACAGCTATGGTTGACTCAAAGCCGTTCCAACAGCTGTAAGTGGAGGAGTGGGGAATCAAACCCGGTTCTCCCAAATAAGAGTCCAGGCGGTTAACCACTTCACCAAACTGGTGAGACACTAGAACTATTAAAAAGGTAAAGGCAGTCCCCTGTGCAAGCACCCGTCATTTCTGACTCTGTTAAAGGTGGCCTAATATGCAAAGGAGTTCCTGATAGAAAAAAAGCAGCTAACTTTGTCCTATGGAGAAGACAGTACTGGAGAAGACAGCTCTACACAGACCACTTTCATTCAGGTTTCTCCGATTCCCCCTGCCTAATACCGGGTCACTGGGACAAGAGTAGGAAGTTGGCAGCATAAGAACAAAAGAGCAAAGCAACAATTTCACACCAAAAGCCTGACAAGAACATTTGATATCCCTCTCAGGAGAGCACGCTAGGTTTGGAGCGCCCTGAAAAGGAAGAGGAAGTCAGAAAGCCGAGCCGACTGCCTTATGCGCAAAGGCGAATCTCTCCGCTAAGTGCGGGAGAGCCGAGGCGAGTTCTTTTGAGAAAGCCCAGCAATCCTTCTTTTCATCAAAGGGAAGGAAGAAGTAAATAAATCAGAAATCAAAGATGGAATATCATCATTCTTGCTGACAAAGAAATCAGCCGTCCCCTCGCAGCAGGGGAACAACTTTGTTGGGGGGGAAAGCAGAAAAGGATACAGAAGCCTTGAACAGAACTGTGTCTTTCTGTTGATAAAATCAGGCACATAATTTAAAAATGATATTTCAATTTAAAAGCAGGAGAGAAATTTTTTTTTGGCATTCAAGTATGCGCGTGTATATAGGTCTCAATCCTCCCAGCTTTAGCTATGGTGAGCCCTGTTGAGTCAATGAAAGAGACAAATAGGATTACTGCTTTGTATTTAACGTTTCATAAGATCTTTAATAATATTGCTAACAACCATTCAGTGCTACAAACATTAATAACACAAAGCCGCGTTGGTCATGCCTATGTATGTCACACCCCACCCCCAGTGGGTGCAGGGGTCCCCGTTCCCAGGCCGGCCAGTGAGGGGGTTACCACAAAAAAGGGGGGGGGCACCTAATGTTTAAGCTCTCTCATTTTTTCCCCTACAGTTGTGATATCAGGGATGTTATACGTCAAGTATGTACTCGCAATGGGAAGTTTCAAAGAATCTCCGTTTTATCATTTTCCATGATCTCATCTGGTTTGCTCTACATTGAATTTCTGGCTAAAAGTAAGGCATACTTCTTGCAAGGATTCCAAAGCAATATAGCTGTAACTCTGTTGTGAGGTTCTTTGTATTCTGTTTGATCAATTTTACTGCAGGCATTGACATGTGGACAACTGATCTGGGAGTTTGGGTTTGGGTGTCACCAATATGCTGATGACTCCAAGCTGCCGGGCTTTTTTTTGAGCAGGAACACACAGGAACGCAGCTCTGTCTGGTTATGTGTCAGAGGGTGTGGCCTAATATGCAAATAAGTTCCTGCTGGGCCCTTCCTCCCCAAAAGCCCTATGTGAAACAATGATGACATCAGGGTGTGTGGCTTAAGATGAAAATGAGTTCCTGCTGGGATTTTTCTACAAAAAAAAGCCCTGTCCAGCTGTATCTGCTAATGCAAGCCCTGGTCCGTGGAGCAGTACTGGTCCACAGCCTGTTAGCAACCAAGCTGTGAGTTATATAATTATTTCATTATATATTACAATGTAGTAATAATAATAAGAAGAAGACAACATTGGATATATACCCTGCCCTCCACTCTGAATCTCAGAGTGGCTCACAATCTCCTTTACCCTCCTCCCTCACAACAGACACTCTGTGAGGTGGGTGGGGCTGGGAGAGCTCTCCCCAGAAGTCGCCCTTTCAAGGACAGCTCTGCAAGAGCTATGGCTGACCCAAGGCCATTCCAGCAGCTGCAAGTGGAGGAGTGGGGAATCAAACGTGGTTCTTCCCAGATAAGAGTCTGCACACTTAACCACCACACCAAAATAAAGTGCACAACCGTATCACCCCGAAACCATCAACCCACCCCCAGTCCGTGGAAAAATTGTCTTCCACAAAGCCAGTCCCTGGTGCCAAAAAGGTTGGGAACCGCTGTGCTAATGGACGGACAAACATGGCCCCAGATACTCTAGACTGGGTACTGAGGTCTGTGACTGGCTGGCTGCAGCAGAGTTGACTGAAGTTGGATCCAATGAAGATGGAGGTCCTGTACCTAACCCACAGGGGATGGGGGTTTGGCTATGGGAACTGGGCTCCTGGGTGTCATTGATGCCATCACCCAGGTTTCAGAGCCTAGGTGTGATAGTGGACGCCTCCCCACTCATGGAATCCCAGGTTACCGCAGTTGTGAACTCAGCCTTTTCCCATCTTCAATTTTAAAAAGTTTTATTAATTTCAGAAAAAAATAGGGGTAGAGAATAGAGAGCACAATACATTTTAACCTTCTTCTGCATAAAGATAGTTTCAAAGAATACAAGCCTACATCTGCGATACTTTCTTTACATAAATTGTTCCCTATTATTATCTCTAAGTTAAACATCATCAATATTTTATATTATAAATCTTTTGATTAAGATACCTATTGGTTTTGACAATTCCAGTAAAGGCAATTTTGTAATATAAAATACAGGGGGGGGGGGGGAGGGAGAAATAAGAGAATCTTATTTCACCAGAGAATCTTAAGAGTCTTGAGTGTCTAACCAGGCATAGAATTTCATCCAGTATTTTCTTGCTTCTTCCTTCTTAGATCTCCCAGCCAACAGCTGGGATAGAAAGTCCAGCTTCCGGGGAGGAAAATGGCGAGCTGAGTTGTCTCTCGTAACGGGAGCAAGCTGAAGGTCTTGTTCGGGGTAGTGGAGGGCAAACCAAAGCCCACTGCCTACCTTTCTCAGTGAGAGAAAGGTCCAAGACTTGCACTAAAAACTTTAGAAGAGATTTACCTTGGCTGAAAAGGAGCTTTGGAGAAGGGTCCTTTGAGGCTTTGAGGAGTCTCAGAAGTTTGCAAAATTATCGTCTGCAAGATCTCTCAGAGCCATTGATTTGGCATAAGCTCGTCACGATCCTAACCTTCTGGGACATTTTTAAACAACTAAAGTCTTGGAAGACCAGTGGAACTTGGATAAACAGAGGAAAAAAGGTACAGAAACTCTTCTTTCACTCCGGAGCTATTTACAGACTAAAGAGACGTTTTAAAGGTGGAAATAAGGGGAAAATATAAAACTTGCAAGTAGAAGAAGGGAAGGGTGAAGTTTGGACTATTTTGACATAAAAGACAGTGTTAAAAACTGCTAAAAATTGAAGAGAAATCATTGTTGTGTCTACTTACGATTTGTGGAATGTAAACAACCATACTGCGCAGGAATATACTGGAACAGTCCTCTAACTCTACTGAGCAAGACAGGAAGTGCGTCAAGCAATCTATAAGGTTGAAGGTGACAGAGACAGGAAGCAGTAAAGAAAAAAGCCTACTCTACATCATAGAGAAACATCGGCAGCCATTGCTGGGAGGTCCAATTTAAAACATCGTTTTAAAAAGATTTGGGACTTTAAAAAGTGACAGAAACGACAGGGAAAAGGGTAAGAAGATAAGAACTATTGACTACATTATTGGTGGGCTCCTGGGGTGATTTTAAAAGGGGAAAAAAAATCTTTAAAAGGAGAAAAAATCGCGGCCGCCATTTTGGATTTTTTAAAGACTTTTTTGTTAAATATCTTTGCTTTGGGGGCTCAGAAACCAGCGAAATTGGGCTTGCTGGAAAGGGCAAGCCCTGCTCTATTGAACCTGACTGTCAGATTTTAAATTGGTGAGGTCAAAAATTTCGTCATTTTTTTAAAGGGGAAAAATTCTTCAAAAATTTATATCTGGGCCTGGGAAGCTCAGAAGAAAACAGAACAAAGTTTAATTGAGAGAGAAAATTTAGACCTTCTGAACTTGGTAGTCAAACTTGCAAATTGTGTGACGGAAATTTTTGGTATTTTAATTGCATCCCCCTTGCTCTTTGCTTAAATGTCAGAGCCCAGGCAGCTCCGAACAAGAGCCCTTTCATTAGAAAAAATGCAAGACCAAATGGAGGCTATGGAAGCCAGGATTATGAAAGGAGTTAAGAAAATGATGGAAGAGTTGAAGGAAGAACTTACTACAGTGATTAAAAAAGAAGTGGATGACCTCAAAAACCAAATTGGGAAAATAGACAAGAAAGTACAGGAGGTGGAGGAGAAAGTTAAAACACATGATACCACCTTGCTGAAAGTACAAGAAAAAGTGACGATTCACGACTGCAAATTAATGGAAAATCAGCTACGTTTGAGAGGAGTACCTGAGGAAGAGAATGATGATTTAAAAGGATATATAATAAACATAATTGCAGAATTCTTAGAGGAAGACCCTGATAAGACTAAAAGCATGTATGATCACATGTATAGAGTCAACTCGTTATATGCCAAAAAAAATAACTTACCAAGAGATGTGGTTGTAAGATTCATGACAAAGGAAATGGTGGGAAGGATTATGAAGAGAAAAAAATAGTGGAAAAAAAATAGTGGAAAAGAAGGAAAATTGCCAAAGTCTTTTTTTGAATTAGTAAAACAGGAAAATTTGGAGGACATATGGAGAAAGTTTAACCCTGAAGTGCGGGACTATACTTTTTTTTCTGCAAGACATAAGACATTTTCTAGAATTGACATGCTATGGGGAACCAGAGATATAGGCCTCATAACAAGAAAGATAGAGATTTTGCCTAAAATTGGCACTGACCATAACCCAATAATGTGGATTACAAAACTGTCCAAAAGATTGAGAAGATGGAGATTGAATGAAGACTTGCTACAGAACAAAGAAACAGTGACTTTCCTAGGAAAAGAAACTAAAGAATTTTTCCAAGTGAATGATAAAGAAGATATCGATTTTCAGACGGTCTGGGATGCTTATAAAGCAGTAATGAGAGGGTTGCTGATTACTTTGAACAATAAAGATAAAAGGGAAAAAGAAAAACAACTACTGGATATTCAAAATGAAATAAAGAAAAAAGAAAGAGAGCTGAGGAAAAGACCAGGGAAAAAGAAAATTCTAAGGGAAATTTCAATATTGCAAACTCAACTAAGACATTTATTAAACAAAGAAGTAGAATGGAATTTGAAAAGGCTCCAGCAAAAATCGTTTGAAGGAGCAAATAAGACGGGGAAATACTTGGCGTGGCAGCTGAAAAAAAAGAGGGAAAATAAAATAATTAATAGAATTGTGATAGATGAAAGAGACGTAGTTACTCAAGAGGGAATAAAAAGAGAATTTTTTAAGTATTATGCCAAGCTGTTTAAAGGTGCTGAAGTAAAGAGAAAAAAGATAGATGAATATCTACAGAAAATAAAAATTGAGCCATTAACTGAGAATATGAGAAAAATTTTGAATGACCCAATTGAAAAAATAGAAATTGAGGCAGCAATCAACGTGATGAAAAATGATAAAGCTCCCGGGCCAGACGGTTATACAGCCAAGTATTTTAAAATGTTTAAAGATGAATTAATACCAAAATTACAGAAGCTGATGAATGCAATAAGAGTCAAAGGGAAGGTACCAAATACATGGAAAGAAGCTGTTATTTCTTTGATACCTAAAGAAGAAAGAGATGTTACAAATGTGAAAAATTACAGACCAATTTCACTTTTGAACAATGATTATAAAATATTTACAAGAATTCTGGCAGAACGTCTTAAGCAATATTTGATAAATTTTATAAAAGAGGACCAAGCCGGTTTTCTTCCCAAAAGACAAATAAGAGACAATATTAGAACTGTTGTAAATATTGTAGAATATTATGAAAGACATCCAGAAAAGGAAGTAGCGCTATTCTTTGCGGATGCAGAAAAAGCATTTGACAATTTAAATTGGGACTTTATGTTTGCAGTGATGGAAAAAATGGAGCTTGGAGAAAGTTTTATAAGAATGATAAAGGCAATATATCCTTTTCCCATCTTTAGCAGGTTTGGCAACTAGTCCCATACCTTTCCACGTTACTTGGCTACAGTGATCCATGCCATATGTCAAGTTGGCAGATTCAATAACGAGTCGTTGTTGATACAAAGAAACTAGTTTATTGATACTGTTACTTGAGGCTAGGCCAGTATTGAAAGACTGAAGAACATACAGTAGATACAAGCATATAAGGGATACTTCAAAGGGATTCCTACGGGGGGGGGGGTTATGCAGGGAACATTCACACATTGATGTTACCAATTCGTTCTCAGGCCTGCTTGGCCTTGATCGTAGCAAACTCCTGACTCCCTTCCGAGCCAGGCCTGAGAAGGTACAGATAGGACTTTCACATCTCTCCATTTCAAAGCAAAACTACACAATAAAGGAAAGGGGGGTAGGGAGAGTTTGAATATACTTTGGTTCTACCCAGAATGCTCTTTGACTGAGCCAGAGTTATACACAGACTTGACGCCATAGTCACTTCCAGATTGGACTATTGTAAACTCACTCTATGTGCACCTGCCCTTTTACCCGATCCGGAAGCTGCAGCTAGTGCTGCTGGGCCTTTGGTTGAGGACAGCGACGGGACAGCAAACAGTCTGGGGCTCTCAGATTCCACCCCCTCCCCTTTGCTGTCCCTTAGAAGCTCTGGGGAGTTACAATCTTAATTCTAACTATCAACCATCTGGGACTAGTTGTATGGGAATTGTACCATGTTTTTAATGTTAATTTAACTTTCATTGATCTAGATCAGGGGTGTCAAACATGAGGCCCAGGGGCCGAATCAGGCCCCCGAGCAACTGGCTGTCATTTGCTTCCTTCTCCTGCTTGCATCCTTCTGTGTCACAGCTTGCTTTGCAAGGCTTGCTCAATCGCACAGGAGCTACAGAGCAAAGCCTCTATTTCCTCCATAGGCTGAGGCTCCTCCCTTGGGGAGGAAGGGGGAAGGGAGAGTTTCCTTTGCCAGGCTCTCTCAGTTGCACAACAGAGCTACTGAGCCAAGCCTCTGTTCCTTCTATTGGCTGAGGGTCTTCCCCCTCCTGGCCCCCAGGGAAGGAAGGAAAGAGCCAGAGCTTCCTTTGCCCAGTTCCCTGAATTCCATGGGAGAGATACAAAGAAAGCACCTTTTAGACCGAGTGCTAATGTTTGAAGCATGTTTTATTTTAAAGTGTTTTTTTTAATTAATTGTGTTTGTCTGCATCCTTTATAAAGTTTGTGTCTCTGCTACCTACTCTTAAATAGGTACACACAAGGCCCGGCCTGACATGGCCCGGCCCAACAAGGTCCCATTTATGTTAGATCCAGCCCTCATAACAAATGAGTTCGACACCCCCGATCTAGAGTGTTGTGTTTTCACTCTGCTTTAAGCCACCCTGAGACCTGCTTGCAGGGACGGATGGCTCGAAAGTCTAAATAATAAATAAAATGCGGCGGTGTGCCTGTTGTCTGTGATTTCTTGGCGGGTGTGCCTTCCGCCAGTGCTGTGCAAGCTGCCTGGCTGCTGGTAGAGTTCCAGATCTATTCCAAGGTGTTTGTTTTAACCTTTAAGACCCTGAGCAGTCACGGACCAACGTACCTTTGGGACCCCATTCCTCTCCCCGTCTTTCCCCTGAAGGCCTAATATTCGGCTGATCAATGTCAACTGGGAATTCCTGGCCCAAAAGAAGTCTATCTAGCTTCAATTAGGACCGGGGCTTTTTTGAGTCTGGCCCCTACCTGGTTGAATGAGCTCCCGATAGATATCAGGGCCCTGCGGGATCTTTCGCTATTCCATAGGGCCTGTCAAATGGAGCTATTCTGCCAGGCTTTTAGTTGAGGCTGCAGACTTCAAGTACTATCTGGCCCCTTCTGCTCAGACTTCCTGCCAAACTGTCAAGCTGTTTTCTGATTGTTGCGGGCAGGGAGTTAGTAAACCTGGAATCCTAGATGTGGCAATATCAGAATACCAACAAACTCTGAAACAGAGATGGTATGTCATGGTGGTGGTGTTGTTTTTAATTAACAACTTATTGTTGTTAATTAAACAACAACACAACATAAACGCGACAAAATATAATATAGTACAATGCAATCGTTATAAAGTAATAGTAAGACATTAATAAAAAAAATACAGCTCTTTAACATACATCTATTTGAAATATACGCTGGTAATTTTCAATTTTTAAACCACAGCTATTTCAAAAGCTTTCTCTCAATAAAGAATCTTTGTTTAAGGAATCGGAAATCGTGAAAGTTTTATCATGGAGTGAGATGGATAAACTAACAAGAACTTTAAGAGACTATGATTTGGAAGTGTTTAAAAGGGAGTGGAAGAAATTTAGAGGATATATAGAGAAAGAGTGGAACCTAAAAGGACACTGGACAATTTTTTAATAATGAGTATGAGAAAAGAGAGAAATTGAACTTTGATTGGTTAAGGGTACCTTTATAAGTGAACTCAAGTATATAACCTCGGCGGGAGTCTAGTAACGGAGGGAGGGGGGATTAGAAAATATCATATGGGTTAGAGATAGTAATGATATAAACAGACATTGTTACCATATGTTATTAATAAATTGTTTAAAACAGGAATCAGAAATCCAGTAAGAATACCATAAATAGAGTGTATCAATCAAATCAGAAATATCATCATATTTGATAAGTATTCAATTATGGGGGACGAAATTGCCTCCAAATCCGATGAATTTTTTTTTTTTTGAGAAATAAGAAATGATGAATTATCAGAGAGTTTGGCCATTCATGTATGTTTGCCATGACTTTTTGCACCATTGTAATAAATCTGGGGGAACTTTGACTTTCCAGCGTGAAGCTATAGTTGATTTTGCCGTGAATAAAAGAATTGCAATAGCTTCAGTTCTAAATGAGGGGCAAGAATCAGTCTTCCAACCATTGAGGAAAAGGCGGTCAGGATTAGGTAGGGTTTCAATACCAGTTATTGTGTGGATTAGTTTAAGGACTTTCCCCAAAAAAAGAACGACTACAAGAACAGATGAGCCAGCAGTTAGAATCACAGAATCATAGAATCATAGCGTTGGAAGGATCATCTTGTCCAACCCCCTACACAATGCAGGAACTCCACAAACACCTCCCCCTAAATTCACAGGATCTTCATTGCTGTCAGATGGCCATCTAGCCTCTCTTTAAAAACCTCCAAGGAAGGTGAGCCCATCACCTCCCAAGGAAGCTTGTTCCACTGAGGAATCGCTCTAACCGTCAGGAAGTTCTTCCTAATGTTGAATTGGAAACTCTTGATTTAATTTTAACCCATTGGTTGTGGTCCTACCTTCCGGGGCCACAGAAAACTATTCCACACCATCCTCTATATCAGGGGTGGCCAACGGTAGCTCTCCAGATGTTTTTTGGCTACAACTCCCATCAGCCCCAGCCATTGGCCATGCTGGCTGGGGCTGATGGGAGTCGTAGGCAAAAAACATCTGGAGAGCTACTGTTAGCTACCCCTGCTCTAGATGATAGCCCTTCAAGTCCTTGAAGATGGCGATCAGATCACCTCTCAGCCGCCTCCTCTCCACATTCCTTCCAGCAGCATGGACTTACTGAACCAGAAATGTGTGCCAGTTTTTGTGGAGTTAGATGCCACATTATGGCATGATGTCTAAATTGCCATCGTTATTGTCTTTCTGATTGGAATTGATGTTTTAAAGTTTTATGTGGCTATTAGTATAATTTTATGTTGCCACCCTCCCTGAGTTCATTCATGGAGAGGACAGGATAGAAATTCAAAACAACAACAATATCACCACCACCACTCTGTAATGTAGGCTAGCTAGCAGTCCTCTGATTCAGCAGGAGCTCACAGGAGCACAGCTCCTGAGCCTTTCTGAGGGTTCCCCCTCTTCTTCCCCACCTACCTGGTCCATTGAATAGGAGGTGCAGTTGCATAACAATCCCTGGATTAGGAGAGCGGGCAACCAGCCAGCTACCAGGGGCTTTGGCACTCCCCCAGCAGCCCTGTACCACCCCTTCTCCACTTCTTATCTGATTTTGGGTGGCAGGTAGCTTGCTGGCCTTTTGCCTGGGGGGGAAGGGGGTGGCCAAGGAGAGCCCCTGGTGAGCGAGGCCTGCTTGGGCTGGCTGGATCTCGCCCAGGGCTCTCCTTTCTTGCATCTGGTTGCTTTTGGTTGGGGGGGCATATGCTAATGAGTTATGCTAATGAGCTCTGCCACCTATTTTTCTACCAAACGACCCTTGTAGGTTAGTATTGCTATGTCTATTTTTCAGACCATGGGGATATAGGGGTGATGATATATGGCCATTTTAAGCCACCCCAGGGATGGGCGGCAGGCAGATAAAAAAAAATACTGCATCCACACGTGCGCAGCTGCCTGTCATCCCCGTCTGGTCTGTAGCCCACCCAGGGCCGGATCGAAGCCACCACAGAAAGGTAATTTCTGAGGCATCTTCAAGGCACTTCCACGGCCATCTGGAAGTAGGGTTGCCAAGTCCAATTCAAAAAATATCTGGGGACTTTGGGGGTGGGGCCAGGAGACATTAGGGGTGGAGCCAAGATCAAGGCTGTGACAAGCATAACTGAACTCCAAAGGGAGTTCTGGCCATCACATTGAAAGGGACAGCATACCTTTTCAATGCCTTCCTTCCACAGGAAATAAGGAAGGATAGGGGCACCTTCTTTTGGGGCTCATAGAATCGGACCCCATGGTCCAATCTTTTTGAAACTTGGGGGGTATTTTGGGGAGAGGCGCTAGATGCTATACTGAAAATTTGGTGCCACTACCCCCAAAAACAGCCCCCTCAGAGCCCCAGATACCCGCAGATCAATTCTCCATGATTTTCTATGGAAATAAGTCTCCACAGGGAATCATGAGTTCCCATCAGACATTTCCCTCCCCTCCCCCCGCTTTCTGACGACTCTGAAGCGGGGGGAGGGCCTCCAAACCGGGGGATCCCCTGCCCCCACCTGGGGATTGGCAACACTATCTGGAAGGCTGGGAAGCACCCGGGGAGTGACCAAGAGGCGCACGAGTTCTCCGGAAGCTCCTCCAGGGCTTACGCAACCCATCCCTGTTTTGGGGGCAGGCTGTGTGCTGTCTGGAGGCTTCGGGTCCCCTCCTTTTCCAGCCAGCTCTCCCTGAGGTGTCTTGATGCCACCCTAAGCTGGCTGTCTGTAATCGCCCGAGGAGGCCCAATTCTGCTACTCCGGTTCTCAGTGCATATGGCCTGGGACCTGCCTACCTGAAGGACCGTCTCTCCCCACATGTTCCCCAGAGAGCACTGAGGTCAGGAACACAAAATCTGCTAACTATCCCCGGGCCAAAAGAAGCCCGTCTGAAAGCCACCAGGGAAAGGGCTTTCTCCGTTATGGCCCCCACATGGTGGAATCAGCTGCCGGAAGAGGTGAGGGCCCTGCGGGACTTGGCGCAGTTCCGCAGGGCCTGTAAGACGACCCTCTTCCGGCTAGCCTATACCTAGCCCATATTTAGCTAGGATGACAACTTGAGGTAATTGGCCAGCCATCTGTTTACAGGAAACTGATTTACTCTGTTTTAATGTTTTAACTGTTTAAATATTTAATTGTTTTATACTTGAAATTGTTTAAATTTTATGTTGATTAACTGTTGGAAGCCGCCCTGAGCCATTTGTGGGAAGGGCGGGATATAAATCCCAAATAAATAAATAAATAAATAAATAAATAAATAAATAAATTCCTAGTGGGAAGAAAGAGTCTTGTGCAGAGGGAGTCTAAACTGCAGGGCGGACAGTTATAAAAGGCCTTGCGTAAAAATTATGAATGGTGCTTTTTCTCAAAAAAAAAAAAAGTGGGCCCACAAAAATGAGTCAAGGATTAAAAAAAGAGAAAAGAAAATCACAGAGATCATATAGTCCCCGCAGAGCTTCAAGTACTTATCTGTCTGTCTATCTGTCCATATGTCTATTTATCTATCATCTATCAAATTTATATTTCCCCTCACCTGTTCAAGGTGGCTCAGGAAGGAAAATCAATACAATAAAATGATTTACAAAACAACAGCGTAAAGACAAGTCAGGGTGAAAAACCACCGTACAGCAGACTTCTAAAAATCTCTAAAAGATGGAACTCCACAGTTAAAAGATGGGGTAAAAAAAGCAATGTTTTGGCAGGGTGGCTAAAGGACAGAAAGGTAGACTGTAGGTGACCCTTAAGGGAGAAGACATTCCACTGGAGAAATGCCATTAGTGGAAAAGCCCTGTTTCTGGGTGCCATTTGTCTAATTTCTGCAGTCAGGTGGACATAGGGTTGCCAAGTCCCATTTAAGAAATATCTGGGGACTTTGGGGGTGGAGCCAAGATTAAGGCTGTGACAAGCATAATTGAACTCCAAGGGAGTTCTGGCCATCACATTTAAAGGGATGGCACACCTTTTCAATGCCTTCCTTCCATAGGAAATAATGAAGGATAGGGGCACCTTCTTTTGGGGCTCATAGAATTGGACCCCCTGGTTCAATCGTTTTGAAACTTGGGGGATATTTTGGGGAGAAGCACTAGATGCTGTATTGAATATTTGGTGCCTCTACCTCAAAAAACAGCCCCCCCCCAGAGCCCCAAATACACATGATTTTCTATGGGAATAAATCTCCTTAGGGAATAATAGAGTTCCCAGCAGACATTTCCCTCCCCTCCCCCCCGCTTTCTGACGACCCTGAAGCGGGGGAGGGCCTCCAAACTGGGGGATCCCCTGCCCCCACCTGGGGATTGGCAACCCTAGGTGGACAAAGACCGGGGTTTGAAAAGAGGATTTTAACTGCTGGAATGACTGTCCGGGTGGAAACGGTCTTTCAGAACTGATGAGAGCCTGTTGTGCATTCCTCTTGTACTACATTTGTTGACATAAATACATTCATTTTGCTATGCACTGGACTGGTTCCAGGTTTTTGTGGGAACTGGGCCCCCTTTCATATAACCCCTTTCTCATATTGTCAGGGGCGGAATTCTAGCAGGAGCTCCTTTGCATATTAGGCCACACACCCCTGATGTAGCCAATCCTCCGAGAGCTTACAAAATAGAGCCTTGTAAGCTCTCGGAGAATTGGCTACATCAGGAGGGTGTGGCCTAATATGCAAAGGAGCTCCCGCTAGTATACCACCCCTGCATATTGTATAGTATTGTATTGCACATGCATGTGCCTTTCGACTTGGCTTTACTTGTTTGAATGATGTGCTTTTGTTTGGTTTTAATGGTTTTTAAAGTGTATTTTTTTAATTGGTTCGTTTTTAATTTGTTGGCCACCTTGGTTCACCTTACGGCAGCTGAAAGGCAGGGTCTAAAATCTGTAAATGAATGAAGCAAACGAAATAATAAGTATAGTACATGTAAAATTCCACGGGAATGAGCCAAAGCACTTCAAAAAGGGCCTTTTGTTTCCTCATTAGTCCCATTCTGATTCATAACTTGGATTCGTTAGACATTTACAACGAAGAAGTAATTTCCACTTCACTTCATGATGAAGCTGGCTGTTACTTTTCACGGTTAACACATCCACCTTTCTAATTCATTACTCTTTATACTAGTGTTCCCAGTTCGACTAGCAGGAGTTAGCCTTGAATCCCTTTAGATATGTGAAGGAGAATTGTTTTGGGGAATTATATTTATTCATTTGATTTATATCCTGTCCTATCCAGTAAGGGTTGCCAATCCCCATTTGGGGGCGGGGGATATCCACTGGTTTGGAGGCCTCCCCCTGCTTTAGAGCGATCAGAATGTGGGGGCTGGAAGGGAAATGTCTGCTGGGCACTCCATTATAACTTCTGGAGACCAATTCCCGTAGTGTACCATGGAGAATTAATCAGTGGGTATCTGGGGCCCTTTTAAAAAGGTAAAGGTAGTTCCCTGTGCAAGCACCAGTCATTTCTGACTCTGGGGTGACGTCGCGTCACGACGTTTTCGCGGCAGACTTTTTACAGAGTGATTTGCCCTCGGGAGGGACTGTTTTTTGAGGTATAGGGTTCAACAGCTTCTCTTATGTGACCCAGAGTGTTGGACTGGATGAGCCATTGGCCTGATCCAACATGGCTTAATGTTCTTATGTGACACGGAGTGTTGGACTGGAAGGGCCATTGGCCTGATCCAACATGGCTTCTCTTATGTTCTTATGTTCTCTTATGATCCAATATTCAACAGGCAGCCAATACAACTGGCGCAGCAGTCAGCACACGCACAATGGAATTTTGTACTAGCTGCATTTTCTGGGACAGATTCAAGGGCAGCCCCATGTAAAGCCAGTTGCAGTAATCCAGCCTTGAAGCGACCATTCCATAGATCACAGTAGCCAAGTCCTGGGAGATGCGATAGGGGCCAGCCTGGAGATGGTAAAAAGGGAAGGGAGTGAAGGGGTCAAGGTTTGGTGGGAATTAGTGCAATCAGGGATCATTTCGTAGCCGGAGCTCCTTTGCATATTAGGCCCCACCCCCCTGAAGAAGCCAATCCTCCAAGAGTTTGCAAAAAAGAGTCCTGTAAGTGCTTGGGGACTGGCTACATCAGGGGTGTGCAATGTTCCCTCTAAGCTGTAGAGCCTCGTGAGCAAAAATTCTACTTTGTGAGCTGCTGGCATTCAAGTTGTGAGCTATTGGCATTCAAGTTGTGAGCCCCTGCATAAATTAGTTGGCTCTAGGGCCCTTTTTCCTGAGCTGAGACAAAAATGTGTGAGCTGGAGGCTAAAAAATTGTGTGCTAGCTCACACTAACTCCGTTTGGAGGGAACACGGGGGTGGGGGTGGTGTTGGCAGTCTTCTAGCAGGCCTAATATGCAAATGAGCTCCTGCTACAAAATGACCCCTGAGTGCAATGGAGCCGAACTGCCCCCACCCCCATCTGCCCCCATATGGGACACCTGCATTGCTGATAAGGATAGTACCTCCTATGACGTTCCCGCTATTATGCGTGCTAATTAGAGAAAGCTAGGAGTTCATTTAGCACTACTGGACTTGAAAACTGTACAATACTCATAAGAATGGTCCTTAGAAGAAGGATTTGAGATCCGAAACAGCTTGCATGTCAAGCGCGCTTATTTCTGTAACATGGTTGTTGCTTAGACATAGAGCAGGTCACCGGCTCTCTACTGCACCCCCCCCCTTATTTACAACCATTGGGCAAGTAATAAATTCATCTGGCCCAAGGATGTTTATGCTACAGCCTGACTGGTACCACTTTCAAGTCGCCTCTTCCACAGGTTCACACAGACAACTCTTATCTTCTGATAAAGAAGTGTGAGAAAGGGAGATGTTTTTAATAGCCTAAATTCCTTAGTAATAAAAAATACAGTGTTTAGCAACCTTTGAACCCATGACTCAAGTATGCATCTGCAATGTAACCTCTGAAGATATCCGATATAGCATCTGTGTAACCCCGTATACATCATTACTCCCAAGTCTTGTGTCCTTGGTACAGCTTCTGAGTTTCTAACAATAAAACAGCTTTGATTTAAAACAAAAGACTGCTTATTGAGTAATATCGGCGCTTGACATTGCAAAGCGAACCAGTTCTCCATTGAACGACCTATATTTAATACTGGACTGAATGCAGTTTAGTGGCTTTCAGCCACGTAAGGGCAGTAGGGGCCTTGAGTAACTTACGAGGTTTTCCCTTGGTGATAGGTACTGATAATATTCATTTTGTATTTTGATACTTAGTATTCACAAGAAGTTAAACTTGCCGTTCACACGGAGAGCTCTTTCTTTTTCTTGTGGCTTAGTCTCTCCTCCGTGGTCCCGTTTACATTGTGACCCCACCCCCGTCTGCAGCAACCTGAAACTGGCTTGCCGTGGCAAATGGCAGCTGTTAGTATCGGAGGTACCGCTGGACTTTTGCAAAAGAAACACCGTTCTTGCGCTGTGCGCAGGCCCCTGGGAAGCCCTCAGGCTACATGCATCTGCCCCACTTGCCGACCGCTGAGGCAGGCTCTGAGCGGAGGACATTAAATTGCATCGGACGGTATGAACAGCAGCCTCGGCCGCTGGCATTTGCAGCCGGTGATTACTGATTTCAGTCCGTCGTATGCGATTTCCTTGGCAAGCATTTGTGGCACAAACAGAATGCAGTTTATTGTGAAGCTACCAATGACCGAAGATATATTCAAATTTCTTCAAAAGCCGGACTTTTTTTTTAAAAGGCCACCCCGTTGCTACAATATGCTGGGGGGCTTAAGGAAATGTTAGACAGGCAGACGGAATTTTGTTTAGCCAGGGACATATTCTTTACAACCAGTCCTGGTGAACTGGAAAAGAAAAATTATGAGGAAGGAGGGGTGAAGTATCGAAACCAGAGAGCTAGATGGTAAAAATTGGTTACAAAAGAAAAAAACAAAAACAGGTCAATGTCTTAAGCAGAAAATCAAAATCCCACCTTCACAATTGTGTTTTTTTTATTATTATTATTTTAAAAAACAACCTTGAATAATTGATGATTTGTTATACCAGAGGTGTTTTTTCATAGCAAAACCCCAGCAGGGACTCATTTGCATATTAGACCACACCCCCTGACATCATCATTGTTCCACACGGGGCTTTTTTTAGTAGAAAAAGCCCAGCAGGGACTTATTTGCATATTAGGCCACACCCCTTGACAGCCCCATTGTTTCACACAGGGTTTTTTTTAGTAGAAAACCCAGCAAGGACTCATTTGCATATTAGACCACACCCCCTGACATCCCCATTGTTTCACACAGGGCTTTTTTTTAGTAGAAAAAGCTCAGCAAGGACTCATTTGCATATTAGGCCACACCCCCTGACATCCCCATTGTTTCACACAGGGCTTTTTTTAGTAGAAAAAGCCCAGCAGGGACTTATTTGCATATTAGGCCACACCCCTGACATCCCCATTGTTTCACACAGGGCTTTTTTAAGTAGAAAAAGCTCAGCAGGGACTCATTTGCATATTAGGCCACACCCCCTGACATCCCCATTGTTTCACACAGGGCTTTTTTTAGTAGAAAAAGCTCAGCAGGGACTCATTTGCATATTAGGCCAATCCCCTGACATCCCCATTGTTTCACACAGGGCTTTTTTTTAGTAGAAAAAGCCCAGCAGGGACTTATTTGTATATTAGGCCACACTCCCTGACATCCCCATTGTTTCACACAGGCCTTTTTAGTAGAAAAAGCCCAGCAGGGGGCTCATTTGCATATTAGGCCACACCCCTGATGTCGAGCCAGCCAGAACTGCGTTCCTGTGCTTTCCTGCTTTTTAAAAAAGGCATGTGTTATACATTAAGAGTACAATCTAGGGCTGCCAGTCTGAGTTTTAGCCTGAGGAAGGGGAGGGACTTCAGTGAGCTACAGTGCCATAGAGTCCACCCTCCAAAGTTGCCATTTTCTCAAAGGGAATGGATCCGTGTAGTCTGTAGATGAGCTGTATTTCTCGGGGAACCCCAGGTCTCACCTGGAGGCTGGCATCCCCGACTGGAGCTTGGCCTTTTGTACATCACTGGAAGGGGAGTCCTAGATCTTGACTCTAACCCCTACCAAGCTTTTAGCAAAAGCGACCATAGCCATGGAAACCGAGCCCCTTCTAAACAACAGAAGGTAAAATTGTATCATTGAATCCATTTGCTGAGAGCTGGGAGAAAAGAGGGAATGAATGAAGCCTGCTATAAACATAAGCATATTCCTGCTAATTAAGTAAAAACGAAAAAAAAGAAAGAAAGAAAGAAAACAATTATCAAGCAAATAAAGGGAAGCCAAAATCACCCAATCCCTATAAAATCGAGAGAGAAAAGGGAGATAAAAAACATGGCTGAAGCAGACCTCGAAGCCGAGCCGCCATCTGTGCCAGCCACGACTTTGTAATAATCCAACGCCTAATAGCGTTGCGAATAATAACAGTAAAAATGGCAAGAGTTGCTGTGTTTCCCCAGCAGTAATTATAGAGCCTTTCCGTGGTTTCTGATCTTTGCTTATGGATCGTTATAACTGTGCTTAATGCTCGCCCGAAATACAACATTGCTCCTTCTGCAATATTCCCCCCCCCCTCAGTCCCTCCCCCTCCACGTTACAACGTAGAAGGCAAGCCTTGCTCTGTCGGCAGGACTCTGTTCTGGGATAGGAAGCGTTCATCTTGTCAGGGCTTTTTTTTATAGCAGGAACTCCTTTGTATATTAGGCCACACACCCCCTGATGTAGCCAATCCTCCAAGAGCTTACAGGGCTCTTAGTACAGGGCCTACTGTTAGCTCCAGGGGGATTGGCTACATCAGGGTGTGTGTGGCCTAATATGCAAAGGAGCTCTTGCTAGAATTCCACCCTGGGCCACACACTCCTGATGTAGCCAATCCTCCAAGAGGTTACAGGGCTCTTACAGTAAGCCCCCTTACAGTAAGCTCCAGGAGGATTGGCTACATCAGGGAGGTGTGGCCTAATATGCAAAGGAGCTCTTGCTAGAATTCCACCCTGGGCCACATACCCCTGATGTAGCCAATCCTCCAAGAGCTTACAGGGCTCTTAGTCCAGGGCTTCTTGTTAGCTCCAGGAGGATTGGCTACATCAGGGGGTGTGTGACCTTGCATATTGTACCCACCAATTAAGTTCAAGACCATGTAACACACCTTACACTAGGCTTCCCACGCCAGGGCGGGGGACTCCTGGGTTTGCAGCCTCATTCCCCGCTCTTTAAAAATCGGGAAGCGGGGGTGGAGAGGTGGGGGGGTGGAGAGGGGAGAGAACATACGTGTAGGCTTCATATTGTTGTAGAGCTCCTGAGTCATTTGTAAAATGTGTGCCCCTTTAAGGCTGGGCAGGAAGCAGGAAACAGGAAGGGCTTCGGAGAACAGCCCCTCCCTTTTTTTTCTTTCGTTTTCACAGCAAGTAGAGTACTCCGGAAGAAGATCTAGTAAGTATTTGTGTGTGTGTGAGAGGGAGGGGGCAGGGGATTCCCTGGTTTGGAGGCCCTCCTCCCCTTTAGAAAGCGTGGGGGGGAGGGAAACGTCTACTGGGCACTCTATTATTCCCTATGGAGAACGATTCCCATAGGGAATAATAGGGAATTGAACCGTGGGTATTGGGGGCTCTGAGGGGGCTATTTTTTGAGGTAGAGACACCACATTTTTAGTATAACATCTAGTGCCTCTCCCCAAAATACCCCCCAAGTTTCAAAACGATTGGACCAGAGGGTCCAATTCTATGAGCCCCCCAAAATGGTGCCCCTATCCTTAATTATTTCCTATGGAATAAAGGCATTTAAAAAGGTGTGCTGTCCCTTTAAATGTGATGGCCAGAACTCCCTTGGAGTTCAATTATGCTTGTCACATCCTTGTTCCTGGCTCCACCCCCAATGTCTCCTGGCTCCACCCCCAAAGTCTCCTGGCTCCGCCCCCAAAGTCCCCAGATTTTTCTTTAATTGGACTTGGCAACCCTACCTTACACAGGACAAAGTTCTGACCCTTCTCCCAAGATTACGAAGTTTCCCTTGGCTGCCAGCAAGAGGGGGTCAGGTTGCCAGCTTCTGGTTGGGGAACTCCAAGAGATTTGGGGGTGCGAGAGGGGGAAACCACAGGGAAAAAAAATTGTTTTTTGAATTTTTCTGGGTCTTCACATCTCTGGTTGTAAATCCCAAAGTTGGGGTGATAAGTAGGGCTTTTTTTTTAGCAGGAACTCCTTTGCATATTAGGCCACACACCCCTGATGCAGCCAATCCTCCTTGAGCTTAAAGTAGAAGAAGAAGATGATGATATTAAATTTATATCCCGCCCTCCACTCTGAATCTCAGAGTCTCAGAGCGGCTCACAATCTCCTTTACCTTCCTCCCCCACAACAGACACTCTGTGAGATGGGTGGGGCTGAGAGGATTCTCACAGCAGCTGCCCTTTCAAGGAGAACCTCTGCCAGAGCTATGGCTGACCCAAGACCATTCCAGCAGGTGCAAGTGGAGGAGTGGGGAATTAAACCCGGTTCTCCCGGATAAGAGTCCACACACTTAACCACTACACCAAACTGGTACAGTAGGCTCTGTACACTCTCGGAAGCTCTTGGAGCCCTGTGAACTCTTGGAGGATTGGCTACATCAGGAGGAATGTTTCCAGAAGTCTGTGTTACAGGAAGACGATTTACCTCAGGAGACACGCCGGGGCAGTCCGGCGGAGCAGGGGGCTCAGCTCGTCTTCCGAAAGTCCTTTTTTCTATAATTTGTACACAAGCCCAAAGAAGAGCGTTGTCTCAAGAAAACTTAATTTTGACAGGCCTGATCTGTAGTCTATTTTGGTTAACCAAAAGGAACACATACATTTTCTACATTAGAGAAATTTCCATTATTTTCCTCTCAGCCATGAAAATCGATTCTGATGTGATTACACTCGGAGGCCGCTTGATGCGTCTCTGACAGTATAAAATGGATGGAAACGGTGGGTGGCGTTGAGTCGAGGATACTGTGGTTAGCTGAACTCTTGTCACAAACTCAAAATGGTGAAAGGAAAATGAACACAGTCTGTTTCTGTCATGCTAAAAACTGAGTCACGCTGTCATGGTTTTGTGTGTGACAGTATGGTGGTGCTGGTAAGAAACGGTTACAATATTTTGATTATTCTTTGGATTTCCTTCATCTTCTATTGTTTACTGTAAACACTGCTATTTATAGAAGGAGGAAGGGACCGCTGTGGCCATAGTTAGGGCCTTTTTTGTAGCAGGAGCTCTTTTGCATATTAGGCCACATTCCCTTGACGTAGCCAGTTGTCCTGGAGCTTAAAATAGGCCCTCTACTAAGAGCTTGGAAGCTCTTGGAGGATTGGCTACATCAGGGGTGTGTGGCCTAATTTTGTCCTGCTACAAAAAAAAAAAAAGCCCTGGCCATAGTAAAAATGGTTCTTAATGCCAATCAGAGCTAGAAAAATATATGGATACAGGAGTTCAAGCAAAGCTGGAAGCCATAGGGCAAAGATGTGCAGTTATCATGTACCAGGTGAGAGCAGTTGTTCATTTTCCAAGTAAGTACAAATTTATAGGGTTGGATCTTACAACACCTTTCCACTAAACTGGATCTTTTGACACCCTTCTCCTACAGAGAAAAACTTCCTTCAGCAAAGACTTTTGTTATTAGAGGAATCAGGGCCTTTTTTTGTAGAAAAAGCCAGCAGGAACTCATGTGCATATTAGACCACACCCCCGGATGTCACCATTGTTTCGTAGATAAAGCCCAGCAATTTGGCCACCCCACCCCCCCTGACACCAAGCCAGCTGGAACTGTGTTTCTGTGTGTTCATGCTCAAAAAAAGCCTTGAGAGGAATCCTTATTCTTTCATGGGGGATTTTTTTTTTCCACTGAAGGCTTTCCCTCTTAAACAAATGTTAAGGACCAAACTAGATGTGATGGTGTCCTCATACTTGCCAAGAGGACATCACAGCTGTTTTAAGGTGATTTGAAACAGCCACAGGGGCTTGATCCTGATGGAATCTGCACCACACTGCTCTCATTTCCTCCTCCCCCCCATAACTTTTCAAGTACTGAGCCAAGGAGGGTGGCCATTTTGAAATTGATGAGGCCTGATGGGCCAAAACCGGGCCCCTCAGCCCACCATGCTGTGGGCAGCATTTTGGAATCACTACACCTAGAGCTTTGAAAAACTTCACCTGTTCTAGATTATGGTGAACAATAGGTCGATGTCGGGGGGGGGGGTGTCCCACAGTTTTGGGGGCTTCCCCCCGACACCAGCCAGTTGGTGGATGGGGAAGTCCCACCCCCAACAGTCCTTCCAGGCCCCATGGGCACTTACTCCCCAGCCACAAATCTGCAGATTGGGAGCAAATGTGTGCAGCGCCCACTCTCTTGGAGCAAGGAGCCACCTTCCAAGCCTGGATCCTGGCCTTGGAAGGCGGCAAGGAGTGCCACCCGCGTCTCCCCAACCATTTTAATGGAAAGTTCCTTTAAATGGTTAGGGAAAGCAAGGAGGGGGCATGTGCGCATGTCATTTTACATGATGTCATCACACTGAAGATGGCCCCTCGCTCTCCCAGAATGTCCCCCAAATCTACCTGCTGGGGAGAAGTTGGGACCTGGTAACGGTAGTCCCCTGTGCAAGCACCAGTCGTTTCTGACTCTGAGGTAACGTTGCTTTCACAACGTTTTCACAGCAGACTTTTTATGGGGTGGTTTGCCATTGCCTTCCCCAGTCATCTACACTCTCCCCCCAGCAAGCTGGGTACTCATTTTACCGACCGCGGAAGGATAGAAGGCTGAGTCAACCTGAGCCGGCTATCTGAACCCAGCTTCCACTGGGATCGAACTCAGGTCATGAGCAGAGAGTTCAGACTGCAGTACTGCAGCTTTACCACTCTGCGCCACAAGGCTCTTGGGACCTGACAACCATACAAATCTGCTATCGATGTTTAACAAAGGTTTTGTGTTTGTTTGTTTTGTAAAGAGAAGGCTTTTGGTCTTTTTGAAATTTGTTGTTAAGTTTAAGAGCTGAAGGATCTGCCTAAGTTCTACTTCAGAGTGAGATAGTATAATTAGGTTTGCCAAGTCCCATGCGTTCTCTAGTGGGGGACCCGGAAGTGATGTCATCGCACCAGCGCCTTTGCGCGTGGCCGCTCTAGGCATTTCTTGGAAAACTCTATGGTTTCCCCGGATGCTCTAGCCATTTGGGAGGGGAAAACTCTATGGTACCTATTGTACAATAGAGTTTTTCCCTCCCAAATGGCTAGAGCATCCGGGGGAAATGAGTTTTCCTGGAAATGCCTAGAGTGGCCACCGTGTGATGTCTCTGGTGTGATGACATCACTTCCGGGTGACGTCATCGTGCCGGCGACGTGGGGGGGGGTTCCCCCCGCTGGCTCAATGTTGAAGAGGAGGTGCGGGCCCTGCGGAACCTTGATCAGTTCCGCAGGGCCTGCAAGACGACCCTTTTCAAACAGGCATTCATGAACGGCTGACCAAGTCCACAGAGAAACATCAAAATGGTCCAGTCTGGAGATCCGCCATCATTCACAAACTGACAGGCATAGCGTTGATTAATAACGGTACTGTCAGATCTAACTTAATGTTTTTAGATTTAGTAACTGTTTTAACTAATGTATTAATCGGTTTGGGGTTAATTTAATGTTTTGTTAAATGTATTGTTGTTTTGCTGTTGTTAGCCGCCCTGAGCCTGCGTGGCGGGGGAGGGCGGGATATAAATATATGGAGCAGAGGTCCATCAGTGGCTATTAGCCACAGTGTGTGTGTGTGTGTGTATAATTTTTTTTGGCCACTGTGTGACACAGAGTGTTGGACTGGATGGGCCACTGGCCTGATCCAACATGGCTTCTCTTATGTTGAAGGCCTGTCGGAATAATTCCATTTTACAGGCCCTGCGGAATTGAGAGAGATCCCGCAGGGCCCTTATGGCCTCCGGGAGGGCATTCCACATTTCTGGTGCTGCCACCAAGAAGGCCCTAGCCCATGTAGAACACAGCCTGGTCTCCTTTGGTCCGGGGATGGACAGTAGGTTTTGTTCCCTGAACGCAGTGCTCTCTAGGGAACATGCGGAGAAAGCGGTCCCATAGATAGGCAGGCCCTTGACTATAAAGGGCTTTAAAGGTCCATATCAACACCTTGAAATGGACTCGGAACACAATAGGTAGCCAGTGCAGCTCTTTCAGCACTGGCCGAATGAGATCCCATCGAGGGAGCCCCATTAACAGCCGTGCTGCAGTATTCTGCACTAGTTGTAGTTTCTGAGTCAGGTTCAAGGGTAGCTCCATGTAGAGAGCAGTACAGTGATCTATCCTCGAGGTGAACCGTAGCATGGATCACCATTGCTAAGTCGCCATGCTCCAGGAAAGGGGCCAACTGCCGTACCTGTGCACGTGGGTAGTTTCTGCCTGGCTCATTGGAGCCTTAAGGACTGAGCTTGGGGACATGGGAACAATGGGCAGCAGGATCCAAATCTCTGCTTCCCCAGACCAATCACCAGCTCCCTGCTGGTTCAAATGACCCAATGGCGTTCTAGCGTGGGAACTGTGACGTGTATATAGTCAGCCCCGTTGGCCCAGTATGGCAGTCTGAGTCCAGCCATTGCCAAGCTGGAATCACAATAAAGAGCACTGATACATGGCAATTACGTCTCCAAATACATCAGACCCACTATTTCACAGCAACCCTACCCCACCCCTGGTCCTTGACTGGCAGAGACTGACCAAGAGAGAGATCTTGGGGTCGTGGTAGATAACTCACTGAAAATGTCAAGACAGTGTGCGTTTGCAATAAAAAAGGCCAACGCCATGCTGGGTATTATTAGGAAGGGAATTGAAAACAAATCAGCCAGTATCATAATGCCCCTGTATAAATCGATGGTGCGGTCTCATTTGGAGTACTGTGTGCAGTTCTGGTCACCGCACCTCATAAAGGATATTATCGCATTGGAGAAAGTTCAGAAAAAGGCAACTAGAATGATTAAAGGGCTGGAACACTTTCCCTACGAAGAAAGGCTGAAACACTTGGGGCTCTTTAGCTTGGAGAAACGTCGCCTGTGGGGTGAAATGAAAGAGGTTTACAAGATAATGCATGGGATGGAGAAAGTAGAGAAAGAAGTACTTTTCTCCCTTTCTCACAATACAAGAACTCATGGGCATTTGATGAAATTGCTGAGCAGTCAGGTTAAAACAGATAAAAGGAAGTACTTCTTCACCCAAAGGGTGATTAACATATGGAATTCACTGCCACAGGAGGTGGTGGCGGCCACAAGCATAGACAGCTTCAAGAGGGGGTTATATAAATATATGGAGCAGAGGTCCATCAGTGGCTATTAGCCACAGTGTGTGTGTGTGTGTGTGTGTGTATAATTTTTTTTGGCCACTGTGTGACACAGAGTGTTGGACTGGATGGGCCACTGGCCTGATCCAACATGGCTTCTCTTATGTTCTTATGTGACACAGAGTGTTGGACTGGATGGGCCACTGGCCTGATCCAACGTGGCTTCTCTTATGTTCTTCTGTGACACAGAGTGTTGGACTGGATGGGCCATTGGCCTGATCCAACATGGCTTCTCTCATGTTCTTATGTGACACAGAGTGTTGGACTGGATGGGCCATTGGCCTGATCCAACATGGCTTCTCTTATGTTCTTATGTGACACAGAGTGTTGGACTGGATGGGCCATTGGCCTGATCCAACATGGCTTCTCTTATGTTCTTATGTGACACAGAGTGTTGGATGGGATGGGCCACTGGCCTGATCCAACATGGCTTCTCTTATGTTCTTATGTGACACAGAGTGTTGGACTGGATGGGCCACTGGCCTGATCCAACATGGCTTCTCTTATGTTCTTATGTGACTCAGAGTGTTGGACTGGATGGGCCACTGGCCTGATCTAACATGGCTTCTCTTATGTTCTTATGTTCTTGCTGGTGGCCAATGGAAACCTGGCAACCCTACTGTCCTGTCTACTTGATATATTTGAAAGGTATAGTCAGAACAGGTGCCTACCATTCGATGTCTCTTTCAAGCAGTTCTGGGGGGATCAAATCACTCGCCTGGTCTTTCCCTAAGTTTAACGTTACCAGACGTGATACCCTGTGAGATTTTTCCTGTTGTAATTATTGGACTGGGGTCCCCGCTAATAAGAAATTTGATGGTTGTGGAGGAGCCGTAAAGCACTGAATTGCTGGATACGATTGATACGGTTTCGACTGTGGCTTTTCTCCGGCGACTGACGCTTTGCGAGAACTACTTTTCAAGATTACGCTTTGAGACTGAGAGACGTGTGTCTAAGGATTTGACTAGTGACAATTTGATATTTTGATACCAGTGAATTTTTGTGAAGTTGATGTCTACTGTACCTTTAAGAATGCTTTATAAATTGTTTCGATACCTCCAGCATGAATTAATTGTTATTGTGTTGCACAGTTTGTTTGATGTTTGTCATACTCTCAGGGTGTTTTCCCACTGGCAGTTTGTGACTCTCTATCACCGCATTGGATACTCACCTTTTACATTACCTAACGTTCTCACAACTGAGTTGCATCGTTGCTGCCCGAAGCATCTACATTTGTTTCGGTGAGATGAGTTTCGGAGCTGCTGCTGCAACGTTTTTTTTCTGGAAACTAGTCTTGATCTGGTTTTTTTTCTCTACAGGCGTTTCAAACTTGAATTGTAGAAGTTTCCATGCGTTTTAAAAGACTCCTCCAAAAGCCACCACAAGGTGCAGTCACTTGCATGAGAGCTGACAGCACTTGAAATTTTTACATATCATTGCTTGCCTCATCTAGTAATTTAAATGTGTACTGTTTTTGCAGTGTTGACACGATTTCCAAGCAATCGTATACATTTAACGAAGCACTGGTATTCTGGCTGCCCTTTGATCAGAGACACACACACACACACCCTCCAAATTGAAATGCTTAAATGTAAAACGAAAATAATTAAAGCAGAACAGCGGCAGGCGATTCGAAGCCTCTAAAACTCTGGATCAAACTGAATGTAAAAAAACCCCTTACTGTGTTTTGTCATACTCTTGTGGAGAGCCAGTTTGGTGTAGTGGTTAAGTGTGCGGACTCTTATCTGGGAGAACCGGGTTTGATTCCCCACTCCTCCACTTGCACCTGCTAGCATGGCCTTGGGTCAGCCATAGCTCTGGCAGGAGTTGTCCTTGAAAGGGCAGCTGCTGTGAGAGCCCTCTCCAGCCCCACCCACCTCACAGGGTGTCTGTTGTGGGGGAGGAAGGGAAAGGAGATTGTGAGCCGCTCTGAGACTCTTCGGAGTGGAGGGCGGGATATAAATCCAATATCTTCTTCTTTTGTGGAGAGCCAGTTTGGTGTAGTGGTTAAGTGTGCGGACTCTTATCTGGGAGAGCCGGGTTTGATTCCCCACTCCTCCACTGGCAGCTGCTGGAATGGCCTTGGGTCAGCCATAGCTCTTGCAGGAGTTGTCCTTGATGGGGCAGCTGCTGTGAGAGCCCTCTCCAGCCCCACACACCTCACAGGGTGTCTGTTGTGGGGGAGGAAGATAAAGGAGATTGTGAGCCGCTCTGAGACTCTTCGGAGTGGAGGGCGGGATATAAATAAATCCAACTGTGTATCCTCTCTGATTCTTATTTGATATATTTGAAAGGCGTAGTAAGAACAGGTGCCTACCATTCGATGTCTCTTTTAAGCGGATCAAATCACTCCCGGGGCCTTTCCCTAAGTTCAATCGGGCTATTTGTCTCTTAATTCCTGGTGTCATAACTCAGGGCTGGGAGCGGAGACCTCTTAGGTCTTAAGATAATGACGAATCTGAATTTGTCTCTGAGGCTTGAAGTGCACAAAAACGTGTCTCCCAGGAGTTTGGCACCATTGCGAAGCCATGAGCAATTTGCCTTTCACTGAGTCAGGTCATTTGTCTGTCAAGGTCAGCATGATCTGTTCTTGATGGGGGAAAACTCTCCAAAGCTGCAAGCAGAAGTCATTATGGGAGTGCGAATACATACATAAGGATTTCACCCCTCATAGTCATCAAATTAACCCTCATCAGGAGTGGAATTCTAGGAGCTCCTTTGCATATTAGGTCATACCCAATCCTCCAAGAGCTTGCAAGGCTCTTTTTTGTAAGCTCTTGGAGGATTGGCTACATCAGGGGGTGTGTGGCCAAATATGCAAAGGAACTCTTGCGAGAATTCCACCCCTGACCCTCATCTTAACCAGGGATGTTTGTTAACTTGCTGGCTCAAATTCTGTCCTATGGACTGTGATCAGGAAGAGTTCACCAACAGCCAGTGTGGTGCAGTGGTTAGAGTCTTTGGAATAGGATCTGGGAGGCCCAGGTTCAAATCCTTGTTCTTCCATGGAAGCTCACTGGGTGACTCTGGGGCAGTCAGACACACTCAACTTATGTTATTGGGGTGGGGGTTGTAAGAATAAAATGGAAGAGAAAAGAATGATGTAAGATGCTTTGGGTTTCCCACTGGGGAACAAGGTAGGGTTGCCAATCCCCAGGTGGGACAGGTAGAAAGCCAGGAGGCATCCACGCCAAAACCAGCCTCAATAATTCAAATATTTATACAAAACTTTTTTACTTATAAATAACAGGATTCTATATAAAGTGCAAACAACAGCCACACTCAAATGCAAAGTCCGTATTTGTATCAGAAAATTAATACATTCAAAACTGGAACTCCGGGTTGTGGTATGATGAACCGTGGAAATAGAGTCCAGTGCTCAAGTCTTCTTACAGCCAGTGTAAGGATTGAAAGCAGCAAGGCACAAGTCGCAACAGGGATGTGCGTAATGCCCTGTTTCACACGGGGCTTCTACAAGTTAAGCCTACACAGGTCCTACGTTCAGTTCTGTGTTTCGTTCACCTCCCACTGGCCGCTTTTCTTTTCGCTTTGGAGGTAATTGCTCACACATTACAATGCAATGTTACTTTGCAGCTTGCATGAACCGTTCGCCACACCTGTCAGACTTCGGCCTGCTACCCATAGGAGGAATCCTATACAAGCGTGGCGCTGTTGACGTCTTTCAAGCAAAGGAGAACGGAGACAGTGGATGTAAAGTACTACCTTACAAGAGGGATGTGAAATAACGTTCTGATTTTGAAAGTACTACCTTACAAGAGCGGTGTGAAATCACTTTTTGATTTTTCTATGAACATTTAATGAATTTTGGTTTGCGATGATAATATAATTGCATCATTATGAAAGAAATTGCTTAAGCATTTATTTGCAACATAAAAACGCAGTGGTTGATTTCTAGTGTTCGCTAATCCCCAGGTGGGGGCAGGGGATACTCCAGGTTTGGAGGCCCTCCCCCCGCTTCAGGGTCATCAGAAAGCGGGGTGGGGGGAGGGAAATGTCTGCTGGGCACTCCATGATTCCCTATGGAGACTTATTCCCATGGAAAATAATGGAGAATTGATCTGTGGGTATCTGGGGCTCAGGGGCCCCCTGTTTTTTGAGGTTAAAGCACCAAAGTTCCAGCATAGCATCCAGTGCCTCTCCTCAAAACACCCTGCAAGTTTCAAAAGGATTGGACCAGGGGATCCAATTCTATGAGCCCCTGAAGAAGGTGCCCCTATCCTTCATTATTTCCGATGGAGGGAAGGCATTTAAGGTGTGCGGTCCCTTTAAATGTGATGGCCAGACTCCCTTTGGAGTTCAATTATGCTTGTCACAACCTTGCTCCTGGCTCCACCCCCAAAGTCCCCAGATATTTCTTGAATTGGACTTGGCAACCCTAGACAAAAGTGGGGTATAAATGCAATTGAGGTTTACTACTTAGGTGTCTCTGCATTCCTTCCGTTTCTGCCCACGAACCTAGCTTATTTGGCACCAGATCTTGCAGTCAGTGCAGACAAGACATCGGTGACTGCGCAGGCACAGAAACCAGGCTATAAATCCTCTGAAGTGTTATTAAGGGATGTATCCACCTGTGCCGATCAATAGAGGGGACAAAGGCCATGGGAATCCGTTCCCAGCAAGGGAGTTACTTTAATGATGTGACCGTGACCTTGAAGGTGCTCCAATATTTGAGACTGAAAACTTCAAGAACATCCATAACCTACAACACAAACGTATTGCTTATTACTGATGCATCCGCGGCTACTGAGCAGGTGCGAAGTGGTCGGCACAGAAGAATTCTGACAGAAAACATGGAAGCAATTCCATCAAGAAGCTGTCTCATGTGTGGTAAAGCAAGGGCAACATACGGGCTGCGCAGGCGAAAGACTCCAAGGAACCCCCAAAGAATTTCAAAGACAGCAGTGACATTTCCTAGAGGGAGGTGTGGTAACGCGGGCTGAGGTGCTCTCGAAATTCTGCATTTGGGGAATTTTGAAATGAACTCAGACGTTCTCGATTAGGCAAAACAGCGAATGAATTCTGACAGAAGGAAACAAACAATTTTTTTCAGTGGGACACAAAGCAGGGCCGGATCGGGGGGGGGCAGAGGGGGGTGCTTGCCCCGGGCGCCGACAAAGGGGGGGGCGCCAAATTGGGAATGGAGTCCATTGTATTCTATGAGACCATAAGATAGAATGGCCCATAAGGTGGGGGGTCATTTTTTAATCCCCCCCCTCAAAAAACATGTCGATCTGGACCTGACATGAAGTGAACATAAGAACATGAGAGAAGCCATGTTGGATCAGGCCAATGGCCCATCCAGTCCAACACTCTGTGTCACATAAGAACATGAGAGAAGCCATGTTGGATCAGGCCAATGGCCCATCCAGTCCAACACTCTGTGTCACATAAGAACATAAGAGAAGCCATGTTGGATCAGGCCAGTGGCCCCTCCAGTCCAACACTCTGTCTCACATAAGAACATGAGAGAAGCCATGCTGGATCAGGCCAATGGCCCCTCCAGTCCAACACTCTGTCTCACATAAGAACATGAGAGAAGCCATGTTGGATCAGGCCAATGGCCCATCCAGTCCAACAATCTGTGTCACATAAGAACATGAGAGAAGCCATGTTGGATCAGGCCAATGGCCCATCCAGTCCAACACTCTGTGTCACATAAGAACATAAGAGAAGCCATGTTGGATCAGGCCAATGGCCCATCCAGTCCAACACTGTGTCACAAAAGAACATAAGAGAAGCCATGTTGGATCAGGCCAATGGCCCATCCAGTCCAACACTGTGTCACATAAGAACATGAGAGAAGCCATGTTGGATCAGGCCAATGGCCCATCCAGTCCAACACTCTGTGTCACATAAGAACATGAGAGAAGCCATGTTGGATCAGGCCAATGACCCATCCAGTCCAACACTCTGTGTCACACAGTGGCCAAAAATTTATATATATATATATATATATATATATATATATATATATATATATATATATATATATATATATACATACACACACACACACACACACACACTGTGGCTATATACACAAGTGGCGCTCAAGCATTCTTACATGGCTTGGACATAATTCACATTGTGGATTAACCTGGTTAGACCTGGGTAGGGTTGTCAATCTCCAGGTGGGAAATTAAGGTAATAAACCTTCGCAAAACCCAGCCTCAAGTTACCAAAATTCGTAAAAAATATCCGCACAATTTATGATAATCAATATGCAAAGATTATAGTCAATGGAGACTTGACGGAAAAAATTACTTTAAGTAAAGGAACTAGACAAGGCTGTCCCTTGTCTCCTTTGCTATTTATTTTTACTTTGGAAATATTAATTCAAACTGTTAGGCAAGATAAGCGAGTCGAAGGCATAAAAATCAGAAAAGAAAATTATAAAGTGTTAAGTTATGCTGATGACATGTTATTTGTCATGCAAAACCCGGTGGAGTCAATGGGGCAGGTATTAAAGCATTTAGAAGAATATGGCCGGGTTGCTGGTTTAAAGATTAATATAAATAAATCGAAATTTCTAGCCAAAAATTTGTCCGACCAAGATATTATGGAGTTGGAAAAGAGGTCAGGATTTCAGAGAGCCAGAAAAATAAGATATTTAGGTTTAATAATTTCGGCAAAATGTAGCACAATCTATGAAGATAATTTTGAACCCCTGCTGAAAGAAATAGCTATTCTGTTCCAAAAATGGGAAAATTTGAAAATATCATTTATGGGACGTGTGGCCTTATTAAAAATGATAATTCTTCCCAAAGTTTTATTTTTGTTTCAAACGGCTAATTTTGCCGTAAAGGATAATTTTTTTGCTAGGCTGAATTATCTATCTAAAAAGTTTGTATGGCAGGGGAAAAAACCACGAATTAGCTGGAAAAATTTAACAGACGTAAAAGAAAATGGAGGTCTTGGCCTTCCGGATTTTGAAATTTATCATATGGCAAGTGCAACCGCATGGTTGCAGGAATGGATCATGCTAGAAGACACTCGTTTGCTAACAATTGAGGGTGTTGACTTACAAGCCGGCTGGCATAATAATTTATGGTATGTTCAAAAACCACAAACTTATTTTCAAAGACATTTGGTCCGAAAAGGTCTATTAAAAATATGGCATAAGATAAGAAAGAAAATTTATGACAAGACACCTAGGTGGCTATCTCCGGTGGAGGCCACAATGCATCCACAATTATGGTCCCCGGACAAAACACTAAGATATACTGAAATTTTAGACGAAAATGATAGAATGAGAAAAAAGCAGGATTTGGAGGTTAGCGGATTTACAATAGACTGGTGGACGATGATTCAAATCGCGGCCAAGTTTAATTTGGATAAACTCAAGGGATTCACAAAATCAAATTTCGACTTTGATATTATAATAACAGCCAGAACTGGTAAAATGATCAAGAAAGTTTATAATTATTTTCTGCACATAAAACTTGAGGATGAGACGGTTAAGCATGTCATGATAAAATGGGCCAAAAACTTTGAGTCTAGCATTTCGCTCGAACAATGGGAAATTTTATGGAAGAACAATTTTAAGATTATAAAGCCAGTTAATTTACGAGAAAATTTTATAAAGCTCTTCTATAGATGGCATATCACCCCGATCTTACTTAATAAAATCAATAAAGCAATTTCTCCCATTTGCTGGAAATGTGAATTAACAGTAGGAACATATTTCCATTTATGGTGGTCATGCAATATGTCGAAAAAATACTGGAAAGAAATTCATAAAATTTTAGCCGAGATATTGAAGGTCAATTTGCCTCTCAAACCAGAATTTATGTTACTCTCATTAGTCAAAGATGTGGTACCAAGAGAGGATGAATTAATCACAATATATATAATCACGGCTGCTAGAATTTTATTTGCACAGCATTGGAAATTGAAACACATACCTGATAGAGAAGAAATAATCCAAAAAATCTTAAGTATAGTCGAAATGGATATACTAGCAAATATAATCAAGGGAAATACAAAAGAGAAAGCAACAGGAAGATGGAAAAAGGTTTATTTATGGTTAGAAAATAATTAAAATATAAAATGCTATTGGTAATTTTTATGTTACAGTTTCTGTATTGCCTCGATTTGGATGTCAATAGTTGATTTTGGTTGTTCCACTGTCTCACCCCTTTCGAACTTCTTAGATGGTAGAGGCAAGTTACCTCACAGGTAGTCTGCCGAGTTCAATAAGCCTGATAAATGATTTGTATGTATAAATTTATTTGTTCGCTTAATAGAACTGTATGGTAAAGCTAGATTAATAAAAATTGAACTTCAAAAAAAAAAAAAAGTTACCAAATATTAATATCAAATAAATACAAATACTAGAAATTTGTATTCAATTGTGCAAAAGCATTCCATATATAAGTGGCAAATGAAGAACATCAACCTTTACCCAAAGTCATGTACAAACCAATCAATGCCCAGAACTTATGTGCCTTGCCGTACAAAAGGATAAGTTCTTTGGAGCATTGTTCTCTATTTGAAATTCTTCAATGCAAAAAAAACCTTCTTCTGGAAGCATTGTTCTTCATGAAAGACTTGACCGTTTGAATTTCTGCCTTCATCCATCCTGGACATTGATTAGTCTGTAAATGACTTTGGGTGAAGGTTGATGTTCTTTATTTGCCATTTATATATGGAATGATTTTGCACAATTGCATTATAAATTTCTCACATTTGTAGTTATTTGATATTAATATTTGGTCATTTGAGGCTGGGTTTTGCGGAGAGTTCCTGCTCTATTATCCACGTTGCTCTTTGTGGGTTGCTCAATCCCCAGGTGGGGGAAGGGGTTCTGCAGTTTGAAGGCCTCCCCCCCCCCCCCCGCTTCAGGGTCATTAGAAAGCAGCTGGGGGGGGGCGGAATATCTGCTGCACTCACCATCCCCGGGCCTAAGGAAGTCCGTCTTAAGACAACCAGAGACAGGGCCTTTTCCATAATGGCCCCTACATTGTGTTACCAGCTGCCGGAAGAGGTGAAGGCCCTGCGGGACCTTGCTCAGTTCCGCAGGGCCTGCAAGACAACCCTCTTCCGGCTAGCCTACACCTGACTGGAAATAAATGTAGCTTATTAGACTTCTGTGAACCATATTGTATAGATTTGATGTTAAGATTTTAAGGTTTTTAGGTTTTTAAATGTTCTGACTTTTTAAAATGTTTATATATGTAATAACAATCTGAACTCTGTTTTATTGTTGCTGTGAGCCGCCCTGAGCCATTTTTATGGGAAGGGCGGGATACAAGTCATAGAATAAATAAATAAATAAATTATTCCCTATGGAAACTGATTCCCATAGGGTATAATAGAGAATTGACCTGTGGGTATCTGGGGCTCTGGGGGGCTGTTTTTTGAGGTAGAGGCACCATATTTGCAGCATAGCATTCAATACCTCTCCTTAAAAGACACTCCAAGTTTCAAAAGGATTGGACCAGGGGGTCCAATTCTATGAGCCCCCAAAGAAGGTGCCCCCATCCTTCATTATTTCCAACGGAGGGAAGGCATTTAAAAGATGTTTAGTCCCTTGAAATGTGATGTCCAGAACTCCCTTTGGAGTTCAGTCATGCTCATCGCAACCTTTGGCTCCACCCCCAAAGTCTCTTGGTTCCACCCCCAAAGTCCCCAGATATTTCTTGAATTGGACTTGGCAGCCGTAGGCCTGGGGTCCCCACCCCACGTAATAGTCTGATGTGAGCTTCAGGCTCTCCTCAATTCTTGCATGTGTGGCACCCAGTTTAGGCCAGCCATAGCAAAGGGGTTCAGTCTTCCTCTCCATATGCCACTGCCTTAAGCTGAAGCAGCCTCAGGAGGCATTGGGTTGATACTCACTGGTTTCCCCAAGGAGCAAAGTTGTGTCCCCTGGAGGATTTCAGGTCAGAAAATTAGCATGGCGGGAACACTGACGTCCCTTCTCCAGGAGCACTATGGCCCCAGTCCAAATCAAGCACCCCACACGCAGGAACTGAGGAGAACCTGCAACTCATCTCTGGTAGCTATATGTCAGGGGTGGCCAACGGTACCTCTCCAGATGTTTTTGCCTACAACTCCCATCAGCCCCAGCCATCAGTCATACTGGCTGGGACTGCTGGGAGTTGTAGGCAAAAAACATCTGGAGAGGTACTGTTGGCCACCCCTGCTCTATGTGATGGAGACCTAGGGTTGCCAAGTCCAATTCAAGAAATATCTGGGGATTTTGGGGGTGGAGCCAGGAGACTTTGGGAGTGGAGCCAGGAGTAAGGTTGGGACAAGCATGACAAACTTTCTAATATTTTTCCCCCCACAAAAAATGGGGAAATAACCAAAACACATAAAGCAGACAGATGGAAGTCTTCCTCATGCCACTGTGGCCACAGAGGAGGAAATAATTGAAAAAGTACGATGGGAGAAAGGTTCTGTTATGACAGTTCTAATTCCAGAAGCATTTCAAGGCAGATGCTGAGCTGATCTAATTGAGTCCACCTTCCGGTGATGTCAGGGGGTGGGTGGCGTATGCAAATGAGCTATGCAAATGAGTTGTGCTAATGAGCTCTGGCACCTCTTTTTCTACAACATGACCCCTGCCTATCTCCCCCTAAAATTTCTTCTGCAGTTCTGTAGTCAAGCAAGAGGATTTAACCGTGGAGGGAAAGAAAGCCATCCGTCCGTTCTTCACTTTCTTCAAACTATAATGGAATCAAATGAACTCACTAGAATTCTTTGAGCTATGTAATGAATATCATACGATAATCCACGTCCTTCTGAGGTAACCGCAGGGTCTACTCATAACTGTGAGGTGGCCTCGCACACCACGAATATCCATTGTTCCTTAAATACCAGGCAGACCTAGTTGTCCTCCACCCCTTGGGAAGAAGATCTTAAATTTTTAAAACGAGAATGCGGAGCATCAAAAGGCACATTCCCTTCAAAATGTCAGATATTCACTCGGTGGGTCTATCAGTTTTCCGTGATCTCTCTCGTCACTCTCTTTCCCCCTCCCACCCAAATGCTCTTTTAATATTAAAATAATAAGGCGATACAAAAAAAATACAAATGTGATGGTGCTAGGGTTGTCAATCCCCAGGTGCGGGCAGGGGATCCCCTGGTTCGGAGGCCCTCCCCCCGCTTAGGAGTCATCAGAAAACGGGGGGGGGGGGGAGGGAAATGTTTGCTGGGCACTCCTGTTATTCCCTATGGAGACAAAATTCCCATAGGGTATAATGGGGAATTGATCAGCACCAGAGGGGCTGTTTTTTGAGGTAGTGGCACCAAATTTTCAGTACAGCATCTACTGCCTCTCCTCGAAGTACCCTTCAGGTTTGAAAAGGATTGGAGCAGGGGGTCCAATTCTATGAGCCCCCAAAGACGGTGCCCCTATCCTTTATTATTTCCAGTGGGGGGAAGGCATTTAAAAGGTGTGCGGTCCTTTAAATGTGGTGGCCAAAACTCCCTTTGGAGCTCAATAGTGCTTGTCACAACCTTGTTCCTGCCTCCACCCCCAAAGTCCCCAGATATTTCTTGAATTGGCAACCCTAGATGGTGCCCTACAAAATAATAGCCAACAAAAAAAGAACATAAGAACATAAGAGAAGCCATGTTAGATCAGGCCAATGGCCCATCCAGTCCAACATTCTGTGTCACACAGCGGCTATACACACACACACACACACACTGTGGCTAATAGCCACTGATGGACCTCTGCTCCATATTTTTATCTAACCCCCTCTTGAAGCTGGCTATGCTTGTGGCCGCCACCACCTCCTGTGGCAGTGAATTCCACATGTTAATCACCCTTTGGGTGAAGAAGTACTTCCTTTTATCCGTTTTAACCTGTCTGCTCAGCAATTTCATCGAATGCCCACGAGTTCTTGTATTGTGAGAAAAGGAGAAAAGTACTTCTTTCTCTACTTTCTCCATCCCACGCATTATCTTGTAAATCTCTATCATGTCACCCCGCAGTCGACGTTTCTCCAAGCTAAAGAGCCCTCAGCGTTTCAACCTTTCTTCATAGGGAAAGTGTTCCAGCCCTTTAATCATTCTAGTTGCCCTTTTCTGGACTTTCTCCAATGCTATAATATCCTTTTTGAGGTGCGGCGACCAGAACTGCACACAGTATTCCAAATGAGACCGCAAGGACCAGGGACTCAGTAGAAACAGTACAGGAAAGGACCAGTTCATGAGGTCTGTGTGTGGATCCTGTAGGAGACAAATCTTTATTTTAGGGCAGGGCTTTTTAAAAAGAAAAAGCCCAGCAAGAACTCATTTGCATATTAGGCCACGCCCGTCGCCCCCTGATGCCAAGCCAGCCGGGACTGCATTCTTGCGAGTTCCTACTCAAAAAAAGGCCCTGCTTTAGGGCAATTAAAGAAATGACCAAGGCTTTTTTGGGGGGTAGCAGGAACTCCTTTGCATATTAGGCCGCACTACCCTCTTGGAGCTTACACTAGGCCCTGAACTAAGAGCCCTGTAAGCTCTTGGAGGATTGGCTACATCATGGGGTGTGGCCTAATATGCAAAGGAGTTCTTGGTACAAAAAAAGCCCTGAAAAGGACCAAAGGAAAAATACAAGCAGCGGCATGCATATCAGAAGAATAAATCTGTTTGGTGAAAAGCAGAGAGAGAGAGAGAGAGAGAGAGAGCCTCAGCACCACAGCAGATATGGTTGCCAGCCTCCAGGTGAGGGCTGGATAGCCCCTGGGATTACAATTGATCTCTAGACAACAGAAATCAGCTTCTCTGGAGAAAAATGGCTGCCTTGGAGGGTGGACTCTATGGCTTTATACCCTGCTGAGGTCTCCTCAAATAAATCTCCAGGTATTTCTCAGAGGGAGTTGGCAACTTGCAGTGCCTTTCTTCCTCACCTCCCTCCTCTCATGTCAGTCCCTAATGCACCCGAAATCCTATTCCTGTGAAAATGCTACTCTGGATTCGATTCCGTATCTTTTTGCTTACGGTATTCACCAAACAGATTTGTATTTTTTTTCCTCTTATTCTTCCGATATCCATACTTATACCTATACTTTGTTCCTTTTTCTCGTTTGTTTGCCCTAAAATTAACAGTTAGTCTCCTACAAGGTCCACCATTAGAGCTCACAGAGTGGTCCTTTCCTGTGGTATTTCTATTTAGTAGCTGATCCTTTTTGGTTGTTATTATTTTGTAGGGTACCATCCCTGTACATGGTATTCTATCATTACTACATAAAGGAAAAATAAACAGGCCAGAAGACCTTACGATCTAAACTTCGCGAATGGGAGATACAACCAAGGTAGGGTTGCTACTTGCCTCCCCCTTCTTGGTGGGAGGGTAGAGTTGCTCGGGGGTCGGCAGACTCTTATCTGGGAGAACCGGGTTTGATTCCCCACTCCTCCACTTGCACCTGCTGGAATGGCCTTGGGTCAGCCATAGCTTTGGCAGAGGTCGTCCTTGAAAGGGCAGCTGCTGTGAGAGCCCTCTCCAGCCCCACCCACCTCACAGGGTGTCTGTTGTAGGGGAGGAAGGTAAAGAAGATTGTGAGCCGCTCTGAAACACTTTGGAGTGGAGGGCGGGATATAAATCCAATATCTTCATCTACCTCACAGGGTGTCTGTTGTGGGGGAGGAAGGTAAAGGAGATTGTGAGCCGCTCTGAGACTCTTCGGAGTGGAGGGCGGGATATAAATCCAATATCTTCATCTACCTCACAGGGTGTCTGTTGTGGGGGAGGAAGGGAAAGGAGATTGTGAGCCGCTCTGAGACTCTTCGGAGTGGAGGGCGGGATATAAATCCAATATCTTCATCTACCTCACAGGGTGTCTGTTGTGGGGGAGGAAGGTAAAGGAGATTGTGAGCCGCTCTGAGACTCTTCAGAGTGGAGGGCGGGATATAAATCCAATATCTTCATCTACCTCACAGGGTGTCTGTTGTGGGTGGGAGAGGTAAAGGAGATTGTGAGCCGCTCTGAGACTCTTCGGAGTGGAGGGCGGGATATAAATCCAATATCTTCTTCTTCATCTTCTTTTACCTATTTAAGATTAGGTAGCAGAGATATAAATTTTATAAAGAACGCAAACACGAATATATATATATTTTTTAAAAAACTTAAAAACATGCTTAAAGTGTTAGCACTCATTAGTCTTAAAGATGCTTTTTTTGTATTTCTCCCATGAGATCCAGGGAACTGGGCAAAGGAAGCTCTGGCTCTTTCCTTCCTTCCCCAGGGGACTGGGGGGGGGGGGGGGAGCCTCAGCCAATAGAAGGAAGAGAAGCTTGGCTCAGTAGTTCTGCTGTGCAATTGAGAGAGCCTGGAAAAGCAAGTTCTGCCCCCCCTTCCTTCCCAAGGGAGGAACCTCAGCCAATGGAGAAAACAGAGGTTTTGCTCTGTAGCTTCTGTGCAATTGGGCAAGCCTTGCAAAGCAAGCTGTTATGCAGAAGGAAGCAAGAGAGAGGGAGAAGGAAGCAGATGACAGCCAGTTGCTCGGGGGCCTTAGGAGCCCTCTGGGGGCCTGATTCGGCCCCCAAACTGCACGTTTGACACCCCTGCATTAGTATTTGCTGTCACCCCCACCAGCCAAAAGCAACCTGCCACAAGAAAGACATTGAAGAAGAAGAAGACATTGGATTTATATTCCACCCTCTACTCAGAGCGACTCACTATCTCCTTTAACTTCCTCCTCCTCAACAGACATCCTGTGAGGTGGATGGGACTGAGAGAGCTCTCCCAGAAGTTGCCCTTTCAAGGACAGCTCTTGCAAGAGCTGTGGCTGACCCAAGGCCATTCCAGCAGGTGCAAATGATGGAGTGGGGAATCAAACCCGGTTCTCCCAGATAAGAGTCCGCACACTTAACCACTACACCAAACTGGTCCTTTTGCCTGGGGTGGAGGGTGGCCAAGGAGAGCCCCAGGCAAGCGAGGCCTACTTGGGCTGGCTAGAAATCCAGTCAGCTCAAGCAGGTCTCTCTCACCTGGGGCTTTCCTTGGCTGCCACTGCCCCCCCCCCAGGGAAAAGGCCAGCAAGCCACCCACCACCCAAAATCACCATAAGAAGTGGAGAAAGGGTGGTGTGGGCTTCCCCAGGAGTTAATGAGGGCTTCTGCGGGCATGACAAAGCCCCTGGTGGCTGGCTGGCTTCCTGCTCTCCTAATCCAGGGGTTATGCAGCTGCATTCAATGGACAGGGTAGGTGGGGAGGAAGAGGTGGAACCCTCAGAAAGGTTCAGGAGCTGTGCTGCTGTGAGCTCCTGCTGAATTGAAGGCCTGGAGCTGCCCGATCCAGGTTGGGAAACTCCTGGAGATTTGAGGATGGAGCCTGGGAAGGACAGGTACCTCAGTGGGGTACAATGTTATGGAGTCCACCCTCCAAAACATCCATTTTCTCCAGGGGAACTGATCTCTGCAGTCTGGAGATGAGGTGTAATTCCAGAAGATCCCCAGGTCCCACCTGGAGGCTGGCATCCCTAAACCAAGAGAAAGAGGAGGAGAAAAAAGATGTTAATGCGATGCTTTGATTTATTCAAGCCTGGCGCAAAAAACTTGTACGATTCCAACTGCCCCTCCCACTTAGTGATCTTCCCCCAATCTCATATTTATATGATGTGGATGGGGTTGATGTTCTGTTTCATTATCGAGCATCTGCTTTTCTTTCATTTGGTTATTTACTCTGGAAATTACTTTATTAATTGAAAAACTTGTAAATATTGGTAAAGTTGCCACTCAAGGTAATTGCTGCTACATTGTCAATTTGTCCCCCAAGATTGTCTTGGCATCAGTTATGTATAAAGCACGCTAGACTGGGAAATGAGAAAGCACCAGACATTATAGAAAATATTAATCACATCCAGAACTCTGTGGGTTCTAACACGGAGCATGCTGTCTCAGAATAAAAGGGCTGGGTGCAGAAACTCTCCATTAGAGCTGGTGTGATGCAGTGGATACAAGGCTGGAGGCAGGCTAAGGAGTTCTGGGTTCAAATCACTGCTCAGTCACGAATGTGGCTCTTCAAATGAGTCTCATCCCCCCCCCCTCCAGCTTGACCTAGTTTTGGTGGACGCAGGCCTCAGATTCAGCAGGAGCTCACAGGAGTTCAACTCCCGAACCTTTCTGATGGTTCCCCCTTTTCCTCCCTGCCTACCAAGTCCATTGAATGGTAGGTGCAGCTGCATAACAATCCCTGGATTAGGAGAGCGGGCAGCCAGCCAGTCACCAGGGGCTTTGCCACACCCCCAGCAGCCCTCATTAACCCCTGGAGAAGCCCACCCCACCCTTTCTTCACTTCTTATGTGATTTTGGGTGGCAGGTGACTTGTTGGCCTTTTGACTGGGGGGGGGGGGGGAAGCCCAAGAGAGCCCCAGGTGAGCAAGGTCTTTTGGGCTGGCTGGATCTCTAGCCAGCCCAAGCAGGCCTCACTTGCCCAGGGCTTTCCTTTCTTGCATCGGGTTGCTTTTGGCTAGGGGGTGGCAGCATATGCTAATGAGTTAGGCTAATGAGCTCTGCCACCTATTTTTCTACAAAATGACCCCTGGGTGGAGGCAAATAAGGAGGACCACATTCATGTTGCTCTGACTTTCTGAATGCAAAAGGTGGGAGACAGAAATGTTTCAGCAGTGCCAAAAGTGAACTAAGTTCATCCTGTGGTTCTGGTGAAACCAACCAAGAGCAGAAGACAATTCTCAGAAGGAACAAGGAACAGATAAAGAATAATTTGGACTAGAGTAGGTCAGGACCAGAGACAGCTCCCAAAGCTGCCAGAGGTTCCATGAAAGTTCAAGAGAGTCCAAAACCATAGAGGAACTTAGTGTCAAGTCTGTATAAAACTCTGGTCAAGTCTGTATCTAACTTTGGCTCAGGTGAGAAGCGTCCTGGGTAAAGCCAAACTGTATTGCATTGCTGCTAGCTTGGACTCTCCCTACCCCCCTCCTTTTCTTTGTTATGTAGTAATGCTTTGAAATGGGAATATGTGAATGTTTTATCTGAGCCTTCTCAGGCCGGGCACCGGGGGAGGCTGGAGCCGGAGACGCTCAAGGCCAAAGCGGGCCTGAGAACGAATTGGTAACATCAATGTGTGAATGTACCCTGCATAGTGCCCCTCCCTAAAGAATCCCTTTGAAGTGTACCTTATATGATTGCATTCTACTGTATGATCTTTAGTCTTTCAATACTAACCTAGCCGAGATCAACAGTATTAATAAACTAGTTATTTTGTTTCAACAACGACTCATTATTGAATCTGCCAACTTGACATTTAGTCTCCAAGAAGTATTTGCTGTCAGATGGCCATCTAGCCTCTGTTTAAAAACCTCCAGGGAAGGAGAGCCCACCACCTCCCGAGGAAGCCTGTTCCACTGAGGAACCGCTCTAACGGTCAGGAAGTTCTTCCTAATGCTGAGCCCGAAACTCTTTTGATTTAATTTCAACCCATTGGTTCTGGTCCCACCTTCTGGGGCCACAGAAAACAATTCTGCACCACCCTCTAGATGACAGCCCTTCAAGGACTTGAAGATGGTGATCATATCACTGCTCAGCCACCTCTTTTCATTCCATTGAGACAGTATTGCATCTTAGAACTGGGCCATCTCCTCTGATTCCATTGAGACAGTATTGCATCTTAGAATCGGGCCACCTCCTCTGATTCCACTGAGACAGTATTGTGTCTTAGAATTGGGCTGCCTCCTCTGATTCCATTGAGACTGTCAGTGGTTCATGTGCAGAGTGCAAAACAGAGAACTGCTTGAAGGTAGATTCTGGGAAGAAATTGAGCCACACACCAGCACCTAGTATAAAAGTAGTGTATTTACAAACTATATACAATACAACTAGTGCGGTGAATAACATTAAACTGAGTGACAAAGTGCTACGCCAGGAACCAACTCTCAACAGAGAGAAATACAGTCTGGCACTGTAGTCCTTATATATACAGCTCAGCCAATCACGGCAGTCCACACAATTGCTGACTCCAGCAGGTGCTTTCCCCTGGATACAGTCCAGCCAGAACCGGCTCACTCCCAAGGTTGATCTGACCTGACCTGTCAGATGCTGTCACTGTAGATCCACCTGCTGCTCCATGCTTCTTTCATGCTGTGGACGGAGGACTCTATACTGACAGAGACGGTATTGCATCTTAGAATTGGGTCGCCTCCTCTGATTCCATTGAGACAGTATTGCAGCTTAGAATTGGGCCGCCTCCTCTGATTGCATTGAGACAGTATTCTGGCGTAGAATTGGGACGCTACTGAATAGTCTTGCATGGGTGCTTCTGTCTCTGTAGGGGTAGACCTTTTGCAGCACAAACATCGCTGCAAGATTGATTTAGACTCCACAGTCTGCAGTCCTGGAACTGGAGTGCAGTGCATCGTCCTTCTCCTCAGGGGTGTCACAGGGGCTGCACTACCCAAATTATAACCATTGAATTTGGAAAGTGTAACAGCACCTTTGCAGATGAAGTCATTCGCTGGTGGTATCTTTGGGCTGGGGCACAACCTGTTGTAAGTAACAAAGGAAATAAATATTTCTGTCAAACGTTCGTATAGGCCACTTTCCTGCAAACTCTAAGCAGCTTCCAGTGGATAAAACACAACTTAAAGCTGCTAAGAACCAGACCGGCCAAAGGCTACCAGAATAGGAACATCTCAACAGAAGCCATGACTTGTAGATGAGTTGAGGGAAGTGGGGGAAAGAGATCGACCACAGTCTCAGGGCCACCACAGTAAAGGTCATGATCATAGAAACCTTAACTCTTGAATACAATTAAAGCTGCCTTATACTAAATCAGATTCTTGATCCATCAAGGTCAGTATTGCCTATCAGACTGGCAGCAGCTCTCCAGGGTCTCAGGCTGAGGTCTTTTAAGAACATAAGAGAAGCCATGTTGGATCAGGCCAATGGCCCATCCAGTCCAACGTTCTGTGTCACACAGTGGCCAAAAAACCCAATTCATTTCAAATACCTTTATTGGCATATCTACAGTCAAAAGCAAATAAAGCATTGTAACATAGCAACAAGGTCTAGGGAAGATGAAGTACATTTTAAAAATTCCTAAGAAAATTGGCAGCATATAAAACATTGAGCCGAGAGAATCAGATCTAGGATTCCATACAGATAAGTATAGTAAAGAACCGGGGGGGGGGGGGGGGACAGCAACAACAACAAAAAAAACCCAGGTGCCATCAGGAGCTCCAGGACACTCCCACTGTGCCCCCTCCAGGCACCAAGAATACAGAGCATCACTGCCCCAGACAGAGAGTTCCAACGATAAGCTGTGGCTAATAGCCACTGATGGACCTCTCTCCATATGCTTATCCAATCCCCTCTTGAAGCTGGCTATGCTTGTAGCCGCCACCTCCTGTGGCAGTGAATTCCACGTGTTAATCACCCTTTGGGTGAAGAAGTACTTCCTTTTATCCGTTCTAACCCAACTGCTCAGCAATTTAATTGAATGCCCACGAGTTCTCATATTGTGAGAAAGGAAGAAAAGTACTTTCTCTACCTTCTCTATGCCATGTATAATCTTGTAAACCTCTATCATGTCACCCCTAAGACAACATTTCTCCAAGCTAAATAGCACCAAGCATTTTAACCTTTCTTCATAGGGAAAATGTCCCGATCCTTTAATCATTCTAGTTGCCCTTTTCTGCACTTTTTCCAAGGCTATGATATCTTTTTTGAGGTGTGGTGACCAGAATTGTAAACAGTATTCCAAATGTGTCCGCACCATCAATTTATACAGGGGCATTGTGATACTGGTTGATTTGTTTTCAGTTCCCTTCCTAATAATTCCCAGCATGGCATTGGCCTTTTTTATTGCAATCGCACACTGTCTCGACATTTTCAGTGAGTTATCTACCACGACCCCAGGATCTCTCTCTTTGTCAATCTCCGCCAGTTCACAACCCATCGCTTACTACCTTTTGCATCACCTACTACCTGAACATTATTGGAGATGCCGGGAATTGAACCTGGGATCTTCTGCGTACCAAGCAGATGCTCTACCACTGAGCCACAGTCCCTCCCCATCTCTCATCTCTCTTACTGAATAGATGTGAAGCTAGACCTATTTGGTGTGAGAAGCTGATAAGTCTGACATGAAGCTGTCTTATCTGGAGTCCGACCAGTGGTCCACCTGGCCCAGCATTTTCTCTTGTGACTGACTAAGACAGTCCAAAGTCAGGTGTTCCCATGTGTTTTGAGAGTCAGGATCTTGAATGGCTCTTCCTAGGAAACCTTAGAGCAGCGGTGTCAAACATGTGGCCTAGGGGCTGAATTAGGCCCCCGGAGGGCTCCTATCAGGCTTCTGAGCAATTGGCTCGTCTGCTTCCTTCTTCCTCTCTCTTGCTTCCTTCTGCATCTCAGCTTACTTTGCAAGGTTTATTCAATTGCACGTAAGCTATGGAGCTAAACCTCTATTTTCTCTATTGGCTGAGGCTCCTCCTGGTCCCCTGGGGAAGGAAGGAAAGAGCCAGAACTTCCTTTGCCCAGTTTGCTGGATCCCATGGGAGAAATACAAAGAAAGTATGCAAAACCTCTATTTTCTCCATTGGCTGAGGCTCCTCCTGGTCCCCTGGGGAAGGAAGGAAAGAGCCAGAGCTTCCTTTGCCCAGTTCCCTGGATCCCATGGGAGAAATACAAAGAAAGCACCTTTAAGACCAACAAGTGCTAATATTTTAAGCATGTTTTATTTTAATTTAAAATACAAAAACTTTAATTGTTTTTGTCTGTGTCCTTTATCAAGTTTATATCTCTGCTACCTAATCTTAAATAAGTACACACATGGCCCGGCCCAACATGGCCCAGCCCGACAAGGTCTCATTGATGTCAGATCCGGCCTTCATAACAAATGAGTTTGACACCCTGGCTTAGAGATTATTTTTCTAACAAGAACTTCACCACTGGAGAGAGGTTTATTTTAGAGCCTTCTAATCTAAGGAGGTGCAATACAGGCCAACGTTTGTGACAAGTTGATTTCTCCACACTCCTACTTGCCAAACCATCACCATTACAAGGGGCGTCCAACATTTTGGCAACGTCTCGCTTGTACTCTAATTATTGATAAGCTGGGAGAATAAGACATTTGCACAGACAGGTTTTTTTAAAAAGCCAATTAGGGAACCTGGGCCAGGTAGAATCAGTGATAGCTAAAAGCAGGGATGCCACTCGCAACAAGAAACCCTTGAATCATGTGCCTGTCTACCGACTGCAATTCTTCTGCCAAATTCCACAGTGTTATAAAGGAGCAATAGAGTGGTGGATTTCCCACAGTTCCCAAGGACGGCTGTGGTACTGTCCTGTAGAAGCAAAGGTTGTTAGAAAGAATGAAGAACTGCATATCCTAGAGAGCCAGTTTGGTGTAGTGGTTAAGTGTGCAGACTCTTATCTGGGAGAACCGGGTTTGATTCCCCACTCTTCCACTTGCACCTGCTGGAATGGCCTTGGGTTAGCCATAGCTCTGGCAGAGGTTGTCCTTGAAAGGGCAGCTGCTGGGAGAGCCCTCTCAGCCTCACCCACCTCACAGGGTGTCTGTTGTGGGGGAGGAAGATAAAGGAGATTGTGAGCCGCTGTCAAGCGTGCTTATTTCTGTGACATAATGGGTTCTTAGACACAGAGCAGATCTCCTGCTCTTTACTGCTCCCCCTTTTCTTTATGACCACGGGGCAAGTAATAAATCCATCTGGCCCAAAGATGTTTATGCTACAGCCTAGCTGGTACCACTTTCAAGTCGCCTCTCCCACAGGTTCACACAGACAGTCCTTATCTTCTGCTAGAGAAGTGTGAGAATGGGAGATGTTTTTGTAGCCTAAATTCCTTAGCAAGAAAAGAGATAGTGTTTAGCAACCTTTGAACCCGCGACTCAAGTATGCATCTGTAATGTAACCTTTGAAGATATCCTATATAGCAACTGTGCAACTCTGTATACGCCATTACTCCCAAGGCTTGTGTCCTTGGTACAGCTTCTGAGTTTCTTAAATAAAACAACTTTGATTTAAAACAAAAGACTGCTTATTGAGAAATATTGATGCTTGACAGCTGCTCTGAGATTCTGAGATTCGGAGTGGAAGGTGGGATATAAATCCAATATCTTCTTCTTCCTTTAACTCAGAAATGTACAGGACTTTTTTTTGTAGCAGGAACTCCTTTGCATATTAGGCTGCACCCCCCTGATGTAGCCAATCCTCCTGGAGCTTACAGCAGGCCCCGTACGAAGAGCCCTGTAAGCTCCTGGAGGATTGGCTACATCAGGGGTGTGTAGCCTAATGTGCAAAGGAGCTCCTGCTCCAAAAAATAAAAAGCCCTGGATACATGGATAGAAAGTCTGTCTTATGTGCAAAGCCTCTTGGATTTCAGGAAATATTAAAACAGACATCAAAACGGGCATTTGAAAAGGATCACGAAGCTAGATTAGCACTATCAAACATACTGCCCCATTAGATTTGGTTAGTAAAGTGATTAAAAAGACAGCTTGACTTAAGTTTCCCGGAATAAAGTAAAATGTCTCCTTTCCACCCTCTCCACCCCAACCCACATAGATAAAGCCCAATCGATTCCTTGCTGGGTAGAAGAGATAGGCTGTTTAACTATACAACCTACTGGTTGAATTAATAGATCTTTTCAACCCTCAAGAAGTCCGAAGCAGACCAGTAAAATGGAAGTTCTCCGCGCAAGAAAAAAAATTAAAAATGGCAAGAAACAAAGCTGTCTTTATAAATAAATTAAAATTCTGAGTTTTAAAAAAGCTAATTATAAGGGTATTTGTTTTGTTTGAGGTAAAGCACATCTATTATCATAAAGATAATTAACTCACTCTGACAGATCTAATAAAAGGACAAGTTTAGAGCTGGCTTAGCTAGAAGCCCCAAGGCAAGCAATTTTTATAATTACTAGTTATTGTAACCGGGCTCTGAGAAAATGGTCTGTGATATTTAAACAGTAATGTTAATTTGCATTTAGACCTGTTTTCTTTTTTTCCCCCTCCCCCTCGTGCAAGATCTGTTGAACGGGAATAAGTGAAAGAAACTTGAATGGCTTCAAACAGAAATCAAAATGGCTCTCTTCACGGAGCAACACCAGGCTTTTTATGTCTGGATAATTAATATCCTTATGAGGTAAGTGGCATGGTAATGACAAAACAATCCAACGGCTCAATGTAATTTTAACATGCTGAAAATCTCAAATTTTCAGCTTTGACCGATGTGGCCGAGTGGAGTATATCTGAGGAGATCCTATTTACTTATTCACAGATCTGCTAAGAGGCACCGTCTAGCATTTTCTCCTTTGTACGCCTAGAGTTGAGTTGATTGATGAGAGGGTAGTGCAAGGATTAAACATAAAAAGAGATTCCAAAATCTAGTCGGCAAATAGAACCCATCTGCAAACAGAAAAGATTAGATTAGATTAGATAATTTTATTTATATCCCGCCCTCCCCGCCGGGGCAGGCTCAGGGCGGCTAACAGTAACATTCCATTATACAAAGACAGAGTTACATTCAACATTAAAAATTCTAATAGGTTTAAAATTAATTAATTTAATAAAAGTGTTAATGCTATTGCTATTTGTACTTAGGGAAGAACAATCAAGTTTTGAAATGAGAGCATCATGGTAAACTGTTCACAAGTTTTTTTAGAGCACCATGTTTGGGGTGGGGTTTGCAAGAGAAATAAGAGCCCCGTGGTGCAGAGTGTTAAAGTTGCAGTACTGCAGTCCTAAGCTCTGCTCACGACCTGAGTTCGATCCCCGGCGGTAACTGGGTTTTCAGGTAGCCGGCTCGAGGTTGACTCAGCCTTCCATCCTTCCGAGGTTGGTAAAATGAGTACCCAGATTGCTGGGGGGAAAGTGTAGATGACTGGGGAAGGCAATGGCAAACCACCCCGTAAAAAAGTCTGCTGTGAAAACTTTGTGAAAGCAACGTCACCCCAGAGTTGGAAATGACTGGTGCTTGCACAGGGGACCTTTCCTTTTTCCTTGCAAGGGAAATAAGTTCAAGTTTGCATAGCAAGGGTCTATTTTAAGTCCTAAAAGCACACTAAACCAACATCTTCTGAAAGAATCTTGATGGAACTAAAAAAATCAACCAAATATGAATGGATTTTAGTAGGCTTGGTAAAAAGGTAAAGGTGCAAGCACTGTGCAAGCACTGAGTCATCACTGACCCATGGTGTGATGTCACATCACGACGTTTTCTTGGCAGACTTTTTACGAGGTGGTTTGCCATTGCCTTCCCCAGTCATCTGCACTTTACCTCCAGCAAGCTGGGTATTCTTTTTACCAACCTCAGAAGGATGGAAGGCTGAGTCCACCTTTAGCCGGCTACCTGAACCCAGCTTCCATCAAGATCGATCTTAGGTTGTGAGCAGAGCCTGGACTGTAGTACTGCAGCTTTAACACTCTGAGCCACAGGGTAGACTGATTTATATTTTTTTTCTTTAAAAAAATACAGGGGGGGGGGAGAATTCTAGAAAACCATATGAACACTAAGGAAGCCGTTGGTTTGGCCTCTATTCCGTTGGTGGTTTTGAGCGAGGAGCTGTTTTTTCAATTTGTTTGTCAACTTACTTTCTGTGCATTTTTTGTGCAGCTGTATTTCACACGTGCATTTTCACACAACCCAATGGAAGTCTTAATTTCTTCCCTTCCCCACAGACTTGTCTACGTTGCACACTGCTTGTCAGCCTATCATATGAGCAAGCAGCAAGCAAACTAATTACTTGGCCAGTGATTATAAATGAACACTGCATTTTAAAAAAGAAAGTCTTACTGTTTGGTGTTCACATAAGCCTTTGCTATTGTTGAGGTTATTTCACAACGGCACATTTTCACACCCTCTTGTGAGAGTTGCTGTAACCCCCCCCCCCCCATGTAATTTAATCAGAATAATAGAATCATAGAGTTGGCAGAGACCTCTAGGGTCATCTAGTCCAACCCCTGCACAATGCAGGAAACTCACAAACACCTCCCCCTAAATTCACAGGATCTTCATTGCTGTCAGATGGCCATCTAGCCTTTGTTTAAAAACCTCCAAGGAAGGAGAGCCCACCACCTCCCGAGGAAGCCTGTTCCACTGAGGAATTGCTCTAACGGTCAGGAAGTTCTTCCTAATGTTGAGCCGGAAACTCTTTTGATTTAATTTCAACCCATTGGTTCTGGTCCTACCTTCTGAGGCCACAGAAAGCAATTCCACATCATCCTCTATATGACAGCCCTTCAGGGATTTGAAGATGGTGATCATATCACCTCTCAGCCGCCTCCTCTCCAGGCTAAACATGTCCAGCTCCTTCAACCTTTCCTCATAGGACTTGGTCTCCAGACCCCTCACCATCTTCGTTGCCCTCCTCTGGACTCTTTCCAGCTTGTCTATATCCCAAAACTGAACACAATACTCCAGGTTAGGTCTTACCAGAGCAAAGTGATACCATCACTTCACGTGATCTGGACAATATACTTCTGTTAATACAGCCCAAAATTGCATTTGCCTTTTTAGCCACTGCATCACACTGTTGACTCATGTTCAGCGTATAATCCACTAAGACCCCTAGATTCTTTTTGCACATACTACTGTTAAGACAAGTCTCCCCCATCCTATAACCATGCATTGGATTTTTCCTACCTAAATGCAGAACTCTACATTTATCCCTGTTAAAATTCGTTTTATTGATTTTAGCCCAGTTTTCATCCTGTATCCTGTTTCTGTCTTCTTCTGTGTTTGCAACCTCTCCCAGTTTAGTATCATCTGCAAATTTAATAAGCATTCCCTCCCCAAGACAGAATGGCTTTCTCCTGCTGCGCAGATGCAAAAGCGACTTACAAGTAGGGCTGCAAAGTCCAACTCAAGAAATATCTGGGGACTTTAGGGGTGGAGCCAGGGGAAGGGTGTGGCAAGCATAACTGAACTCCAAAGGGAGTTTTGGCCATCACATTTAAAGGGACCACCACTCTTTTTAAATGCCATCCTTCCATAAGAAATAATGGATAGGGGCACCTTCTTTGAGGCTCATAAAATTGGACCCTTTCAGTCCAATCTTTTTGAAACTTGGAAAGTGTTTTGAAGAGAGTCCCCAGATGCTATGCTGAAAATTTGGTGCCTCAATCTCAAACAACAGCCCCCCCAGAGCCCCAGATACCCATGGATCAATTTTCCATTATACACTATGGCAGGGGTGGCCAACGGTAGCTCTCTAGATGTTTTTTGCCTACAACTCCCATCAGCCCCAGCCATTGGGAGGGCCTCCAAACTGGGGGACCCCCTGCCCCCACCTGGGGATTGGCAGCCGTAAAGGCACAAGGCAATGAAAGTCCACCACAACCGCAACTGTGCAACCACAAAGCTGTTTGACAGCTGTTCGAGTCAGACAGTGGCGTGATGAGGAAATCTGAGTCTTGGCTCCTAACTGACTGTAGCTGCTAGACTACAGAACATGTTGGCTGTGAAATTCTTAGGTAGTTATTTAACAGCACTGTAAAATGGTTTTAAAATGTTTTAAAAATGTTTTAATAGTGTTTATTGTTTGAAGTTTGATCATTTAATTTGTATTTATTGTCTGAAAGCTGGAATTGACTGTTAGCTGCCCTGAGGGCGGGGTATAAATTAAAGGTAATAAATAATAAAGTAAGTAAATCTCTAATGGCAATCTTAAAAAGACTATTGTTTCACTCAGGGCTTTTTTTGTAGCAGGAGCTCCTTTGCATATTAGGCCACGCCCCCTGATGTAGCCAATCCTCCAAGAGCTTACAGTAGTCCCTGTACGAAGAGCCTTGTAAGCTCTGCATATAGACTGAAGAGGCAGGGAGTTTAAATACATCCTTGTCTGATACCGTTACCACTTGGAAGCCATTCTCTTTCTCCGTCTTCTGTCCTAAGAGTAGCCTCTTGTCCAGAGTACACGTTTCTTTTCAAACCAACCATAGCTTTTCATGACCCACATAATCAAAAGCTTTGCTGCGATCAGGCCCGGTGCATGGCGTTCTGCGGCCCAAGGCAGAACCCCAATGTGCACCCCTCCCCCCCAAGTTGAAACTTTTGTGTGTTCCTTTGGCTTTGAGGAAAAATCCTCTGATCCTTCAGAGCTGAAAGAGTGGCACTGAGTGCCCAGCATGATGACATCACTCTTTCGGCTCTGAGGGATCAGAGGATTTTCCCTCAAAGCCAAAGGAACATGCCTCCTTCCCCTTCTCCCTCAGAGGACATGAAGGGAGGGAAACACAGCTCTTTTGGCTTTGAGCCGATGGAACAACCCGTGCCTTGAGTCCTGGGCGCTCTCCGAGTTCGCTCAGGACTGAAAGTGCCATTGTTTCTCAGCACTGAGGGACCGGAAGAGTTTCTCTGACCACTTAGCACCCAGAAACAATGTGCCCCCCCAAGAGCCGGCACCCGAGGCAATTGCCGAATATTGCCTAATGGACGCGCCGGCTCTGGCTGCAGTCTATGAAACACAAGCTGATTTTCTCCTGAAATCCTCTTATATGCTCCAGTAACCAACATAAATGTGCAATACGTTCTCCAGTGCTACTTCCTTTTTTGAATCCATCTTAAACATCTGGCATATCGCATACCTAAGAGTCTTTGTTGTTAGATTTTGAGCATCGCTTCATATTTGTGAGAAACTAATGCGATGGTCCAATAATTGCTGTGGTCTTTGATGTCTCCTTTTTTGGAACTGGAATGTAGAGTGTGTGCTTCCAGTCAGTCGGCTATTGTTTTGTTTTCCATATTTGTTGGCATGTTCTTGTCAAGATTTTTGATGGACTGTTTCTGTGGCTTGGAATAGTTTTACTCAGGGCTTTTTCTGTAGCAGGAACTCCTTTGCATATTAGGCCACACCCCCTAATGTAGCCAATCCTCCACCCCAGGGCCGTAGCCAGAAAATTTTAGGTGGAGTGGCCCCCTGCTCTGGCAGCCCCCACAATCTCCACTGCCACTGCTTTGGTGGCCCCCAATCTCCCCACCACTCTGCTGACCCCCGCCCTCCTTCACAGTGCCTCCCCCCTCCCTCCCACCCACCTATCTGGTAAAGCACCGGCTTCTGGGGCTCTTTCAAGGAGGCCCCTGCTCTCCTCTGCAGTGCCTCTTTCCAGCGCTCTCATTCAGTGCTGGTGTGTCGGTGGGCGCCCCAGCACTAAACGTGCTGAGAGTGCCGGAAAGCCAGCAGAGGAGCTGGCCACCTCAGCATCGCTTTTCCCGCCAATTAGCTGATCGACGGGGGGGGGGAGCTTCTTGAAATAGCCCCAGGAGCCAGCACTTTACCAGGTAGGTGGGTGGGAGGGGGAGGTGCTGCAGAGGAGGGTGGAGGCCGCCAGAGCGGTGGAGAGATTGGGGGCCACAGAGCAGTGGTGGCGGAGAGAGCAGAGCTGCCAGAGCAGCGAGGAGAAGGGGGATGGGGAGAGCAATGGAGGGGCCATATAGTTGGAACATAAGAACATAAGAGAAGCCATGTTGGATCAGGCCAATGGCCCGTCCAGTCCAACACTCTGTGTCACACAGTGGCCAAAATCAAAACTCGTGCCATCAGGAGGTTCACAAGTGGGGCTAGAAGCCCTTCCACTTTGCCCCCCCCCCCAAAGCACCAAGAATACAGAGCATCACTGCCCCAGACAGAGAGCTTCAACAATACGCTGTGGCTAATAGCCACGGATGGACCTCTGCTCCAGATGTTTATGCAATCCCCTCTTGATGCTGGCTATGCTTGTAGCCGCCACCACCTCCTGCGGCATGAATTCCACATGTTAATCACCCTTTGGGTGAAGAAATACGTCCTTTTATCCCTTCTAACTTGACTGCTCAGCAATTTCAATGAGTGTCCACAATGAGTTCTTGTATTGTGAGAAAGGGAGAAAAGGACTTCTTTCTCTACCTTCTCTGTCCCATGCATAATCGTGTAAACCTCTATCACGTCACCCCGCAGTCGACATTTCTCCACGTCGACTGGAAGGGGGGTTGGGTGGAGGAGCCTAGCCCCTCGGGCCCCCCCATGGCTACGGGTCTGCTTCACCACCACCACCTGTGAAGTTGTCTGTTCTTGTCTGCTGATGTGGCAGTCAATCCCAAAGATGCTGGAAACACCTTATTGTGTCTCAGCAGTGACCGTTCCACCCTGAGTGATTCTGCTAGGGGTTTAATCTCTTGACAGAGTACAACTCTTTCTGGTGTTGTTCTCAGTTTTGCTGACACACCCAAGCCCCCTCAACCACATTAAGCTGTTCATATAAGAGGGGGCCAAATGCTTTAGAAAAAAGAGTATTGTAATAGCCGTAATCCAACACAGAATGAGGCATTTTTAAGGCCATAAAGTTTTAATGGGTTCAAGCATAGCTCAGCCTGTGCTGGACTGTGTCCAGTACTTTCCCTAAATTAATGGGTCAAATATTAATTCTCACCATGTTGATGGACATCCTTTGAACATATCCCCATGGCAGCGTGCTGTTAATCACCGTAGTAAGCATAAAATTATACTATTATCTCCTTGCTGAGAAAGGCATGTTTTTCTTTGTTTATGAATTGATCCCCGCGATGTTCCTTATGGGAATGGATTCCCGCCCCCCCCCCCCCTTCCAATGCAAACTGCCTTTTAACTACAGATGTGCTAATCTGTCGGAGATTCCTGAACCCATCGATTGAGGGGCAGTGCAAACATAAAGCTACCTTGGTAGGAAGACTGAAAGAAGGAACAATTAATTAAACGTTCCCTCTGGGTTGTTTTTCAAAACAGCAGTGTAAGTAGTGATGAAGACAGGGGACCCAAAGGCTCAAGGACTGGCTTGGGTTGAAGCAAGACCCTCCAATTTTTTAAAGGAGGAGGAGAAGACGTTGGATTTATATTCTGCCCTCCACTCAGAGTCTCAGAGCAGCTCACAATCTCCTTTCTCTTCCTCCCCCACAACAGACACCCTGTGAGGTGGGTGGGGCTGAGAGGGCTCTCACAGCAGCTGCCCTTTCAAGGACAACTCCTACGAGAGCTATGGCTGACCCAAGGCCATTCCAGCAGGTGCAAGTGGAGGAGGGGGGAATCAAAGCCGGTTCTCCCAGAGAAGAGCCCCCTCCTTCACCAAACTGGCTTTGCTGTTGTTTTGTTTAGTGTATTTAGAAAAGTTTTTAAAAACCTGTTTCATTTTTTAAGAGGATGTTTCCATGGGGTGATACAAAGGATACTTACTTTTGGAAACACAGGAAGAGTCCTGCGGGGGGTCGGACCAGTGGTCCGTCTAATCCTGCATCCTTTCTCATACAGTGGTCAACCATTTATTCTGGATGGCCAGCATCAGGGCATAGAGGCCAAGGCCTTCCTTTGATGTTGCGTACTGGCTCTGGGGTTCAGATAGTGCCTCTGAATGTGATGTTCACCCCAGGCACTGACTAGTAGCCATTGATAAACTTATCCTCCACATATCTGGGGTGGAATTCTAACAGGAGCTCCTTTGCATATTAGGCCACACACCCCTGATGTAGCCAATCCTTCAAGAGCTTACAAGACTCTTTTTTGCAAGCTCTTGGAGGATTGGCTACATCAGGGGTGTGTGGCCTAATATGCAAAGGAGTTTCTGCTAGAATTCCACCCCTGGATATGTGGATATCTATCTAATTCCCTTGTTTATTCCTGTGACCATCATGACATCCTCTGGCAGTGAATTCCACATTTTCATCACTAGTGTTTCCTTTTGTTCATCCTGAAACTACTGCTCAACAGTTTCATTGGATGCCCTCAAGTTCTATCTCAGGCATAATTTTTATAAGCCTCTATCATGTTCCCCCTTAGTTATCTCTTTTCTAAACGGAAAAGTCCCAGACTCTTTCCTAGGGGTAGAGTTCTAGCAGAAGCTCCTTTGCATATTAGGCCACACACCCCTGATGTAGCCAAACCTCCAAGAGCTGACAAAAAAGAGCCCTGTAAGCTCTTGGAGGATTGGCTACATCAGGGGCGTGTGGCCTAATATGTGAAGGAGCTCCGGCTAGAATTCCACCCCTGCTCTTTCCTCATAGGAAAGGCGCTCCGACCCCATGATCATCTTGGTTGCCCTCCTCTGTACTTTTTCTAGCTCTCCATGTCCCTTTTGAGATACGGTGACCAGAACTGTACACATTATTCCAAATGAGGCTGCTCCATACAGGGGCACTACAATATTGACTGTTTTATTCTCAACCCCTTCCCTAAGGATCCCTAACAGAGTGTTTGCCTTTCTCATTGCTGCAGCACACTGGGGTTGACACTTTCATTGAGCCAGGGGTGGAAATCTAGCAGGAGCTCCTTTGCATATTAGGCCACACACCTAGGGCTGCCAAGCCCCCAGTCCGGGCAGGAAATCCCCCACCTGGGAGGTTCCCAACCTCCTCCTGCATCGTTGGCATGATGACATCACCGGGAAGGGACATTATCAAAATGGCGGTGCACACGCGGGCCACTCTAGGCGTTTTCAGGGAAACTCTATGGTTTCCCCGGATGTTCTAGCCATTTGGGAGGTAAGACTCTATGGTACAATAGGTACCATAGAGTTTTAACCTCCCAAATGGCTAGAGAGTCCAGGAAAGCCATAGAGTTTTTCCAGAAATGCCTAGAGCGGCCCGCGTGCGCATCACCATTTTGATGACATCACTTCTAGATGATTTCATTTTGTCACACACATGCTTTGCACGCACTCAAAAGTCCCCCCTGGGACTTGAAGAGGACTTGGCAACCCTACACACACACCTGATGTAGCCAATCCCCCAAGAGTTTACAAGGCTCTTTTTGCAAGCTTTTGGAATATTGGCTACATCAGGGGTGTGTGGCCTAATATGCAAAGGAGCTACTGCTGGAATTCCACCCTTCCATTGATCTATCCACTATGACCCCGAGACTTTTTTCCCTCTCAGTCTCAGGAAGTTCAGACCCCGTTAGCCTATTCTTGAAGTCGGGATTTTTTTTTTGTCTCATAAATTATGAAATGCCTTGCCATTAGGAGAATTAGCAGACAGGTTCCTAGGAATTCCTTTCTCTGAGTGGCTATGTGACTGTAAATCCAGTGGCTTGGATACTATTTGGCATTTCTTTTTTGGATTGTACTTGTATGCAATGTTCCCTCTAAGCTGCAGAGTCTTGTGAGCAAAAATTCTACTTTGTCAGGTACTGGTGTTAAAGTTCTGAGCTCCTGGCATTAAAGTTGTGAGCTGCTGCATAAATTACTGTGCTCTGGGGCTGTTTTTCCTGAGCGAAGGCAAAAATGCATGCGCTGGAGGCTAAAAATCTGTGAGCTAGCTCACACTAACTCAGCTTAGAGGGAACACTGGTAATAAGTATGATTTGGCTCACAATAAATGGATTACAATCTAAATCCCAACATGGAGTTCTGCCACAAAGCCAGAGGTTGTTGTAAGATTGTTAGCAGATACTTATCCAAATGAGCATCCTGTTTTCCTGCAGTAGCCACAGAGACCGATTCCGCACTCACCTTCCACCACTCTCACGTTCGTCTTCTCAGCAGGGCTGCCTTCCAGTTTCACACTATCTGCCCCAGGGCTTCAGCAAGCATCGACGTTTTTGTGCAGCAAACAGAAACTGGTTTTTAGCGGTTCCTCTTTGCTGTGCGAAAACGCAGATCATGTGAAATCGGAAGGAAGCCGCGCTGAGAAGACAAACGTGAGAGCGGCATAAGGTGAATGTGGAATCGGTCAGAGATGCCTCCAGATGCTTGACTTATGAGACAGCTGGCGAGTCATCTATTAATGCTTGAAGACCAACAGGTCGTAAGCATTAAAAAGGATTACACTAATTAATGTACAAACAATATAAAGAACATAGATATGGGAAATTTTATATTAGGAATGACACCATTAAGAGCCACAGACAACAATTTTGCAACTGCTTTTGTTTGCACTTTGAGTACAAATAATATTAATTGGGTTTGCCTGTGTCCTTTATAAAGTTTGTATCTCTGGTACCTGACGTTACATTTTATGGCACCCATCTGGCCTGACAAAGTGACGTTCTAGTTACCGTACCTCCGTGGTCCTGATATCTGTTACAGTGACATTTATGTCAGATCTGTCCTTATAACCAATGCGTTCAACACCTCTAACACAATCCTGAGACCCTAGAAAGAAGGATGGTGTGGCAGCTATAAAGGTGCAAGCACCAAGTTATTACCAAACCATTAGGTGACGTCACATCACAACATTTTCTTGGCAAACTTTTTATGGGGTGGTTTGCCATTGCCTTCCCCAGCCATCTACACTTTCCCCCCAGCAAGCTGGGAACTCATTTTACCAACCTCGGAAGGACAGCAGGAACTGCAATGGAGAAGGCTCATGTATGGATGTTCTTTAATTTTGCCTCCTTCGGCCCGGGGATAGTCAGCTGGTTCTTCCCAGCTGACCTCAGTGCTCTCTGGGGTTCATATGGGGAGAGACGGTCCTTCAGGTAGGCAGGCTACCTTCTGCCGGGTACCTTCTGCTGGAAACCTTGAGCTGGCTACTTTCTGCCGGGATCGAACTCAGGCCATGAGCAGAGAGCTCGGACTGTGATACTTGAGCTTTACCACTCTGCACCATGGGGCTGCTTAACACACACTTAGGAGACTGCAAAATGGAGGAAGCGGGCTAGATGCCCTTCTCAGCAAGTCACTTGTGTTTTTTTTTCCGTTTGCAAATTATCCACAGACTACTAGCCTGTTTTGCAAAAAAAAAACTTGATTATTCAGAATTATTTGCTGACAAAAGTAACAGAAGCCTTGTAAGCTCAGCAGAGAAGGAACTGCCCAGTTGGGGCCTCCATTAATTTTTGTAGGCAAGATGATAAATGGAGACCTCCAGATGTAGAAGATACTCATATTTCAAGATATCCTAGGGAGCTCTGGTGGCACAATACATTTCGTACCTCCAGGCATTCCAGTACATTCTATATATGGTGATCTTGAATGCCGTTCTGTTAAATTTCTGCTGATGTTCCTCCAGAGCTATTGTGCTTCCTTCTGGCTCTTGGTGCAAGTAGAATGACATCATTAAACTCAAGGCCATGATCAAACGTCCAAGAAAATCTAGGCTCCTGTAACAGTGTCCCATCTCTTGGGTCATAAGACCAGAACGTATATGTCACACAATGGCCATGTGGTGAAAACAGGCATAGATTGTGACCTTCAGGGCTTTTTTTTGTAGCAGGAACTCCTTTGCATATTAGGCCACACCCCTCTTATGTAGCCATTCCTCCAAGAGCTTACAGGGCTCTTACTGCAGGGCCTACTGGAAGCTCCAAGAGGGCTGGCTACATCAGGGGTGTGAGGCCTAATAGGCAAAGGAGTTCCTGCTTCAAAAAAAAGCCCCTCAAACAAGTTTTCCGGAAATAAATCCCATTGAACAAAAACAGGACTGAGTAGAGCTCAGGCAACCTGAGGCAAAGTCGGTTTTCTTTCTGCTGTCTGACCGAAGTAGAATAAGACGACAGAAATATGAAAAGTGAAATGCAGGCATTCAGAATTCTGAAACAGAGGATTTTAGATATTGAGAAACCGTCCCTTTGTTCCTCTGAACATAAAACGTGTTCCCCTTTAGCGTTTGGTATCTTTCCAAATTATGGGCTGCCTGCTGCCTGCCTTTCCCAGCTTACGTCACCCCGGTTACGCCGCTCTTTTATGTTAGGAAGACTTAATGTTTTACCCTCAGCGGTACTGTCTGGGAGGTTCGCCAACATCCCTTGACAGGAAAGATTCTGCCCATGTAATGGAAGGCACCTCGAAATGGTCACCCACGTCTTACATTTACTGTGGTTTCTATGGGGAAGTGCAGGACTGTATAATCAAACCTATCCTGTCTAACCTTTACGGACTACCTGAGGCAAAGTTGGTTTTCCTTCTGCTTCGATGTTCCCATACCACTAGCCTAGCTGCAAAGTACCTTTTGGCTGCCATAACCATCAGGGAGCAAAAGACTAGCTCCCCTTCTTGATGCTTGACTAGTTTTTATAACTGAAACTCTGTGTAAATTTGCCATGCTGTACTTTTTTACTTCCCCAGCATTCCATGGCATTTGTTTCAAAGCAGAGGACGTGTGTTTCCACTCCTCTCCACCGCATTCAGAATGCCACGGATTGCCAAACAAATGGGGGAAATGAACCGACCCCTGATTCGCTACAGCCATGAACACATTCTCGTCATTCATTCCTTGTTATGCATCCTTCTTATCCTCATCTTCTACTGCCCAAACTGTTTGTACTGTGTTGCACCAGCCAGCTATCGATACTGTAGCTGTGCTTCAGACACTGGCCAACCAGGAGACTGGTAGAGCAGTCAAAGATCCCTTATCCCCCCACCACCACCTCTGTTTTTTGCTTCCTTACTGCACACACTCTGAGGACTACTTTTCCCAGCATGCACTAAGGTATGGCATCTTAAATGCTGTAAAATATCATATTCAGCTGAAGAAGGAGATGATGATAATGATGATGATATTGGATTTATATCCCACCCTATACTCTGAATCTCAGAGCGGTCACAATCTCCTCTACCTCCCCCCCACCCACCCACAACAGACACCCTGTGAGATAGGTGGGGCTGAGAGAGCTCTCACGGCAGCTGCCCTTTCAAGGACAACTCCTGCGAGAGCTATGGCTGACCTAAGGCCACTCCAGCAGCTGCAAGTGGAGGAGTGGGGAATCAAACCCGGTTCTCCCAGATAAGAGTCCGCACACTTCACCACTATACCAAACTGGCTCTCAGAAGGAGGCAGAAGGAGAGGAACTAGGAGATAAGGGAGGGGGATAAGGAGAACAGAGATCCTCTGTCCATCTGTCCATAAGCTGGTTGACTGACTGGTTGCTTGGTCAGCTGCCTTCCCCCCCAGAGCTGGTGCATGGGAGTAGGCAGGGTAGGTGTCTGCATAGGACGCCACCCCACCTGGGCGCCCCTCTCTCCCCTGATAAGCCAGGTCCAGGGTTTATGTACCGCGCTTCTTGCACCAGCTTTGACTCTCCCTGCCCCCGATCAGGCTTCCTGCAAGCAAAAAGCCTGATGGCGGGGGCGGAGCTTGTGTACCACACTTCTTGCAGGAGCACGATACACAAGCCTCAGTTCTCCCCGTCACTGGCCTGCTTGATGACGTCACTTTTGACGTCATCATGCAACTTTCGTTTTCCTGAGAGAGCCGGGGGGGGGCATTGCACAGGGGGCTTCCTTGAGTGGCAGAACCCCTAGCGCTGGCCCTGCTCCCCGCCCCCGCCCCCCCCAATTCACGGGAACCTCACAACAGCAACAGTTGTGCAAGCAGGAGCTCACAGGAGCAGAGCTCTGAAACCACTAAATGTTATTGTGCTCTTTCTTTCTCCTGCTCTGTTCAAGCCCCCTGGGAGAATTTTGCTGAACTTTTAAGATTTGACAAACTTTCTGATATTCCCCCCCCCCCCCACAAAAAAATTGGGAAAATAACCCAAACATATAAAGCAGACCCATGGAAATCTTCCTCATGCCACTGTGGCCATGTAGGAGACAGTCGTTTAAAAAGTAGGATGGGCGTAAGGTTTTTTTTGTGACCATTGTAATTCAGGAAGTATTTAAAGGTAGATGCTGAGCTGATATAATTTAGTACACCTTCTAGGGCTGTCAAGCCCCCGGGCTGGGCGGGGGTTCTCCCGCCTGGGAGGTTCCCAACCCACCGGGCCACACTGGGCCAGTGGGGGGAACCTCCCCCAACGTCGCTGGTGCGAGGAGGTCACCCACGAATAACATCATCGTGCCGGTGACATCGCATGCCAGCCGCTCTAGGTGTTTCTAGGAAAACTCTATGGTTTTCCCCATATGCTCTAGCAATTTGGGAGGGCAACACTCTATGGTAGGAGGCTGGCGGGGGCGGACTTGGCAACTCTAACACCTTCAGGTGATGTCAGAGGGTGTGCAGCATATACAAATAAGTTGTGATTATGCGCTTCAGCACCTCTTTTTCTACAAAATGATCCCTGGATGTAAGCGTTGCTTGTGGGAGAGAGGAGGAGTCATTTCCATTGGCTAGGATAGGGTTGCCAATCCCCAGGTGGGGGCAGGGGATCCCCCGGTTTGGAGACCCCCCCCCCCCGCTTCAGGGTCATCAGAAAGCGGGGGGAGGGGAGGGAAATGTCTTCTGGGAACTCTGTTATTCCCTATGGAGATTTATTCCCATAGAAAATCATGGAGAATTGATCCGTGGGTATCTGGGGCTCTGGGGGGGGCTGTTTTTTGCGGTAGAGGCACCAAATTTTCAGTATAGCATCTAGTGCCTCTCCCCAAAATACCTCCCAAGTTTCAAAAATATTGGACCAGGGGGTCCAATTCTATGAGCCCCAAAAGAAGGTGCCCCTATCCTTCATTATTTCCTATGGAAGGAAGGCATTGAAAAGGTGTGCCGTCCCTTTAAATGTGATGGCCAGAACTCCCTTGGAGTTCAATTATGCTTGTCACAGCCTTGATCTTGGCTCCACCCCTAATGTCTCTTGGCTCCACCCCCAAAGTCTCCTGGCTCCACCCCCCAAAGTCCCCAGATATTTCTTGAATTGGACTTGGCAACCCTAGGCTAGGAAGATGAACAGAAAAACAATGAGCATGTGTAATAATAAAATTAAGTAAATAGGTTAAGTGAAAAATGAGAGGAAACATGGTTATTAGAACATCTGTGTTCACTTTTTCTTTGCTTAGGCTACAGATCTCCAGTCTTCCTCAGCTTGTGGGCACCTAGAGCATATTGAAGGTGGGGCGTTGGTGCCATTACAAAATGGCTGCCTCAATTGAGATGGCTATAATTGAGATGGACTATAATGGCTAGTCCTGAAGACTTCACCCACATATTCATGGTTCTCTGGTACGGAGCATCTAATATCACTGGATGTGAGGTAATGCCATCAAAAGTTGCTTAGTAAGCAACTATCCAGCTATGACTAACTTTATATAATTTCAAGTAACCACACATCATATAAGACGCAGCGCCTGGCTTTCTATCATTTTTATTCCTGGATGTGTGTCTTTGTACATTTTACATATTCACCACTGAGGGGCCAAAACACGTACGGTTATTGTGGCGGTTGGAAGTCCATCAAATGTATATGTGGAATTGTATATGGCTGGCAAATTTTACGCAGTCTGGTATTCAGACTATATGTTTTAAAATTCATTTTTGTGTATGTTTTATATTAAGTGTTACACATTTTTATGAATTGTGTTGTCGCAGCCAGAAGAGATCCACGTTCAGGAAAGGCCGAAAGAGAAGGCAAGGAAGACGGTATAAAATACGAATGGAAAAAAAAAATCCATTCTCACAACACGGCATTCTTGTTCCTGCTTTATCTCACTCGCCCCTCCCTTTTTACATTTTTTAGGAAATTAAATTTAGCTGCATGCCTTGAGGCTGAGGCTGTTACGCCATGCTTCATTAAGACCCTAATCTTTCAATTGGATCTTTATGCACACTGCTTGATGGTATTTGAGGTTGCCAGAGACTGTGTCCTTAGCGCAATGTGAAACTTCTGGCCCTGAAATCAGGGAGAGGTGTCTGTAGCCCGTGTTCCCATCTCTGAAAGCCCAACCTATGAGCCCTGCTCAATGTCACAAATTAAGAGAAGTGGGAACGACAGTAGTAGTAGAAGAAGAAGATATTGGATTTATATCCCGCCCTCCACTCTGAAGAGTCTCAGAGCGGCTCACAATCTCCTTTCCCTTCCTCTCCCACAACAGACACCCTGTGAGGTAGATGAAGATATTGGATTTATATCCCGCCCTCCACTCCGAAGAGTCTCAGAGCGGCTCACAATCTCCTTTACCTTCCTCCCCCACAACAGACACCCTGTGAGGTAGATGAAGATATTGGATTTATATCCCGCCCTCCACTCCAAAGAGTCTCAGAGCGGCTCACAATCTCCTTTCCCTTCCTCTCCCACAACAGACACCCTGTGAGTTGGGGCTGGAGAGGGATGTCACAGCAGCTGCCCTTTCAAGGACAACCTCTGCCAGAGCTATGGCTGACCCTAGGCCATGCTAGCAGGTGCAAGTGGAGGAGCGGGGAATCAAACCCGGTTCTCCCAGATAAGAGTCCACACACTTAACCACTACACCAAACTGGTGTAGCAAACCAAGGTAACAGTTCAATGTTTTGCTTTGTTTTTTGCTTTTATAATACTTGATTAAACTCTTTGCAGAAGACATACAACTCAGAATAAAGCCAACATTATCAACTTACAAGTTTGCGTACTCTCCCCCTGGCAGCCTTTGCTTTTCCCCACCTCTCCGATACACCCTTCCCTTCTCTACCTTACTTTCTCTTTCCCTGGCCTTATCAGTGCCTTTCCCAGGGCTTTTCTTGAGCAGAAAAGCACAGGAACACAGTTCCAGCTGACTTTGCATCAGGGGGTGTGGCCTAACATGCAAATAAGTTCCTGCTGGACTTTTTCTACAAAAAAGCCCTGTGTGAAACAATGGTGATGTCAGGGGATGTGGCCTAATATGCAAATGTGTTCCTGCTGGGCTTTTTCTACAAAAAAAAAAAATTCTGGCCATCCCCTTCTGCTTCTCTCCTTCTTCCCCGTCCCATCACTATTTGATAAAAAAAAAAAAATTGAAATGTCTATGAAATGTTTCAATTTGCTTGTTTTTATAATTGGAAATGGAAATGTATAATAGCCAAGCTATGCATAACAAGATTTAGGGCTTTCTCGGTGGCAGCACCAGAACTCTGGAACACCCTCGCAGAAGCTATAAGGGCCCTGCGGGATTTGTCGGCGTTCCGCAGGGCCTGTAAGACCGAACTGTTTAAACAGGCTTTTGTGGTTGATTGAAAATGGGCTGCCACCGGACATCCCACAGAATGCTGGCGAGCATAGGCAGAAGTCAATACCGCCTAGATTGGACTCAGACAGCGCTAATAGTTTTTAAATTGATAAGTAAATTATGGTTTTATATGTTTTATTGAATTGATTGTTTTTATGATGTTGTAAGCCGCCCTGAGTCCGCTTGCGGAGAGGGCGGGATATAAATGTAAAGTAATAAATAAATAAATAAATATTTTATACTGTGCCCAAGATGAAATGTATACCTTGGGGGGGGGGGGGAGGTTAATGCCACTTGTTACTTCTTATTTTTTTCTTTTTTGGATGGGTCTCTGGCTGTATCGACTTGACAAGCTTGCGTAAATCTACTACAGAACATCGTTCCTCATTGGGTTACAAGATCAGCGTTAACAGGAAATTAAAAATAAAACTTAACAACAAAGAAAAATTTAAAAAAAGATTACTTTCAAACACAAATAAATTACCATTGCTGTAATGTAGAAATAACCAGGGCTCCCCCCCCTTTAAAAGAGCCCCGTGGCGCAGAGTGTTAAAGCTGCAGTACTGCAGTCCTAAGCTCTGCTCACGACCTGAGTTCGATCCCCGGCGGAAGCTGGGTTTTCAGGTAGCCGGCTCGAGGTTGACTCAGCCTTCCATCCTTCCGAGGTCGGTCAAAGGAGTCCCCAGCTTGCTGGGGGGAAAGTGTAGATGACCGGGGAAGGCAGTGGCAAACCACCCCGTCAAAAGTCTGCCGTGAAAACGTTGTGAAAGCAACGTCACCCCAGAGTCGGAAATGACTGGTGCTTGCACAGGGGACCTTTCCTTTTTTTCCCTTTTTTTCGTAGCAGGAACTCCTTTGTGTGTTAGGCCACACACCCCTGATGTAGCCAATCCTCCAAGAGCTCACGGGGCTCTTTTAGTACAGGGCCTTCTGTAAGCTCCAGGAGGATTGGCTACATCGGGGGGGTGGGGGTGGGGTGCAACCTAATATGCAAAGGACTTCCTGCTACAAGAAAAGCCCCGGAAATGGCATCTGGAACATGTCCTTGCAAATTTTTAATATAGGAAACCAGATTGCTGCAGAAATCACTAGAATCAGATCCCTCATTTGTTTTAGATATATCTGTCAACTTGGCCGTAACAACACAATTATTAAGAGCTTTTCAGTCATTCATAATATCATAACCCTGCATAGAAAGTAACTAGGTTCCAGATTAGGAACTCATGGGCACCATGAAAGAAGTAGCAGACGGGGACACAAAGACTGAGGACAGTGTTTATGATTTATTTAACACATGGTTTGTGGTGGGACTCTAATGTGAACTAAAAGATCATTGGTGGAACTTTCTGAGGAGCCACTTCAGTTACATTTATTTCATTCACACAGGTAGGGTTGCCAAGTCCAATTCAAGAAATATCTGGGGACTTTGGGGGTGGAGCCAGGAGACATTAGGGGTGGAGCAAAGATCAAGGCTGTGACAAGCATAATTGAACTCCAAAGGGAGTTCCGGCCATCACATTGAAAGGGACGGCACACCTTTTCAATTCCTTCCTTCCATAGGAAATCAAGAAGGATAAGGGCACCTTCTTTTGGGGTGCATAGAATTGGACCCCCTGGTCCAATCTTTTTGAAACTTGGAGGGTATTTTGGGGAGAGGCACTAGATGCTATACTGAAAATTTGGTTTCTCTACCCCAAAAAACAGCCCCCCCAGAGCCCCAGTACCCGTGGATCAATTCTCCATGATTTTTTTATGGGAATAAATCTCCATAGGGAATAACAGAGTTCCCAGCAGACATTTCCCTTCCCTCCCCCCCACTTTCTGATGACCCTGAAGCGGGGGGAGGGCCTCCAAACCGGGGGATCCCCTGCCCCCACCTGGGGATTGGCAACCCTACACACAGGTAACCTGCGGGAAGAACACCTGGAAGACATACCTGAGAGTTCCATCAGCCAAAGAGAGGCTTTCCCCCTATCTCTGCTCACCCATGAAGCTCACTGGGTGATCTTGGGCCTGTTGCTATTGACTTATACTTACGTCACAGAATAAAATGGGATGGGCTACATACACGTTTCAAAGAAAGCTTGGATGATAATGTGAAAGGGCCAAGCCAGTGGGATTGGATTAGGGCTACAAACCTCCCGATGCGGTTTGGAGATCTCCTGATGCTACAGTAGATCTTCAGGTGACAAAGATCCGTTCCCCTGGAGAAAATAGCTGCTTTGGAAGGTGGACGTTATGGCATTGTACCTCGTTGAGTTCCCACTCCTACCTAAACCCGTACTCAGGCTCCCCCACAAAATTTCCAGGTATTTCCCCATAACCGGCAACCCGAGATTAGGTAGACTGCCAAATTACTCACATTGCTTGATTGGAACGAACCAGGGGTGCCAAACATGCGGCCTGGAGGCTGAATCAGGCCCCCAGAGGACTCTAACCAGGCCCCCAAGCAACTGGCTGTTGTCTGCTTCCTTCTCCCTCTCTCTTGCTTCCTTCTGTATTACAGCCTGCTTTGCCTGGCTTGCTCAATCGCACAGGAGCTACAGAGCAAAGCCTCTATTTTCTCCTTTTGCTGAGACTTCTTCCTTGGGGAGGAAGGGGGGGAGGAGAGATTGCTTTGCCAGCTCTCTCAATCACACAGCAGAGCTACTGAGCCAATGCTCTCTTCCTTCTATTGGCTGAGCTTCCTCCCCCTCCTGGTCCCCTGGGGAAGGAAGGAAAGAGCCAGAGCTTCCTTTGCCCAGTTCCCTGGATCACACAGGAGAGATACAAAGAAAGACCATTAAGACCAACAACTGCTGATGTATGAATCATGTTTTATTTTAAGTTTTTTTTAAAAAAAAATCTTTAATTGTGTTTGTCTGTGTCCTTTATAAAGTTTATCTCTCTGCTATGTAATCTTAAATAGGTACACACACGGTCCAACCCGACATGGCCCAGCCCAACGATAAATCTATCATTTATGATAGATTCGGCCCTCATTACTAATGAGTTCAACGCCCCTGGTTTATACATTAGGGACGTCCACTGTCCTTCCATTATACAATGTAGATAGCCTATGCGAATCAGTGGGTCCATGCTGGGTGTGCGGTTCTGCTTTTGTGAAGGGAATTGTCCTGTACAGATTTTAGTCAACAATAAAATTGTGCATTTATATTCTCCCCCCCCACACACACACACCTCCCCCAGACACATGCCACAATTTTCCATGTGACTCTGTGCTTCATTGGAGCAATGGATGGTGATGTAGTCATTGCTGTGGGCTTATGAAAACTCCTTCCAAGACAGCACCGTGCACCTGGGGAAGTTAGAAGGAAAGCAGAGTTTCAGTTTCCCATCATTCCCGGTCGAGGGCTAGCAGCAGATGTTTTCATTTCTCAAGAACGTGTCCTCCAAGTTGTGGCCATTTCTAGATCGACCGAACCCACTGTCCACACCAATCAGTAATTTCCAATAGGAATCAAGATCGGGATGTCAGATCTATTCCTTTTCTGGTAGGGAAAAGGCAGTGATACAGTTATGCTGTAGCGGAGTCACCTTTCTCTGTGGTGTGCTCAGCAAGAGGCTTTGCAGGTTTTTGAAAGTAACGTTTGAAAACATCAGAGCCCTGCAGGATCTGCCACAGTTCCACAGGGCCTGTGAAACCGAATTAGGGAGGAAGGTAGCTATTACTCCACGGCACCGATAATCCCACCGAATCATCATAACTGAAACAAGAAGAAGATGAAGATATTGGATTTATATCCCGCCCTCCACTCCGAAGAGTCTCAGAGCGCCTCACAATCTCCTTTACCTTCCTCCCCCACAACAGACACCCTGTGAGGTAGATGAAGATATTGGATTTATATCCCACCCTCCACTCCGAAGTGTCTCAGAGCGGCTCACAATCTCCTTTACCTTCCTCCCCCACAACAGACACCCTGTGAGGTAGATGAAGATATTGGATTTATATCCCACCCTCCACTCCGAAGTGCCTCAGAGCGGCTCACAATCTCCTTTACCTTCCTCCCCCACAACAGACACCCTGTGAGGTAGATGAAGATATTGGATTTATATCCCACCCTCCACTCCGAAGTGTCTCAGAGCGGCTCACAATCTCCTTTACCTTCCTCCCCCACAACAGACACCCTGTGAGGTAGATGAAGATATTGGATTTATATCCCGCCCTCCACTCCGAAGAGTCTCAGAGCGGCTCACAATCTCCTTTACTTTCCTCCCCCACAACAGACACCCTGTGAGGTAGATGAAGATATTGGATTTATATCCCACCCTCCACTCCGAAGTGTCTCAGAGCGGCTCACAATCTCCTTTACCTTCCTCCCCCACAACAGACACCCTGTGAGGTAGATGAAGATATTGGATTTATATCCCACCCTCCACTCCGAAGTGTCTCAGAGCGGCTCACAATCTCCTTTCCCTTCCTCCCCCACAACAGACACCCTGTGAGGTAGATGAAGATATTGGATTTATATCCCGCCCTCCACTCCGAAGAGTCTCAGAGCGGCTCACAATCTCCTTTACTTTCCTCCCCCACAACAGACACCCTGTGAGGTAGATGAAGATATTGGATTTATATCCCACCCTCCACTCCGAAGTGTCTCAGAGCGGCTCACAATCTCCTTTACCTTCCTCCCCCACAACAGACACCCTGTGAGGTAGATGAAGATATTGGATTTATATCCCACCCTCCACTCCGAAGTGTCTCAGAGCGGCTCACAATCTCCTTTACCTTCCTCCCCCACAACAGATACCCTGTGAGGTAGATGAAGATATTGGATTTATATCCCGCCCTCCACTCCGAAGAGTCTCAGAGCGGCTCACAATCTCCTTTCCTTTCCTCCCCCACAACAGGCACCCTGTGAGGTGGGTGGGGCTGGAGAGGGCTCTCACAGCAGCTGCCCTTTCAAGGACAACCTCTGCCAGAGCTCTGGCTGACCCAAGGCCATGCTAGCAGGTGCAAGTGGAGGAGTGGCGAATCAAACCCGGTTCTCCCAGATAAGAGTCCGCACACTTAACCACTACACCAAACTTTCAAAAACCTGCAAAGCCTCTTGCTGAGTACACCACAGAGAAACATTCAGAGTAATTAAAAGTGCACATCTTGGTTTTAATGATTGCAAATTGTACTGGTTGCTTTTATTATGTCATCTGTTTTTAATGTTTCATGTGGTTTCATTTGCTGTTGTTAGCCGCCCTGAGCCCGCCAGGGGAGGGCGGGATATAAATTTGATAAAATAAATAAAGATAAAAATAAATGTGCTCAGGGGGCGTACTCAGGTGGGTAGCCATGTTGGTCAGAAGCAACAAAACAATGTTTGGGTCCAGCGGCACCTTTAAGACCAGTCAAGTTTAATTCTGCGTATAAGCTTTTGTGTGCATGCACACTTAGAATCATAGAACCACAGAGTTGGAAGGGACCTCCAGGGTCATCTAGTCCAATCCCCTGCACAATGCCCTCACAAACCCCTCCCCCTAAATTCACAGGATCTTCATTGCTGTCAGATGGCCATCTAGCTTCTGTTGAAAAACCTCCAAGGAAGGAGGTTTCGTCTTCAGAATATATTGGAAAACGGGGGATGTTTTGTTCTGAGGAACTCAGCGGTCTGCCCTTCAAATGCATGTAGCTGCTTTCCAGAGAGTTCAGATTAGGGACATGTGGTGTTGGTGGTGGCAGTGGTGGTGGTGATGGTGGAAAGTGCTGTGAAGTCGCAGCTGATTTATGGCGCCCCTGTAGGGTTTTCAAGGCAAGAGATGCTTAGCAGTGGTTTATCATTGCCTGGCTCTGCATAACTGTTATGTACTGGACTCTATGTTCGGCAGGAAGCTTTCGTGCGCCCGGGCAATAGCAGGAGTGCTAGAGACGTGATGATACACTTTGAGATCTGGATGCGAAACAGTTACCAAGGAACAGTCTTGGCGCAAAACTTGACTGCCGTGATTTAGTATGAGGATCTGGTGGGTGGTTCTTTTGCAGGCAGATAAGCAGGCAGACAGCCCCGCCATTTTGCTTTAGAATGTCGTTATCAATAAAGCACGTTCCTGTTTGAACTCTTATGTATCGAACCCAGTATTTAACAGTAACAAACCAGGACTACCTTGGCGGTCTCCTATCCAAATACTAACCAGAGCTGACCCTGCTTAGCCTAGATCTGATGAAATTCGGCTATCCGGGACTATCCAGGGCAGGGCAGGGGCAATATTACCTCTAAGCAGCAAGAGTCTTGTGAGCAAAAATTCTACTTTGTGAGCTACTGGCATGAATGTTGTGAGCTGCCGCATCAATTAATGTGCTCTGGGGTCATCCTTCCTGAGCCAAGACAAAATTCTGTGAGCTGAAGGCTAAAAATCTGTGAACTAGCTCATGCGGACTCAGCTTAGAGGGAACGCTGATCGTATGCAATGTTGCCTCTAAGCTGCAGGGTCTTGTGAGCAAAAATTCCACTTTGTGAGCTCCTGGCATTAAAGTGGTGAGCCCCTGCATCAATCAGTCTGCTCTGGGGTCATCCTTCCTGAGCGAAGACAAAAATCCGTCCGCTGAAGGCAAAAAATCTGTGAGTTAGCTCACGCTAACTCAGCTTAGAGGGGACACTGAAACAAAGTGGCTGCATAGTAAATCTCTCTCTCTCTCTCTCTCTCGGCTTGACTTCGCGAACAAAGATTTAGGAAGGGTGCAGTAGTCCACGTCTGCTGCAGGCTCGCTGGTGGCTGACAAGACCAATGCGGGACAGGCAGATCCGGCCACAGTGGCTGCAGGGAAAAGTCTGATTTGGGGTTGATGCTGTAGCAGTACGATTCTTCCTCAATCTCCTTTTGTCCTCAAGACCAGCTATGCGTGCGTTCTCAAAGGAAGAGACAGCATAGAGCAAAGCAAAACCACTGTGCAAACACAAAATGAAAGAACAATAATAGAATAAAGTGTCCAAATAATTTGTAAAGATACCCCAAATGTGAGCTTGGGCCTTTTGGAAACTGACTATGTCTTAGTTTGACGTCATTGTTGTGAGTTTACAGGATGGCTCTTGGATGAAGCTTGTTTGCGAAACGTGGTATATCACGTTGACAAACCCGTCAAGGAAGGAACTTTGTACCTCTGGAGCCTTTATTTTGGGAGACTGGATCAACCACATCTTGTCAAATTGACTGTGATTGGATTTCCAGGGGAAGCCTTTTGAATGGGCCTTTTGCATTCTCCATGGAATCTTCTTGAAAATTATTGTGGAATCCATCCCCTCATGAAATATACTTCCGGTGCATTTGGGGTATCTATATAAATTATTTGGAGACTTTATTCTATTATTGTTGATTCCTTTTGTGTTCGCACAGCGGTTTTGCTTTGATCTAGAGGGGACACTGGGTTGGAGCATTCTGTAGACCCTCGGAAAATAATAAAGAGTTTAGCAGCTTCATATTTCCTGAGCTTTTGTGCTTCCTTATTAACCACCCTTTCCAAACACCTGAGAATCTCTCTACGCCCCTTATAATTAAGTCTCAACTAGGTTTCCCTCCTTTGTCTCTGCTTCCGGAACAGCTGGAGACTATTTTTCTGCTTGATTTCTCAGACCTTGGAATAATTTTCTACATGCTTTCTGATTTTTTTTTCCTAGTATCATTTTGAGGAAACAGTGAAGTTTACATCCCACGCCCCAATCCTGCCTCAGGCAGTTGAAAACAAGGGTACTTAGATGTATGGAGCTCCTGACACCAAAGCTACACATGTAGGGGGAGGGGGGGGTTCTTAAAAAAGGAAGTAACATCACTCTAGAGGAACTATCTTCCTCAGCGGACTGTGCTCATCCTCAAGGCCTCCTCCTGCCAGATACCAGAAGGTTTTGCAAAGGCAGAGCTGCTGAAGTGAGACATGACAGTCTTGCTCCATGAGTTATCTTATCAGCTTCCGCTCCTGATCCCTCGGATGTGAAGGAATTGCCGGCAGAAACCTCTTGAGCGCCTCCCCAAGTAACTGCATCAGCTTAAAAGCAGAAAATGATTAAGCTTCTTCATTCACGTGTTTTGTTCCTGAAACCTGAATTTCTTGTATTTTTCTGAACGCGAAGGGGGGGAAGAAAACCCCAAACCTTTATTAGCGTAATGGCTTTATCAGACTCTGAAAATAACTTCTGACTTCCCACGGATGCATGGTTCTTGGGAAAAGGAATGTTTCTTTAAGCAGTCCCTTTCTTCTCCGGATGGAGCCTGAATATTACGCCTCAGACACGCCGGAGACCCTGTGGAAGGAATCATGGGACCGGTGACAACATGGCAGCCATTTGAAAACTTACCCATGTGTGGCCTCGGGCCAGATATGAAGGGGGAATGGGTAGATTTTACTGGGAGACCCAAAAAGGGGAGTGAGTCCACTGTCATGACAAAGTCTATTTGTCATTTTTTAAAAAGATAAGAACCTTCCGTCTAAGAAGAATTGGAAGGACAAAATATGGGATTATTTCATTTTAACAAAAATGGCATATTCTTCTTCAAAATGTTCTTCAGTCTTTTGAGAAAAAAGCTGTGATACCTTGGTTACCAGTTGTGACTTATCTTATGAATAATAATATTTTACCTCAAAATCCTGTATATCACAATTTGATCTATTTTAATGTTGATTATAAGTGAAGTCATTTGTTCAATAAAATTCCTTTTATATATATATAAAAGGATTTTTTATATATATATATTAAAAAGTCTATTTGGCTGGTTACAGACAGGTGATTTAAACCAGTCCGGGGATGACAGGCGAGCATTCAACAAAAAGTTCATCTAAACACATGCATCTTTCTACCATTCTGGCCAGACCAGAAGCCGACATTTCACTGCAGTACCTCTGAGGTGCCCCCTGGCCATCTAGATGGCTGGAAAGCACCCGGAAAATGCCCAGGGGGGGTGCAAACAGGGCACATGAGCGCTCTAGCCACTCCCCAGGATGCCTGCAGCTTGTCCCTCTTCCGTGGACTGTCAGGACTCTCCCAGGCACTCCTTAACTTCCGGGTTGGCTTGATGTCACTCTAAGCCAGCCATCTGAACATAAGAGAAGCCATGTTGGATCAGGCCAATGGCCCATCCAGTCCAACACTCTGTGTCACATAAGAACATAAGAGAAGCCCTGTTGGATCAGGCCAATGGCCCATCCAGTCCAACACTCTGTGTCACATAAGAACATAAGAGAAGCCATGTTGGATCAGGCCAATGGCCCATCCAGTCCAACACTCTGTGTCACATAAGAACATAAGAGAAGCCATGTTGGATCAGGCCAATGGCCCATCCAGTCCAACACTCTGTGTCACATAAGAACATGAGAGAAGTCATGTTGGATCAGGCCAATGGCCCATCCAGTCCAACACTCTGTGTCACATAAGAACATGAGAGAAGTCATGTTGGATCAGGCCAATGGCCCCTCCAGTCCAACACTCTGTGTCACATAAGAACATAAGAGAAGCCATGTCGGATCAGGCCAATGGCCCATCAAGTCCAACACTCTGTGTCACTCAGTGGCCAAAAAAAAAAAAAGAAACAGGTGCCATCAGGAGATCCATCAGTGGGGCCAGGACACTAGAAGCCCTCCCACTAGAAGCCCTCACCCAAGCATCAAGAATACAGAGCATCACTGGCCCAGACAGAGAGTTCCATCAATACACTGTGGCTAAGAGCCACTGATGGACCTCTGCTCCGTATGTCTATCCAATCCTCTCTTGAAGCTGTCTATGCTTGTGGCAGTGAATTCCATGTGTTAATCACCCTTTGGGTGAAGAAGTACTCCCTTCTATCCGTTCTAACCCGACTGCTCAGCAATTTCATCGAGTGCCCACGAGTTCTCATATTGCGAGAAAGGGAGGAAAGGACTTCTTTCCCTACGTTCTCTATCCCATGCACAAACTGTTAGCAGCCTTTCTGTCATTTCAGAGGATTTTGTGCCAAAACTCTCAGAATTCCACAGTAATGGCTACAGTACCAAGGAAATCCTTAGCACGGAAGGGGACTGGCATCAAAAGGGGCATCTTAGAAGTTCTTACTTAAACCAGTCAATGATGGCTGGGCCTTAGTGAGGTCTATACATGCCTTAAGATGGACCTGGAAAGCCTTGTGATAGGGTTAACAGCTCCAGGTTGGGAAATTCCAAGAGATTTGGGTGTGGACCCTGGTGTGGGCAGGATGTGGGTAGGGACCATATGACATGAAGGCTACCCTCCAAAGCAGGTATTTTCTCCAGAGGAACTGATCTCTGCAGTCTTGTGAGATTTCCAGACCCCATCTGGAAGCTGACAAGCTTTGCCATCCTCAACAGAAGTAAAGTCAAAAAGGGTTCTCGAATAGTTTGCTTTGACGGGCATAGAATCTCTCTATTGCCTGGCAAGGGACAGTCCAGGGGAAAAAAAGGTAAAGGTAGTCCCCTGTGCAAGCAGCAGTGATTTCCAACTCCGGGGTGACGTCTCATCACGTTTTCACAGCAGACTTTTTACGGGGTGGTTTGCCATTGCCTTCCCCAGTCATCTCTGCTTCCCCTCCCCCATCCTTCTCCCAGCAAGCTGGGTACTCATTTTACCAACGTCGGAAGGATGGAAGGCTGAGTCAACCTTGAGCCGGCTACCTGAACCCAGCTTCTGCCAGGATCAAATTCAGGTCGTGAGCGGAGAGTTTGGACTGCAGTACTGAAGCTTTACCACTCTGCGCCACGGGGCAGCTTAGGGACATTCTAGCTGAACTGAAATGAAGCATCTGAAAGCTTCCTGTATTAGCAAAACAACTGAGCAGCAAGAAGGTGATATCAAGATGGATGAGGCAATCTGTTATCTCGCTGTGTGTTTTGACAATCTTCTCCCAACATCAGATTCACACCATAGATTCCAACTCACCTATCTAATTTGTAGATGCCCCTTCTGGTGTTGACCGTACCATTTTAATACATATATATATATATATTAAAAATAACATTGTTTAATTCTTGAAATACTGTTGATACATTCATAAATACATACATACATCAGACATATAGGGTGATCACAGATGGGCGTTTTAAGCCACCCCAGAAACAGAAGGCAGGCGGATCAAAAAAGTGTGCCACACGCGCACAGAAAGGCACCACTTGCAAATTGGTGCCTAATTTCCAAGGCACTTCCTCAGCCATCTGGAAGGCTGAGAAGTGCCTGGGGAGTGACCGAGAGGCACACGAGTGCTCCAGAAGCTCCTCCAGGGTGCACACAGCCTGCCCCTGTTTTGTTGTGGACCGCATGCTGTCTGGAGGCTTCCGGTACACTCCTTTTCCAGCTGGCTCTCTTTGGGGGTGGGGGGGGGGTGGCTTGATGCTGCCCTGAGCCAGCCATCTGTAATCACCCATTTAGTACATAAATGCATTATAGATGTGCGTTTGAAAATACACTAATCAAAATGCAAACTGGATCACTTCTGTTCCTTAATATGCAATTGTCAAATTATGACTGCTAAAAGATTTTCAGAAATTACTGTTATTCTAGTACCTTGCCATCTGTGCTGCACAAACTGAGGATGGTGAGAGATGCAGTGCTTGGAGAGAGCGACTTAGCTCAGGATCTGAGACAGACATCTTCCAACCGAAAGAGTTAATAGGTGTCGCCACCAAAGAGGTTTGTTCTGATACCTTTTTTTCTGCATAGAATTTCAACTTTCTTCCATTCATTGCACTGTACCCACCGGTATGTGGACAAATCTGTGTATTAGCATGCCATGTAATTGGATTGGCTCTATTTTAAATGGATATGGAGGAAAATTGAATGCTGGCTGGGGGCAAGAAGATTCTTTCCCTGCGTTTGTTTGTGTGATTTTAACATTTTTCTCCAGCCCATATCTGATGCTATGAGTCAGATAGCTGGAAGAAAAAAAGATGCTCAAACCAACTAAGTGCCATATGGCTGGGCAAAGTGCCACTCCCACATTTTAAAAAACAACAAAACACCACCCAGCACCCTTCAGATAAGACTGTGCAAGTGTTCCCCGTTTTGTGTCAATTATGTTTTTCAGAAAATGTATCAGTTCTTCACTTTCCGCATTTGGTGTGGCAGATTTTTTTTCAAGGTGTTCTCCCATGGTAGAGTTATAAACATTTAGATGTGCAATGTGTGTTATGAATACGTGGAACGTGCAATTCTGGTCTATTGACACACACATAATGTTGTCAAAGAGTCCGCCCTATGAAGTCATTAGAGCCAGTTTGGTGTAGTGGTTAAGTGTGCGGACTCTTACCTGGGAGAACCGGGTTTGATTCCCCACTCCTCCACTGGCAGCTGCTGGGATGGCCTTGGGTCAGCCATAGCTCTGGCAGAGGTTGTCCTTGAAAGGGCAGCTGCTGTGAGAGCCCTCTCAGCCCCACCCTCCTTACAGGGTGTCTGTTGTGGGGGAGGAAGGTAAAGGAGATTGTGAGCCGCTCTGAGACTCTTCGGAGTGGAGGGCGGAATGTAAATCCAATATCATCTTCTTCTTCTTCTTCTTCTTCTTCTTCTTCTTCTTCTTCTTCTTCTTCTTCTTCTTCTTCTTCTTCTTCTTCTTCTTCTTCTTCTTCTTCTTCTTCTTCTTCCCCCAGGATTTCTGTCACCTGGAGATCAGTTGTAACTCCAGGAAATCTCCAGCCCCCTCTTCGGAAAGTTGGCAACGCTATGTCTTAGGATCAGGGTGACTGTGTATATACCTTTGTAAGAAGAGTAGGGGAAAGTTGTACAAAAATTCTGTTTAGAGATTTTGCTTCTGCTTATTTCAATGCAAGTTTTCGGCACACGACAAGAGTCAGGTTACTCCTTTGGACAACTAACCAAACTGTTTGTCCCTGCTATTGATATTTTCTGTTTGTCTTTTCCTGTCTTTCTTTGTCCCTCATTGATTTCATCGCTCTTCATTTGTTCCTCCCCCTTTCTCGTCTTCATTTAATTCCTACTTGCTTGAGTAATCGGCTGAGAAGGCTTTGTGTTATCTTTCCCAAGCCAGAGTCATTTAAGAGCCACCACCTCCCCAATTGCCTTTCCATGACAGCTGAAGTCTTCTGGGGTAACTTTGCTGTTGATGCTTGAAATGAGAATTTCTAGGGTCATTGCTAGGACATGTCCTTTGGAGGTCAATATCTTTGGAATTTGATCTATGGGGCTGTCCAGTAAATTCTACCAAGCTTCAGAATCTATCTGCCACAATTTATCCTACCCTACCTTGAAGGAACTCAAGCCAGAGTATATCTCAAAGACTAGAACTTCCTAAAAGTTGTTGTTGTTGTTCAGTCACACAGCCGCGTTCGACTCTTTGCGACCCCATGGACAAAGTTACACCAGGCCCTCCTGTCTTCCACCATCCTCCGAAGTCTGCTCAAATTCGTGTTTGTTACATCAGTAACGCTGTCCAGCCATGTCATCTTTTGCCGTCCCCTTCTTCTTTTGCCTTCTGTCTTTCCCAGCATCGGGATCTTCTCCAGGGAGTGCTCCCTTCTCATTGGGTGGCCAAAGTATTTGAGCTTCAGCTTCAGCATCTGACCTTCCAGGGAATAGTCAGGGTTGATTTCCCTCAGGACTGACTGATTTGATCTTCTTGCAGTCCAAGGGACTCTCAAGATTCTTCTCTCAAGGTTCTTCTTCTCTCAAGGTTCTTCTTCCTAAAGTTGCCTTATATTAAATCAGACCACTGGTCTACCCATCTCAGAACTATCTGCAATGACTCCGTGAGGTCTCGAAGGAAGTCTTTCTAGCCCTGATGCCTGTTATCCTTAGGTTAGAGATGTCCAGGAATGACTCTTGACCTACAACGGGGGTGTCGAACTCATTTGTTATGAGGGCCGGATCTTCAAGTTGTTGGGCCGGGCCGTGTGTGTCATAAAATGTAATGCCAGGTAGCAGAGATATAAACTTTATAAAGAATACAGACATACACTTAGCCTAATCCACCTCACTAACTTGATGAGCCTCAGCCAATGGAAGGAAGAGAGGCTTGGCTCAGTAGCTCTGCTGTGCGATTGAGAGAGCCTGGCAAAGAGAGTTCTCTTTCCCCCACTTCCTCCCCAAGGGAGGAGCTCTGCTCTGTAGCTCCTGTGCAATTGAGCAAGCCTAGCAAAAGCAAGTTGTGATGCAGAAGGAAGCAAGAGAGAGGGAGAAGGAAGGAGACAACAGTGAGTCGCTCACGAGCCTGATAGGAGCCCTGCAGGGGCGTGATTTGGCCCCCAGACCATATGTTTGACACTCCTGACCTACAGCATATAAAACATGGGCTCTACTGCAGAGCTATGGTACTTCTCCATGTTTCCCTTCATGAACTGTGAATAGGGCGGACTCTTTGTCAACATTATGTGTGCGTCAATAGAATTGTAAATAGTATGGGGAAAATATTACAGTTTGTCAAAGCTTTAGTCCAGCAAAATTCTCACAGGGGGGGTTGAACAATGGATCCCAGAAGCAAGTATTTTTGGGGGAGGGGAGGGAGGAGAAAGAAAAAACACAAAAGAAGAACACAAAAACACAAAAGAAGAAGAAGATGAAGAAGATATTGGATTTATATCCCGCCCTCCACTCCGAAGAGTCTCAGAGCGGCTCACAATCTCCTCTACCTTCCTCCCCCACAACAGACACCCTGTGAGGTGGGTGGGGCTGGAGAGGGCTCTCACAGCAGCTGCCCTTTGAAAGACAACCTCTGCCAGAGCTCTGGCTGACCCAAGGCCATGCTAGCAGGTGCAAGTGGAGGAGTGGGGAATCAAACCCGGTTCTCCCAGATAAGAGTCCGCACACTTAACCACTACACCAAACTGGGTCTCCAAATTTAGAGGTTCCAGAGCTCTGCTTCTGTGGGCTCCTGTCCAAAATGAGACCTAGACCTTCCTACACCCTCCTGAGTATACACCCCTACTTGAATGAGCATGAAGATAGATTCTGGCCGTATGCATAGCATCGACATACTAATATTTCAGCTTCTCACCCATATGGCTCATCGTTGATGAGTAATTTATTGGGATTTGGGGAGACAGACAAAGAATATCTCATTATTTTTTAATGATCGTCAAATAATTTGTGCAGCGTAAGCAATACATCAGCAAAAGGATCAATGATTTGATGACGGGCCCTCAAAAGAATGTAAGAATTGCCTTGCCGGGTCACCTCGTGCTCTAGCAGGTTGTTTCCCAGAGCAGCCGGGAGTCACAACTAGGGCACGAACACGCTGGTGTTCCCCCAGTCTTCATCGGTTGCATATGGCATTTAAGGAAGTGTTCTCTCTGAACATGGAAGTGAACCAGGGCCAGTGCGTGGGAGTTGGCAAAGGAGGTAGGCGCCTGGGGCACCACCTCGCCACAGAGGCGTGTGCCCCCTCCCCGTCTGACCAGAACGTGGGTGGTGGCGGCAGGAGTGACTTTGGGCTGCTCTTGGGGGGTGGGGGTGGCGGTCTCTGGAGCCCCAGCCTCTGCCCCTCCCGAATGCAGCTCAGCCGTCCCTTACTGGGTGGTGGCAGGAGTGACTTTGGGTTGCTTTTGGAGGGAGGGGGTGCCCTCTGGGGCCCCAGCCTGTGCCCCTCCCAAACGCAGTTCAGCCCATCCATTGCCTGTCAGTCTCCCTCTTCAGAGGAAGGCGGGAAGAGGCCGCCCTCTTCCCAGCTCCCTTTGAAGAGGGAGAGGGCTGGGTTGAGCGCTCATGCGAAGCGTGCGCTAGAAAATCCTAGAAGGGGGCGCCGGCGCAGGGTTCGGCCTGGGGTGCAAGAAACCCTGGCGCCGAGCCTGAAGTGAACACATGAAGCTGCCTTCTGCTGCCCTGGTCCATCAAAGTCAGTCTTGTCTGCTCAGACTGGCAGCAGCTCTCCAGGGTCTCAGGCCGAGGTCTTTCCCATCGCCTACCGCCTGGTCCTTTCAACTGGAGATGCCTGGGATTGAACCGGGGGCCTTCTGCAAGCCAAGCAGATACTCTACCACTGAGCCACGGCCCCTCCCCAGGTGTGAGTGGTTCCATGTGTTGCTCATTCCCCACGGGCTAACGGCGCAACAGTACACTGCCATTCGATCCCTGGCAACTGGGGGAAGGGTGGTGGTAAATGCTGGGTTTGATACATGAGGAGGTATGGGTCATGGCGGTCACAGCTGATTGCAGGATAGGAAGGACGAACTGAACTCACTGTAAGGGGCCAACAGGGCCAACGATACTCACCTCAGGTTCTCCCGCCGAAGCGCTGCAGGCCAATTTGAACCAGCCCGGGAACCAGCGATTGGTCAGGAGTGCCCAGGAACTAGGCTCCCGTTCCCTGTTGTCCGTATAGTCCCAAGCTCGGTCACTGGTTCGAGTGAGCCGCAGCAGGAGCACACGAAATCCCGGACGCGACAGGTTGTGAGTGAAGAAATGGACGGGGATCATGATGCCAGCTGTAGTATCAAATAACTTTCCAATAAACATCCAGGGTTTTTTTACCGGAAGTGACAGCACGGAACCGCGCATGCAACACTGCCATTTAAAAAAGTTTTTTTTCTCCTGTTGCCACTCAGAGCAGCAGTGAGCAAGAAGAGCTGGGGGGGCAAGGGATCCTGTTCTCCCATTCTTTGTCTGTTGCAAATGGGATCCCTTGCCCCCACCAGGTCTTGGCAGTCCTGTTTAGCGGGGGGGTGGGGGTGTCAACGGTAGCTCTCCAGATGTCTTTTGCCTACAACTCCCATTTTTTTTTATCTGAAAGGGAATCGATATGTCCCTATGGCCCTAAGAGCTTTCAATGCGAAATCTACCCCCCCCCAACTCTTATATGGTGCCCCTATATGGATCAGTGCCTTTGATTACACCACTGAAGGCCTGTAATCTTTCTTTTTGAGGAAAATACTGGGATTACCCAACTGTGTTCCTTATGCTGCAATTTGCATGGAAACTGGACTGTTGCTGCTGGAAACTCGCGCCTGGCTTCTGACCTTTAAGTTTTGGCTGCGCCTTTTATTTAACTCTGATCAGAGCTCTTTCACCTTTTTGATGCTGATGGACCATCATGCATCAAAATGGTTGACCCTGATCCAAAAGAAAATTACATCCATAGGAATTTCCTTGGATGCATTTTATCTATCCTCCGCTTCTGCGGTATTTCAAGCCATCAAACGTAGACTTCTAGATATCCGGTTGCAACGTCTGACTGGGGCAGCCCGGAAATCTTGCTCCCCAAGTCACCTGGGTTTATCCCAGACTCCTGGGCTTCTAGCTCCCTATTTCCTCTTTTTAACTGATCCTCGCCAAAGAAGAGCACTCGTGCTGGCTGGATTCAATGCATTACCATCGGCCATCCTTTTTGGAAGATACCACAGAATCCCCCACAATCTTAGACGATGCCCTTGTAGCCAAGGAGTCATCGAAACGGTCCCTCATGTTCTCCTGCACTGCTCTTTCTATAGCAGCCCACGAGCAAAATACCTAGATGCACTGCTCTCCGACCATCAAGGCCTTTCTGACAATGCCAAGGTCTGCTTTTTACTCCATGGGAACCACAACTTTGTCACTACTCATGTTGCTTGCTTTTTACAGGCTGCGATCCAAATCAGAGAGGCTTTTAGAACATAAGAACATAAGAACATAAGAGAAGCCATGTTGGATCAGGCCAATGGCCCCTCCAGTCCAACACTCTGTGTCACACAGCAGCCAAAAAACCAGGTGCCATCAGGAGGTCCACCAGTGGGGCCAGGACACTAGAAGCTCTCCCACTGTTGCCCCCCTCCAAGCACCAAGAAGACAGAGCATCACTGCCCCAGACATAAGAACATAAGAGGAGCCATGTTGGATCAGGCCAATGGCCCATCCAGTCCAACACTATGTGTCACACATAAGAGAAGCCATGTTAGGTCAGGCCTGTGGCCCATTCAGTCCAACACTCTGTGTCACACTTAAGAATGTAAGAGAAGCCATGTTGGATCAGACCAATAGCCCATCCAGTCCAACACCCTGTGTCACACAGCAGCCAAAAAACCAGGCTACTTATGCGTAGCCCACAGCTATTTTATGTCATTTAACTTTTGCTGGACTTCAAGGTTTTATTATATTCTATACTGTTACTGTTGGTTTTAAACTATACTGTATTCTTACATTAATGCCAATAAAGGTCTAATGAAATGAACTCCCATCACCCCCAGCCATTGGCTATGCTGACTGGGGCTGATGGGAGTTGTAGGCAAAAAAACATCTGGAGAGCTACCGTTGGCCACCTCTGCTGTATAGTGTAGCAGAGAGTGTGTGTGTTAGAACAAAGTAGGAGCCCAGTTTCACCTTTAAGACCAACCAAGCTTTATTCAGCTTGTCAGCTTTTGTGTTCTCTAAGCATGCTTCGCCAGGCAAGGAATCAGGTACAGTGAGCAGAGCGACATATAGCTGGTAAGCAGTGGTTTAGAATGCAAAATGGTACAAATTTAAAGTCCAGTGGAAAGGAAAGGTCCCCTGTGCAAGCACCAGTCGTTTCCAACTCTGAGGTGGCGCTGCTTTCACAACGTTTTCACGGCAGACTTTTTTACGGGGTGGTTTGCCATTGCCTTCCCCAGTCATCTGCACTTTCCCCCCAGCAAGCCGGGGACTCATTTTACCGACCTCAGAAGGATGGAAGGCTGAGTCAACCTCGAGCCGGCTACCTGAAAACCCAGCTTCCACCGGGGATCGAACTCAGGTCATGAGCAGAGCTTAGGACTACAGTACTGCCGCTTTAACACTCTGCGCCACGGGCTCTAAAAGTCCAATGACAGAACAGTAAATTTAACAAACGGAGCAAACCTTTGATCTGGGTACCACGAGCGTGAGAAACCAATAAAACGGTCACATGTCAAAATGTAAGAATGTCTGTTAATCACTCGATTGTTATAAGCCTGGGCCAAAAGGAGGGCATCACATTCTCATTGCTTTGTGGCGGTGTGGGTGGACATCTCAGGAACGGTTTCTGAGATACCCATTTAAAGGATGGAGTCCAGCAGCAGCTTTAAGATCAACAAAGTTTTATTCAGAATGTAAACTTTTGTGTGCCCGCACACTTCGTCAGTCAATGAAATGGCTACAGGGGGCAGTGGTTAAGGGTGCAAAACAGGGCATATAGCCACCACCAGATATGTCACTCTGCTCGCTGCACCCCATTTCATCGACTGATGAAGTGTGCTTCTAGCACATGGACGTTTACATTCTGAATAATAATAAGAAGATATTGGATTTATATCCCACCCTCCACTCCGAAGAGTCTCAGAGTGGCTCACAATCTCCTTTCCCTTCCTCCCCCACAACAGACACCCTGTGAGGTGGGTGGGGCTGGAGAGGGCTCTCACAGCAGCTGCCCTTTCAAGGACAACCTCTGCCAGAGCTATGGCTGACCCAAGGCCATTCCAGTAGGTGCAAGTGGAGGAGTGGGGAATCAAACCCGGTTCTCCCAGATAAGAGTCCGCACACTTCACCCCTACACCAAACTGGCTCTTGTTGGGCTGAAAGGTGCCGCTGGGCTCCAACTTTGTTCTTTTGCTTCAGACCAACACGGCTGCCCACTTGGATCTATGAAAATTGTGGGCTACTGCATAAATTAGTTGGCTCTGGGACCATCCTTCTGGAGCTAAGACGAAAATGTGTGAGCTGGAGGCTAAAAAGCAGCGAGCTAGCTCACACTAACTCAGCTTAGAGGGAACATTGCTCTGTAGTGCTCTGAGGTGATGTGTCTTATGCCGTTTCTTTGCCTTACTTAGCATATTTTACTTATTCTTGATCAAGCAACAGGGAAAAGTTGAAGTCCGGTGGCACCTTTAAGATCAATAAAGTTTAATTCTGGGTATACGCTTCCATGTGCATGCACACTTCTTATAGTGGGCCACAGCTGTGTGTAAAGGCAGGTGAAACTACAAAAACATTCTATAATTAATAGGAATAGCAAATCACCTAAAAGATTAGGAATTGAATGTTAGAGTCTCAGGCTGTTGGTTAACAGCCAGGGCTTTTTTTTTTTTGTAGCTCTTCTGCATATTAGGCCATTCCCCCTTTATGTAGCCAATCCTCCTGGAGCTTACAGTAGGCCCTGTACTAAGAGCCCTCTAAGCTCTTGGAGGATTGGCTACACCAGGGGGGCATGGCCTAATATGCAAAGGAGCTTCTGGTACAAAAAGAGCCCTCTATCTATCTATCTATCTATCTATCTATCTATCTATCTATCTATCTATCTATCTATCTATCTATCTATCTATCTATCTATCTATCTATCTGTCTGTCTGTCTGTCTGTCTGTCTGTCTGTCTGTCTGTCTGTCTGTCTGTCTGTCTGTCTGTCTGTCTGTCTGTCTAGAAGAAGAAGAAGGATATTGGATTTACATCCCGCTCTCCACTCCAAAGAGTCTCAGAGTGGCTCACAATCTCCTTTACCTTCCTCCCCCACAACATACAGCCTGTGAGGTGTCTGTCTGTCTGTCTGTCTGTCTGTCTGTCTGTCTGTCTGTCTGTCTATCTATCTATCTATCTATCTATCTATCTATCTATCTATCTATCTATCTATCTATCTATCTATCTATCTATCTATCTATCAGAAGAAGAAGAAGAAGAAGAAGATATTGGATTTATATCCTGTTCTCCACTCCAAAGAGTCTCAGAGCGGCTCACAATCTCCTTTATCTTCCTCCCCCACAACAGACACCCTGTGAGGTGTCTGTCTGTCTATCTATCATCTATCTATCTATCTATCTATCTATCTATCTATCTATCTATCTATCTATCTATCTATCTATCTATCTATCTATCTATCTATCTGTCTGTCTGTCTGTCTGTCTGTCTGTCTGTCTGTCTGTCTGTCTGTCTGTCTGTCTGTCTGTCTGTCTGTCTGTCTGTCTGTCTAGAAGAAGAAGAAGAAGAAGAAGAAGAAGAAGAAAATATTGGATTTACATCCTGCTCTCCACTCCAAAGAGTCTCAGAGCGGCTCACAATCTCCTTTCCCTTCTTCCCCCACAACAGATACCCTGTGAGGTAGATGAAGATATTGGATTTATATCCCGCCCTCCACTCCGAAGAGTCTCAGAGCGGCTCACAATCTCCTTTACCTTCCTCCCCCACAACAGACACCCTGTGAGATGTCTGTCTGTCTGTCTGTCTATCTGTCTGTCTGTCTGTCTGTCTGTCTGTCTGTCTGTCTGTCTATCTATCTATCTATCTATCTATCTATCTATCTATCTATCTATCTATCTATCTATCTATCATCTATCATCTATCTATCTATCAGAAGATATTGGATTTATATCCTGCTCTCCACTCCAAAGAGTCTCAGAGCAGCTCACAATCTCCTTTATCTTCCTCCCCCACAACAGACACCCTGTGAGGTGTCTGTCTGTCTGTCTGTCTGTCTGTCTATCTATCTATCTATCTATCTATCTATCTATCTATCTATCTATCTATCTATCTATCTATCTATCTATCTATCTATCTATCTATCTATCTATCATCTATTTGTGGGTCTTATTTCTCAGTCTGACATATTCTGAAATATTTTATAATGCACGATGCTTAATCAAAAAACAAAACAAAAAATAGAATATGACAAGGGCAAGAGATGGATGTTTTATATCTTCAAATGAAAAGCGTGTTATCAAGTTTATATGAGGGAAAATGTATATATGTGAGGATATCTTGAATCTATCCATCTCGTGCCCATCACCTGTTTATTACAATGGGAAATTTCTGTTTTTCAAGAACTACACTAAGTGCGATAGGACGGCACTATTTATGGGATGAAGAGACCACCGGAGAATGTCAATTGGACAAAAAAAAAATTGAAACATGATTCTCTAGTGGGAAAGGAGCATCTGGATGGTGAAGGACTCTGTCGCTGTCCTGACAGTGCAATAAGATGAAATTTGCCGTACATAATTTGGCAGAACGAGAATTCATATGGGAATACGGCACATGAATGCTTGGTGTAGAACAAGGAACAATGTATATATATGTGAAGGACATACTGGGGTAAGTTTCCAGTGTGGCGCCTTGAGATTTCAACGGCATGACCTCCATTAACATTTGTAGGATTCGCAAAGCTCAATTCCCAAAGGGCCTACTGCAAAGGTACCCCTAAGTATTAAGAACATACAACAATTAAAATAACTATAAATAGGTATGGAAGCTACTAGTTGGAGCTAGAAAGGCCCCAGTGCACCTGGAGGAACACTGTCTCCCAACTGGTTGAAAGGATGAGATGCAGTTTCTGCAAGGAGAGAACTAAATTGGAGGCACTGAGGAGGTCAAATCTGGTTCTCACTAGTCTCCTCATCAGCATGGAAGATGCTTGAATGAACCACAGGGGAAGAAGAGATTTTCTGTTCAATGGGACTACTGTGTAGGGGATGGGGACTTAACAGGAGCAACTGGGAGGCCCATCCAATGTACAGCAATGTGTCCACATTGGAAGTCCAGGACATTTATTATGGACAGGTCTTTTTTGTAGCAGGAACTGCTTTGCATATTAGGCCACGCACCCCTGACGTAGCCAATCCCCCTGGAGCTAACAGTAGGCCCTGTACTAAGAGCCCTGTAAGCTCTGGGAGGATTGGCTACATCAGGGGTGTGTGGCCTAATATGCAAAGGAGTTCCTATTATTTTTTAAAAAGCCCTGATTATGGATAATTTTTACACCATCATTTTTGGGATTTTGTTCTCTTTTACATTGTGAGCTGTCTCAAGCTTGAAGCAGCCTATAAATTTTCTACATAACAATTATAACTCTGCTATTGTTGTGATTTATTTTCTAATTAACAGCAATAACAACTCCAGGATATGCATTTAGGACAGGGCTTTTTTGATAGAAAAAAATTCCAGCAGGAACTCAATTGCATATTAGGCCACACCCCTGGCATCACTGTAGTCTCCCACAGGGCTTTTTTGTAGAAAAAAACCCCAGCAGGAAATCATTTACATATTAGACCACACCCCCTGACACCAAGCCAGCTGGAACTGCATTCCTGTGTGTTCCTGATAAAAAAAAGCCCTGGTTTAGCCAATGCATTTAAGGGGAGAACTTGCATGGTATGCTTGTACAGGCCCACCACAGAAGAAGAGAAAAGAGATGTAACTGAAGCTGAACAGAAGCTGGCTGATAAAAATAGGCATGGGCGCAAACTGGGAAAATGGAGGTTTGTGAAGGTTCGTGGGGTTCTCACGAACCTCAGGCCAAGACCCTTCACAAACATTTCCATTTAATGAACTGGTTCATGGTTTGTGAGGTTTGTGTCATGGTCGAATGGCCCCCCTGTGAGCTAGAGACACCAAACCCATAGAAAGTCTCCAGTTGAACCTCCTCTACCTGCCCTCCAAGTTTCACAAGGATTGGATGGGGGGGGGGGCGGGCTCTGTAACTTAGTGCCCCCAGGAAAGTTTGTTTGTTTGTTTGACGCATCCTAAACTAAATGGTTAACCACTGGGAAAGATTTGTGTAGACTGTTGACGTTTTGCGCTATGCTATCTTTCTTTGTCAGCTGATTGGAGCCTTACCTACCAACTGCACAAAATCATGGTACCTCCTCCAGGTACGGGATCTGGAATTCCTTTTTCTTGCCATGAATGGTGTTTTTGGTTTGCATTTAAAGAGCATTAAAGATAGGGAAATACTCCATACTCCATTACCACTTTACATTGATACTAAGAGCATTAGAGATGGGGAAATTTCCATCACCAAATCTCATGGAGTTTCCCAACCTAGTTCTCGCAGGTTTCAAAAGAAATCCTCACAATTTTTTATAACCTATCACAATTTTTTTAAAAAATTAAAATTAAAAATCAGTAAATTACAAATGTGAAAAGTTTCGAGTTTGGCACTCTTCATTTTCCCTACAATTTTTTAATAATGAAGGGGGCACTAGTGGGTGACTCACCTGGCACCAGCCCTGCTCTCTGCCCTCCAATTTATGTGCAGATTGGCTTGGGAGGGAAGATCCAAGGATCCAATGTGCAAAAAGGGGGAAGTCTATAGCGTAAGGTGTTACGCTCCATTGAAGTCCCTCTCCTCCCCAAACACCTCAGGCACTATCCCCCAAATCTTGAGTTATTTCACAACCCAGAACTCGCAACCCTACCTGGGCCAGCCCTGGATGGGTCACCATACTGAGTCAGTTTGGACTTGTGGGTTGCCGTACTGAACAGGCTGGGGAACATGGCACTAAGGGGCCTAAGTCAAGGTACCACTGGAGCAGACCTGTATCCATGGGGGGGGGGGAGTGGCCCCTCCACCCAACCCCCCTTCCACCTGTGTGGCCCCTCCTTTCCTCGCCGATCTCACTGCAGCCCCGTTTTTGCCGCCGTCGCCTCCAATCTCTCCGGGCTCTTCCCACCCTGTTCCTGCCTCCCCCGGTCTCCTCCCAGCTCCATTTTCGCCACAGCCGCTCTCCTCAGGTTCTCCCCTGCCTCCCGGTCTCCCCACAGCCCCGTTTCCACCACCACCACTCTCCCTGGGCTCTTCCCTGCCTCTCCTGGTCTCCCCACAGCCCTGTTTTCACTGCCGCCACTTTCCCCGCGCTCTTCCCACTCTCAAGAGCATGAGAGAGAGAACTGGGGCCCAGTGGCTGGCTGCTAGAAGAAGCAGCCAAGCCTCCACGGACCCCTCACCCAAAATTTTATGTCCTGGGCCCCTCCACCCCAAAATTTCTGGCTACGGGACTGCACTGGAGGACAGCAGCAGCCTTCCTGTTTCCATCAAATATCTTATGCCAATTCTTCTGAATAAGAAAGAGCCCTGAGGAGTCGTTCTCTGTGGGGGACACATGAAACGGTTCTGTGCTCATAACCAAAGGATGCGATAGTAGTTCCAGCTCTTCCCGATGTCCTTTGTTGAGGACCGCTCTATTCCCCCATCCCTTTGGACAATCCTCTCTAAGCTAGCAACAAAAGATGCATCGAATCGTTGCTGGCTCAGCAACAATAAGCGTAAACTCATTTGTAAACTCATCCCTCTCCCCGTTCGTTTTCATTACCCTAACAAATGCAACGAACAGGGCTTTTCTCCCTGCTCGTTTGGAAATGAACACACACCCTTACTCATTAAAGCTTGTTTAAAAGAGGCTAAAGACAACATACTACTTTCCCCGACCCCCCCTAGAAATGGTGTTGTCCTTATACTGGCTACTACATAGCAGCTGTTGGTGGGGAAGCTTACGCCTGCAGAGTATCTGTGAAGTATCGCACGCAAGTGAGAAATTAATTGCTGAGCAGTAAATTCCCTCATCATAATTAGCAGCAGCATCCCCACAAACACTTGTTTGCAGCAGCTAGTGTTTAATGAGGCTCTAACGAGGCAGATTGCTGGGAGTTCGGCAAAATAGATATTACTCAGCGTTCTAGGAGACCGTGTATGTGATATCCATGTTGAGATACCACCCCCAGCGGTTAGGGATGTGCACAAAACGACTCACTGCTCTGGGGGACAGTTTCAGCAGAGGCAGAAGACGTACCAGTTATTGACAATTTCGGGCTTCCCTTGTGAAAATGTTCATTTAGATTGCCCTCGCTTGCCCGTAATTTCCGTTGCTGAAGGTTAAAGCAGAAAGTGTCAAAAGCAGGCTTACAGCTGAGCATCAAGAAGGCAAAAGTAACAACTACTGGGGAATTACCCAACTTAAGAACATAAGAGAAGCCATGTTGGATCAGGCCAACGGCCCATCCAGTCCAACACTTTGTGTCACATAAGAACATAAGAGAAGCCATGTTGGATCAGGCCAATGGCACATCCAGTCCAACACTCTGTGTCACATAAGAACATAAGAGAAGCCATGTTGGGTCAGGCCAGTGGCCCATCCAGTCCAACACTCTGTGTCACATAAGAACAGAAGAGAAGCCATGTTGGATCAGGCCAATGGCCCATCCAGTCCAACACTCTGTGTCACACAGTGGCAAAAAATTTATATATACACACACACTGTGGCTAATAGCCACTGATGGACCTCTGCTCCATATTTTTATCTAAACCCCTCTTGAAGGTAGCCATGCTTATGGCCGCCACCACCTCCTGTGGCAGTGAATTCCACATGTTAATCACCCTTTGGGTGAAGAAGGACTTCCTTTTATCCCTTTTAACCTGTCTGCTCAGCAATTTCATCGAATGCCCACGAGTTCTTGTATTGTGAGAAAGGGAGAAAAGTACTTCTTTCTCTCCCTTCTCCATCCCATGCATTATCTTGTAAACCTCTATCATGTCACCCCACAATCTATGTTTCCCCAAGCTAAAGAGTCCCAAGCATTTCAACCTTTCTTCATAGGGAAAGTGCTCCAGCCCTTTAATCATTCTAGTTGCCCTTTTCTGGACTTTCTCCAATGCTATAATATCCTTTTTGAGGTGCGGAGACCAGAACTGCACACAGTACTCCAAATGAGACCGCACCATCGATTTATACAGGGGCATTATGATACTTCACTGTCAACTTTATGATTGACAGTGAAGAAAGAGAACAGAGTTCGAGCCCAGGGGCACCTTTAAGACCAACAAAGTTTAATTCTGGGCATAAGCTTTCATGCGCACACAAAGTTATACCCAGAATTAAACTTCGTTGGTCTTGAAGGTACCACTAGACTTAAATTTTGTTCTGTTACTGCAAACCAACACAGTTACCCGCCTGAATCCAATGAAGAAACTGACATTGTTCAAGGTTTTCTATTCCTTAGTTCCATCATCAACCAAAAGGGAGACTGCAACCAAAAAAATCAGAAGACTGAGACTGATTTCCCACTCACCTTATGCCGCTCTCACATTCGTCTTCTCAGCGCGGCTTCCTTCAGATTTCACACTGCTTTTTTTAGCGGTTTCTGTTTGTTGCATGAAAATGCCAACGCTTGCTGCAGCCCCCAGGGCAGATAGTGTGAAATTGGAAGGAAGCCCCGCCGAGAAGACAAACGTGAGAGTGGCGTAAGATGAGTGTGAAATCGGTCTGAGACTATGAAGGGCAGTCATGTAGATGCTAGAAAAGATCCTTAAGGGTAAGGAAGTATCACTGGTGACCAAGATTGGGAAAATTCATACCATAGTATTCCCCAGGGCATTTTTTTTTTTTTGTAATAGGAACTCCTTTGCATTTTAGGCCACACACCCCTAATGTAGCCAATCCTCCAAGAGATTACACTAGGCACTGTAATAAAAGCCCTGTAAGTTCTTGAAGGGTTGGCTACATCAAGGGTGTGTGGCCTAAAATGCAAAGGAGTTCCTGCTACAAAACCCACCCCCTGGTATTCTCCATTACTATGGATGGGTATGAAAGTTGGACAGTGAAGAAAGGTGACAGGAAGGAAGCCGATTCACCTGAAATGTGGTCTTGGCAGACACCATGGACCACCAAAAAGACAAAGAAATGAGTTCTAGATCCAAACTGGAGAGTTCTAGATCCAAACTGGAGAGCCAGTTTGGTGTAGTGGTTAAGTGTGCGGACTCTTATCTGGGAGAACCGGGTTTGATTCCCCACTCCTCCACTTGCACCTGCTGGAATGGCCTTGGGGCAACCATAGCTCTGGCAGAGGTTGTCCTTGAAAGGGCAGCTGCTGTGAGAGCCCTCTCCAGCCCCACCCACCTCACAGGGTGTCTGTTGTGGGGGAGGAAGGTAAAGGAGATTGTGAGCCGCTCTGAGACTCTTTGGAGTGGAGGGCGGGATATAAATCCAATATCTTCATCTACCTCACAGGATGTCTGTTGTGGGGGAGGGGGAGGTAAAGGAGATTGTGAGCCGCTCTGAGACTCTTCGGAGTGGAGGGTGGGATATAAATCCAATATCTTCACCTACCTCACAGGGTGTCTGTTGTGGGGGAGGAAGGTAAAGGAGATTGTGAGCCGCTCTGAGACTCTTCGGAGTGGAGGGTGGGATATAAATCCAATATCTTCATCTACCTCACAGGGTGTTTGTTGTGGGGGAGGAAGGTAGAGGAGATTGTGAGCCGCTCTGAGACTCTTCGGAGTGGAGGGCGGGATATAAATCCAATATCTTCATCTACCTCACAGGGTGTCTGTTGTGGGGGAGGAAGGGAAAGGAGATTGTGAGCCGCTCTGAGACTCTTTGGAGTGGAGGGCGGGATATAAATCCAATATCTTCATCTTCTTCATCAAATCAAACCTAAACTCTCCCTAGAAGTTAAAATGACTAAATGGAGGCTATGGTACTTTGGTCACATTATGAGAAGACAAGAGTCGCTGGAAAAAGACAATAATGCTAGGAAAAGTTGGAGGCAGAAAAAAAGAGGAAGACCCAACATGGGATGGATTGACTCAACCAAGAAAGCAACAGCCCTTAATCTGCAGGACCTGAACAAGACTGTTTAATGATGGGACAATTTGGAGGGCAATAATTCATAGTGTCACCGTAAAATGGAGGCCACTTGATGGAGCTTGACACACACACCCCCCCTTAGAGACTGGGCTTTTTTTGTAGCAGGAACTCCTTTGCATATTAGGTCACACACCCCTGATGTAGCCAAGCCTCCTGGAGTTTACAATAGCCCCTGAAAGCTCTTGGAGGATTGGCTACATCAGGGGTGTGTGGCCTAATATGCAAAGAAGTTCCAGCCACAAAAAAGACCTGCTTAGAGATATCATTACCCAAACAGCTGGGTAGTTACTTAGTAGCAGTATGCCGTCCCACACACTGTATGATCTCTGATTGGGCGAATCACCCAGCTGACTAATGTGGGAAGAAGGTGGCAACCAATTTAAACAATTAAAACTGGGGGGAAAGGTGACTACTAGTGACACCTCAGTGTTTTTCAGGAGAAATTCCTATCCCACCCGAATCTGCAAGTTTTAACCCTTATGAAATTGGCCAGTTAAATGTATAAAGAATACGCCTTCCCCCCGCTCCACAATGTAACTTGTATACAGGGGCATCCTGTTTCAAAAGGTAAAGATACTCATGAAATCCATTTCTGCTGAATTTCTCCCTGGATTTTGGGATTCCATATTAGGCAAAATATATACCTTCACAGAACTCAAGATGCTGGAACGTGGGCTTCTTTCTGACAAGAACATAGACAAAGAAAGAAATTAAAAATAAAGCAAAACCTCTTCAAAACCAAACATTGGTGTTCCAAAAACTCATTTTTAAATTTTAAAAAAAAGTTTGGTGACACTCAAAGCGTTTGCTTTTGAAAGGATTCCTTTCCTTTATTTGTTTTTATGTATCAGAAGAGTTCCGTTGTGTTCTTCCACAATATAAAAACTTAAAAAATAACCGAAGTCATGTTGTGTGCCAAAAATATTTCAAAATATGTTTTTCAGCATACCTCAGCTTAGTTTTGAAAGGGGTTCTATATTACTGGAGAGGCCTTCTATGCTATAGAAACAAATGAACAAAACACAATAGGAACCCTTTTGAAATGCCAAAAATAAATTTAATAACTTGGGGGGGGGCATACTTCAGAACTAGCTACTTTTTATGTTATTGAAGAGTACTGTTTTTATTGGGCTTTTGTGGAAGGACAATAACCTTTTTTTTTTCTCCTTTTGGGAAAGCCAGTTCTTTAGTTTTGGAAATATATTTATAAATCTGAAAGGACTAAGCTTTTTCAATTGTATGAAATCTGTTCCTGAAATTCTGCCTTGTTGCCAGAAGACAAGCGGACCAGAGTCCAACTCAGAGTATCTTGCCAGAACAGCAGCAGTGTAGAACTGAAGGAATTCGTTTCTTCTTAAAAAAAAATGTATTGGTTTGAGCTAATAACGATATTGCTGTAAATATTATGAGATATAAAGTAGAAGACGTTGGATTTATATTCCGCCCTCCACTCAGAGTCTCAGAGCGGCTAACAATCTCCTTCATCTTCCTCCCCCACAACAGACACCCTGTGAGGTGGGTGGGGTTGAGAGGACTCTCACAGCAGCTGCCCTTTCAAGGACAACCTCTGCCAGAACTATGGCTGACCCAAGGCCATTCCAGCAGCTATAAAGTACTAGTAGGCCTAGAGGAAAATTAGGATTGCCAGCCTCCAGGTGGGGCCTGGAGATCTCCCGCTTTGACAACTGATCTCCATAGGGCTGCCAAGTTCCCACTGGGGGCAGGGCATCCCTTGGTTTGGGGGGCCCAGCCTGCTGGCATGGAGCAGGACCCTAGGGAGGTTCCCAGCCCTAAAGAGCCCTGTCGTTGTGCAGCATGATATCATCACGCAAGGCAAGTCATTAACAGGGACGCTCTAGGATTCATGGTAAAACTCTATGAATGCTTTGGAGGGTAAACTCTTTGCCATGTTCTCAGGGCGCAGACAGGCGGGAGTCCAAAGCCAGTCCAAGGTCAACGTCCAGAAAGTCAAGCAGGGCCAAGTCACCAAAGCAAAATCGCAAACTGGAATCAGAAGTCAGTGTCCAAAAGCCAAAGGGTCAGGGTGCCAAGGAATTCAAGCAGGATCTGGAATCAGGAAGGAGCGCGGGTGCAAGCCAGGGAATCGACTTGTTGCTTCCATGAGGTTACCAGGTCCTGGGTGGGAGTTCTATGGGAGCCTCAATCAGCCTGCTCCCTGGCTGGCAGCGACTCTGCTAGAAATCAAGGCTGAGAGATCTGAAGCATTGGAGTGCCTCACGTCTTCGCTCTGAAAGTTCTTTCCGAAGCCTGCTTCGAACTCTTGACATGGGAGAGGGAGAGCTTGGAGGAGATTGATTGTCAACAGCTGGCACTGGTGCCTGGAATGTGGGGAGAGTGATTGATGGGCCAGCTGCTGGTTGTTTGGCTGGGGAGCTGATTGGCAACTCTTCCAGGTCTGTTAAACCTTTCCAGTTCCCCCTCGTCAGGGCTCATGACACTCTTTGGCATTGTACCCCACTGAGGTTCTTGTCCACCCCCAAATCTCCAGGAGTTTCCCAACCTGGATCTGGCAACCCTACCCCCTCCCAAGCTGCTGCCAGTGGCTGGGGGGGGGAGCCAAAAAACCTATACCCATAGTCTTAGGAGGCAACTCTGTCTATCTTTGGTTAGCACATCAGAGTCCAGATGCATTTCTGCACTGCAGTGTGCATTTTCACTTACTGGAAGACAGATGAAAGTTCCCATCTCTAATAACTGCTTTGGGCATGCTTGGAGTGTTTTGTGTAACTTTATCTGGGATGAGGGCCATTGTCTTTTATTGGTAGGAGTTATCTTGAGATTCTTTACTCCTTCACCAATGATTAATTTTCATACACACAGAAATAAAAATATTACGCAACCTGAAATATGGTTTGTATTTCCACGAAAGACGGGTTTATTGATCGACGAGATAACGGAACCTTCACAGCATTCCTCGAGCCAACAAATCGTCACAGAAGCAAATATATTATCCTTTATCTCAAAGATTTTCATTACTATCCATACGTTTTTATGGACGTCAATAGAGCTTTTCAACACACACAAAAATCTCAATATTAATACATGGAAATTCTTTTTTTCACCAAAGTCAAGTGCCATTTAATCTACCAATATTTGCTTAGATCAATACATTTTAATTTAGCTTAAAGCAACAGATATTTTTTTTAAAAAAAATCAAACCCTCAAACATTAAGTCAATACATTTCTTTAAAAATAGACATAGTTTATGAAACAAAGTAATTTTTAAAATTGTTGCCCACATTCATTGTTAAACAGGTATGTGAACAGAGGATTACAATCACCTTATGAACATATGAAGCTGCCTTCTACTGAATCAAACCTTTGGTCCATCAAAGTTAGTATTGTCTTCTCAGACTGGCAGCGGCTCTCCACAGAGTCTCAAGCTGAGGTTTTCCACACCTATTTGCCTGGACTCTTTTTTGGAGATGCCAGGGATTGAACCTGGGACCTTCTGCTTCCCAAGCAGTTGCTCTACCACTGAGCCACCATCCCTCCTACATATGAAGCTGCCTTCTACTGAATCAGACCCTTGGTCCATCAAAGTCAGTATTGTCTTCTCAGACTGGCAGCGGCTCTCCAGGGTCTCAAGCTGAAGTTTTTCACACGTATTTGCCTGGACCCTTTTTTAGTGGAGATACCAGGGATTGAACCTGGGACCTTCTGCTTCCCAAGCAGGTGCTCTACCACTGAGCCACAGCCCCATTCATGGCTCTCCAGGGTCTCAAGCTGAGGTTTTTCACACCTATTTGCCTGGACCCTTTTTTGGAGATGCCAGGGATTGAACCTGGGACCTTCTGCTTCCCAAGCAGATGCTCTACCACTGAGCCACCGTCCCTCCCCTTCTCTTCCTCTCCCTACAACAAGTACCTTGTGAGGTCAGCAGGGCTGAGAGAGTTCCGAGGAGAGAACTGTGACTGGCTCAAAGTCACTCAGCAGACTTCATGTGGAGGAGGAGGGGGGAATCAAATCCAGCTTTCTTGAATACAGTCCCCCACACTTCACCACAGCACCTTGCTGCTATCTACCTGAAAGCATCTCAAAACACGTCATGGGCTCTGATGAGGGGCTTGCCAGGCGGACCCAACAGGGTTAACAGACACAGCGGAGCCGATAGCTAGCCCTTCTCATGACTTGACTGATTCACTGCCGCCACCCACAACATTCTCGGCACCTGGCTGTACAGCTGACGAGGAACAACAGCAGGCAGACACACGCCCCGGTTCACCACCTCGCCTTGCTTGCATATGGGAAAGGCTCCGTCAGGACTTAGCGACCCGATGGAAAGAGGCCAGAATGCGGGCAAGATGTTCCCTCAGCCCAGAGTTTTAGCAGATGCCAGTCTGGCCCTGCTGCCTTCTAATTGGAAACAGCAGCAGCGGGCTATCCAACTCCTGCTTCGAGCTGCATGCTCTGTGGAAGCAACGAGTCCATCCGGTGACTCGCGACCACTCCGGCTCCCGTTCCTTGGCTCTGTTCCTGCTCTCCCGGTTTCCTGACTCCTGGCTTGAACGACCCTGCTCTCAGATGGTGATTTGGACCCGGCTACTGGTCCCCTCAATGCTCCTCTGGCTCTGACTCGGACTGTACTTGGACTTCCCCCTTGCCTGCACCCCAGCTCGTGACAAAGCAGCTCATAATCTTGAGAAACACTTTGAAACTCTTAAAGATAGATAGCAATGGGTACTGTACTGTAATCTTCTTCTTACTCCCCCACCCCTTAGGGGCCCCTTGCAGCTGTGTCCAGGAATCTGGACTGAAAAATTGATGCCATTAGGGTTGATAATTGTTATTTTAATCATTTTTACTGGTCTTAAACGTTACATTTAAAAACTATGTCGTACGTCTCCCCGAGCTCGTCTTTGGTCAGGATAGGGCGATTCATCAAGTTGAATGTATCAAATAAATAAATCGCTAAATAAATGTCTCAGCCCAGGTTTTTCTCCAACTTGGCTGTACAGCTTTGTCAAATCTGGTTTGGGAAATTCTTAGAGATGTAGGGGTATTGCTTGAAGAGGGCAGGATTTGGGGATGGGAGGGATCTCAGAAAGATCACGTGCCAAACAGTCCATCCCCACTCCCCCAAAGCAGCCATTTTCTCCAGAGGTACTGTTTCTTTAATCTGCAGATCACGGGTGGAATTCTAGCAGGAGCTCTTTCGCATATTGGGCCAAACACCCCTGCTGTAGCCAATCCTCCGAGAGCTGACAAGGCTCTTTTTTGTGAGCTCTCGGAGGATTGGCTACATCACAGGGGTGTGGCCTAATATGCAAAGGCGCTCCTGCTAGAATTCTACACCTGCTGCAGATCAGCTTTAATTCTGGGAGATCTCCGGGCCCCACTTGGAGGCGGCACCCCTATCTAAATAAGAGACAGAACAAAATAGGAGTCGATTGCACCTTTAAGACCAACTGAGTTTTATTCCGAACGTAAGCTTTTGTGTGCTCTCTAAGCGCACTTCATCAGACGAGGAATCCTCGTGCCAGATTCCTGGTCTGATGAAGTGTGCTTAAGAGCACACGAAAGCTTACGTTCTGAATAAAACTCAGTCGGTCTTAAAGGTGCAATCGACTCTTATTTTGTTCTACTACTTCAGACCAACACGGCTGCCTCCTTGGATCTAAATAAGAGACAGGTATCTCTAGAGACACCCACATTTCTATTTCCATGCAGAAGTTCTTCTTATATGAAGGAAGTTCTTCTTCCACAGTGCAAGAAAGCAGTTAAAGTCAGATTCTCCTGCCCACATTGACTAGGTAGGCACATGGTCCTTTGTCGAAGTACATGGTCCTTTCCATTACAATCACAGCCTAATTAGACCATCCTAAAAGTGGATGGGAAATTTGTATGTGCGGCTGTGATTCTTTGTGTCTGGCTCTCCATCCCTGTCCAACTAAATTAGTGAAAGCTTCTGTCTTCCATGGCTTTTGGTTTTATTATTAATTTTCAAGATGACTTTAAAAACACCGGGTAAGGTCTTCGGGCTCTGAAACTGATGGCCACCGACCCAGGTTCAGCATAGTTTTTCTGGAGTCGTATAAAAACGTCGTGATACTGCAATCTGATGCATACAAAACGTTTCTGGAATGTTCACAAACGTAGGGATGCTGAGAAATGGATGTAGGAGGTTTGCACATCCTTTCACCCAATTCAGAGGGAACCAGTTTGGTGTACTGGGTAAGTGTGAGGACTCTTATCTGGGTTCGATTCCCCACTCCTCCACTTGCAGCTGCCGGAATGGCCTTGGGTTAGCCATCGCTCTTGTAGGAGTTGTCTTTGACAGGGCAGCTTCTGTGATAGCTCTCTCAGCCCCACCCACCTCACAGGGTGTCTGTTGTGGGAGAAGAAGATAAAGGAGATTGTGAGTGGAACAGGCTTCCTCAGGGAGATGGTGGGCTCTCCTTCCTTGGAGGTTTTTCAACAGATGGCCATCCGACAGCAATGGAGATCCTGTGAATTTAGGGGGAGGTATTTGTGAGATTCCTGCATTGTGCAGGGGGTTGGATTAGATGGACCCTGGAGGTCCCTTCCAACTCTATGATTCTATGATATCCTCACCCCCATTTTAGCAAAACTAAGCATGCAAGTCAAGACTGTAATGGAGGAGGAGGAGGAAGAAGAGGAGGAGAATGGATTTATACCCTGCCCTTCACTCGGAGTCCCAGAGCAGCTTCCAGTCTCCTTCTCTTCCTTTCCCTACAACAGACACCCTGTGAGGGAGGTAGGGCTGAGAGAGCTCTGAGAAAACTGCTCTTGAGAGAGCAGCTTTGAGATAATTGTGATTGGTCCATGGTCACCCAGCTGGCTACATGTGGAGGAGGAGCAGGGAATCAAATCCGGCTTTCCGGGTTAGAGTCCATCGCTCTTAATTTCTGCACCAAATTGGCTCTCCTCACAACTGTCTGAAAAGCCAGAGATGCTCCGTACCTGCAGTGTGTGGCATTTCCTCAAGACGATCAGATCAGATCGCTGAAAATTAGGTAATCCTTCATTTATTTAACTTTTCTTTTTAATGCCTTTTCATCTCACCCTTTTTTGGTGGAACCTGACAAGGGGCCCATGGTTCTCTTTTCTCCCATTTGATTTATTTATTTGTGTGTTTATTATTTTTTATTTCTAGCCTGCCTCTTCTGGAATGGGCTCTGAGCAGGTAACAACAGTCAAATCAGATTAAAATCAGATACATATAATAAATCAGATATATATAATAAATTTATTTATTTATTTATTATGTTCGACTTATATCCCGCCCTCTCCGCAAACGGACTCAGGGCGGCTCACAACATCATATCCACACGATTAAACCAATAAAACATATAAAACCATAATTTACATTTTTCAGTTTTTTTAAAAAACATATTACAATTTTTAAAACCATTATATAGTGCTGATATCCCTTGGCACCTGTCGCATCAACCATCACCAGTGGTCTGACCTAGCCTCAGATTGCAAAGCATGGAGGCACACCATCCACCAGGCTGTCTCTTCCTTTGAGAACGCACGCATAGCTGGTCTTGAGGACAAAAGGAGATTGAGGAAGAATCGCACTGCTACAGCACCAACCCCAAATCAGACTTTTCCCTGCAGCCACTGTGGCCAGATCTGCCTGTCCCGCATTGGTCTTGTCAGCCACCAGCGAGCCTGCAGCAGACGTGGACTACTGCACCCTTCTTAAATCTTCGTTCGCGAAGTCAAGCCGAGAGAGAGAGAGAGAGAGAGAGAGAGAGATAGTGCTGAATCCATACATTATAGGTGGCATTAAATTTCCAAACAGTGATCACCGGCATTCTGTGTGATGTCTGGTGGCAGTCGTCTTTTCGTCAAGCATCGAAGGCCTGCTTGAACAACTCAGTCTTACAGGCCCTGTGGAACACAGCCAGATCCTGCAGGGCCCATATGGCTTCTGGAAGAGCATTCCAGAGCTCTGGTGCTGCCACCGAAAAAGCCCTAGATCTTGTCACGCATAACCTGGCTTCTTTTGGTCCGGGGGCGGAGAGCAAGTTTTTAACCCCTGAACGCAGTGCTCTCTGTGGGATATATGGAGAAAGGCGGTCCTGTAGATAGGCAGGTCCCTGACCATAAAGGGCTTTAAAGGTCAATACCAACACCTTGAAGCGAACTCGGAACACAACAGGTAGCCAGTGCAACATAACACATAAAGCAACATAATCTAAAAACAACATAACAGCCTAAGAACAAACTCCAATTCTGTAGTTGGTGGTATCAGTTGCTTCCACTCCTTCCATACATCCCCCAGCTGGTGTAAGATAAATGGGTCAACAAAGTTATTTTATCCTCCCGACCACCCTGTGAGATTAGCCTGCACCCCTGTGATGAGGTTATTCAAGCCCAAGATTACTTAGCTGGTTTCAGAGTGGTAAACTGTAATACTGCAGTCCAAGCTCTGCTCACGACCTGAGTTCGATCCCAACGGAAGCTGGGCTGCGGTAGCTGGCTCAAGGCTGACTCAACCTTTCATCCTTCTGAGGTCAGTCAAATGAGGACCCAGCTTGCTGGGGGTAAAGTGTAGATGACTGGGGGAGGCGATGGCAAACCACTCCATTAGAAGTCTGCCATGAAAACGCCGTGATGCGACGTCACCCCCCGAGTCGGAAACATAAGAACATGAGAGAAGCCATGTTGGATCAGGCCAATGGTCCATCCAGCCTAACACTCTGTCACACAGTGGCCAAAAAACCCAGGTGCCATCAGGAGGTCCATCATTGGGGCCAGGACACTAGAAGCCCAGATGCTTGCACAGGGTTACCTTTTACCTTTTTTAAACTTCGTATCTGTCAGGCAATTAGATCTCAAAGTAACCAGTCCTTGAAATGATACAAAGTTAGGCTTTATTTGATAATCCATATGCAGTGAAGGGAGAGATTGGGACTGATACGCAATAATGTTGCAGAGCATACTTAAGGATACTACATCAAAGGTTTCACAAACAAAAGCTGCTATTTTAAACAACGGGGAGTCCAATGTGAAGATTCACACGGTAACCTTCCCTTATCATTTTCCTGTGTTCTTTCTTCCTGGGACTCGCTGGTATCTTGTCCCTGGAGGCATTTTATCTTCAAAGGAACACATTCCTACATTTGTTAGTAATTGCAAAGCGAGTTCAAACGGTACACTAGCAACATTATACTTTGAAGTGCAGGGCATTCGATAGTGTTAGTGACATTGGTTCAACATGGCTACTAGGTTTTAATAAGCATCTTAAATTCAGGTGGCTTAACATTGCCTGACAATATCAGCCTGAAGAACTCTAGCCACAACACGACTTTTTCTCTCTTGAATCTAGACTTCCATGATCTGGGTCTCCCTTTAGAAGCCTCAGCAATTTCTCAAAGGGCCTCCTACTGGTTTTCCATTTTGATACTGGTGAAGCCCACATCTGCTGTGGGAGTCCCCAGATAAATGGCTAGTTTGCTATATGCATATTGTATAGAATGGACCATCCGGCACCCTAGGCAAGGCAGACTTCTGGTACCTCCCTGCACTGATAACATCAAAAAGTCACATGGGGGGTACCCATTTTGGCGCCCCCAGAAGACAGGCACCCTAGGCAATCACCTAGTGGCAAAGCCGGATTTGGACATCATTTTCTTTCTCCGAGGACATTTAATTTTGCGCCCTTAAAATAAAATCACCGCATGACGTAACCCTCTGAGCGTGCTGCTAACAAACAACAACGTTTTGTAAAGAGGACTGTGCGCTTCCCATTTAAATGGACTGAGGTACAGACTGGCACTTGCGGAGGTGGGGAGGAAAGAGTAACTCTCCTCTCCTCTTCCTCCTTCTCTCTTGCTTTTTCCTTATCTTATTCCTGCCTGTCCTTTGCTGTCAGATCTGTCCCCCAACAGCCCACAGTTAAATCCCTCATTTAATATACAGGTGAAGCAAGGAAAAAGGAAATCAATTTATTGCCTGAAACTTGCCAGGTTTGCTGCCCTTCAAAATCTCACAGGCGGGTTGTGTCACAGTGACCCTTCTTGACCAAAGGAAATGCTCACCTCTCTTCCATCCCTTCCCAGATGGGAGTTTCACGCACATTGGTTGCTTCAGATGCAGTTAAGGTTTCAACCATTTGCTTGGCCTTTGTTGTGGGACTAAAGTTGCGCATAGATGTGCCAGCAAGCAATGAGACACAGAGCAAAAAAACCGTCTTCTAAAGCATCCTGGTTTTAAAAAAAGAAGACAAAAGAAGCATGTTGCTAGTCAGGGCTTTTTTTGAGCAGGAACCCACAGGAACGCAGTTTCAGCTGGCTTGGTGTTGGGGGTGTGGCCTAATATGCAAATGAGTTCCTGCTGGGCTTTTTCTACAAAAAGCCCTGTGTGACACAATGGTGGCATCAGGAGGTGTGTCCTAAGATACAAATGAGTTCCTGCTGGGTTTTTTCTACAAAAAGCTCTGGGTGAAACAATGGTGATGTCAGGGGGTATGGCCTAATATGCAAATAAGTTCCTGCTGGGCTTTTTCTACAAAAAAAGCCCTATTTCTGGCTGTTGGTTTGGGGTCTTGGAAAGGGGCAGCGAACTTTGGTTTATCTTTGGTTTGTAATGGCCTATGGCTAAATACAAATAAATGCTATCAGCTACAAGAATTCACTGAACATACAGAGTTCGCAACGGAATATTACCTATTCTTGGACATAGAAAAGATATCTCGCTAGATCAAAACATCAGCTCTTTTTAATTACACCGTTATGTGGTAAAAGGACTTGGGAGATGACCTTTTACACAAAGTCAGCAATTTTTAAAGTACCAACAAGCATTTTTTAAAATATACACACAACCACCACAACCCGAACAACCTTTCTGTTTCCCTTTAGCTGCTCTCATCTTTTAAATGGATCAAGTTCTCCTCGTCTGGATCTTTAGCTCGTGTCCATTAGCACGTCCCCAGCGGCTCTTTCATCAAAGAAAACAAAAGACTTCTAAGTTTGCTGAAGAATTACAGCCGGGGCTTTGCTTATGTACAGCGAACATTTACTGACTTAGCACTCCCCAAAGGAAAATCAGAGGAGATACCTGGAAAAAAAGATTTCGGATAATTGCTACTTGGCTCAATCTCTTGGTATTTCAAGGTATTTTATACCATTTTAATGGTATCACTGGAGATTCTTGGACCGCCACTAATACTTTTAGACTGTAGCCCCAAATAAATGGTCTAGGAATCAGTTCTGATACAAATATATGTATTCAAAAATTCAAGCTGCTTTTCATTGTTTGCAGAAAATGGCTTTATACAGGGCTTTTTTGTGTATGTGTGTAGCAGGATCTTCTCTGCATATTAGGCCACACACTCCTGATGCAGCCAATCCTCCTGGAGCTTACACTAGTCCCTGTACTAAGAGCTCTGTAAGCTCTTGGGGGATTGGCTACATCAGGGGTGTGTGGCCTAATATGCAAAGGAGTTCCTGCTACAAAAAAAAACCCCTGGCTTTATAATTCTGCCACCAATGAAGAATTACCACAGAAGAAGGGGTTTCAGCGTGAATACAAGCAAAAACAGAATATTGCTACAAACCGCTGAAAACCCATGCAAATGCTTCAATCCTAATTTAATTTTAAACCAGTGTATACAATGTCTTCATCCCTTCCCTCCAAAAAAATTCACAGTTACAATTCGTTACAAAACATTACAAATCAATCGCTTCCACGGTTCCCAATAGAGGGATTCGTAGTCTTCAGCAATTCCTTCCTTCAGTAATTAAGGTTCATAATCCAGTCCATGAAAAGTTCTGAAATTCTTTCAAGTAGAAAGGACCAGGAAATCCTTACAGCCTTCATGAGACGGCCCCTCTAGATTTCGAGACGTTTCAATACGGGTCTTCTTCAGTTATCAAGCTGTCAAACTGGAACCCGATTTCAATGACTTCTAACGCAGACTCAGGGTTCATAGCTTACAGTAGAATCAATGGAGCTGTATATTCAATGGCCGTCTGAATGCCCGGACGTGACTCATAAATGGGAGGGCCGTGTAATTATGCCAAGCCGTTTCCAGTGCATTTGTGTTTTTTTCCCCTAAGCCCCGCTCCAAGGATTGCTTGTGTGCTTCTTTGTTTAAGCACACACACCAGAGGACTGTAACAACAACAACAACAACCCTTTCTGCAGGCTTGCTACCATTGTGAGTGGCCAGCCACAGACCTCTGTTGTGATCCTGTCACTTCAACAACAGCCGACTGATAGCCCAGGAACAGACCAAACTCAAGCGGCTTTTTTGGAGCCGAGATAATATCCCACCGGTTTCCCAGCATGAGAGCGCCCTTAGTCTCAATTCCCCATTCATCCTTCTTGGCCATTGAGAACGTATTGAATAGTAGTAGAGCAAGAAGACTTTGTTAAAATGTTGATGTGATTTTTAATCTTGATGTGACCTGCTTGGGAAGGGCGGGATAGAAATGTGAAGTAATAAATAGATAAATAAATAGTGTGAACAGAAGGAGGGAGTTAATGTTTCCCCATAGCCCATAAAAACGGTAAAAGGACGCTTTCTGCCTTTCTTTGCCCTTTTCATGCATGATAACAGGAGGTTAATCTGCCTTATTGGTTATGAACGAGGAACAGAAGTTAGAACTTAACTTAGGGCGTTTTCGCACTGACCTTAATCGGCAGCGACGTCCCTCTTCACCACGCAGGATCTGCGCGGATTTCGCACCAATTGCTACGGAGCACCCGGAAGAGCCGCAAAGTCCCGCGGCTTTTGTAAACTGGTTTTTGGCGGTTTACATTTGCGCCGCAAAAGCCGCGGGACTTTGCGGCTCTTCCGGGTGCTCCGCAGCAATTGGTGCGAAATCCGCGCGGATCCTGCGCGGTGAAGAGGGACGTCGCTGCCGATTAAGGTCAGTGCGAAAACGCCCCCTGTTTCCATTACAAATAGCATTGGCAGGGTGGGGTGGAGATAACCAGGGCCGTAGACAGGATTTTAAAAGTCAGGGGCCCCCCTTTCTCATCCACTGTGGGGCCTGCTGCTTCTCAGAAGCTTCCTGAGGTCGAGGCGAAAGCTGGAGGCTCTGAAAGTGGCCAAGTCAAGACAGCCAACCCTGAAACTTTGGTGTCAAGAAGGGACTGCGCCTTTTGTGCAAGCAGGGGGGTTTCCTTCCAACTCCACCTCTCCCACCCCAGCACTTTGGAGCCAGCGGGTCCATCTGTCCCCTCCTCCCTGGCCCATTCCACTGGGCTTCCTCTGCTTCCCGCTCCTCCACCTCCCTCCTCTTCAGCTTTTGCTGCTGCAGTCCACTGTGCCCTGCTCAGCTCTTCTGGCTCCGGTTGCCACTGATGACACTTCAGTGGCTCAGCCATGGCAAAAAAAGACAAGAAGCAGGCCCGTAGCCACAGGGGGGCCTGTGAGGGCACTGCCCCCTGACTTCCTTCATGGGGACCATGAAGGAAGTCAGGGGGCAGTGCCCTCACAGGCCCCCCTGTGGCTGCGGGCCTGGAGATAACCTGGGCAAGGATATTCTGATTCCTTTCATTTTGGGCCCAAGAACTCCCACGATCGTTCTGAAGCTAGCGGCCAATTTTCAGATTCTTAGACCTATTCCCCACTAGTCTTACCTCGCTCTCACTCTCCTCGTCTCAGCGAGACTTCCCATCGGATTTCACACTTTCTGCCCTAGGGCTGCAACTCGCTCCGCCTCTTTCACGCAGCAAACGAGATCCTCTAAGAACCGGTTTCTGTTTACTGCGTGAAAAAGGCGAAGTGTGAAAGGCAGAAAGCGTGAAATCTGACGGAAGCCCCGCAGAGAAGAGGAGTGTGAGACTGGCATAAGGCTAGTGGGGAATCGGTCTTAGTTTTTTCTGATGAGTTATGCCTGCCACAAATGGACAGGCATTTAAACCAATCAGCTAGGGTTGCCAAGTCCAATTTAAGAAATATCTGGGGACCTTGGGGGTGGAGCCAGGAGACATTGGGGGCGGAGCCGAGAGCAAGGGTGTGACAAGCATAATTGAACTTCAAGGGAGTTTTGGCCATCACATTTAAAGGGACTGCACAAATTTTTAAATGCCTTTCTTCCATAGGAAATAATGAAGGATATGGGCACCTTCTTTTGGGGCTCATAGAATTGGACCCCCTGGTCCAATCTTTTTGAAACTCGGGAGGTATTTTGGGGAGAGGCACTAGATGCTACACTGAAAAGTTGGTGCCTCTATCTCAAAAAACAGCCCCCCCAGAGCCCCCAATACCCGCGGATCAATTCCCCATAATTCCCTATGGGAATCATTCATAGAGGTGCATGATGGCTCTGGGGGCGGGGCTTCTCCCGCTGGCCAGCTGGCTGGGGGAGGGGGGAAGCCTGTAAAACCGGGGGATCCCCCTCTGGGACCTGGGGATTGGGAAGCCTACAATCAGCTGATGGGCGGACCTGCTGTGCTATTTGGTTTAAATGGGTGGGAGCCGTTTCAGCATTCCCATTTGCCCCTCCCCCAACTCCAGAGTGGGAAGAGAGCAAAATGGGGGGGAGGGGGGTTAATGGCTTCTTGCCAAATAAAAGGATCTTTATCATACCGCTATTAGGATTCAGGAATATAGGTATATATCAATATATATCTGCAAGGCTTCTCCTAAAGGGAAGAGTCGGAAAACCACGCCGACATTTCTAGGACCATGTAATTACTGTTTTTGTGTACGGAACTAGTAGCGTGGCAAAGCATACAAAAATTACATCTTGACGGAAATGAAAATCGATTCAGCCAATGATTTTTAATTACGCCGAATTCTATAGGCCCGTTTCTGGATCAGTGACAATGATGTGAGATGAACTGAATTTCCAAAAGCGTCAGATCTGCAGCGTGTTATTTATTTATTTTGCCCCTGGATCTCATACTATCTCTCCCCCCTCCCCGCCCCCCACTGTCTCATTCCAGTTATTTCCGGCTGTTATTCTAGTATTCGTGTTTGAGTACAATTTCCAACATAAGCTCCGCAGGACTGTTTTTGTATGCCGTTGGAGTAGATCATCAAATCAACGATCTGTGGGCATAGTTACTTGTGCTCTGAAGTTTCTTATTGCAGGCATTTGTGATTTCCACACACACACCCCAACCCCAAATTCTAACAAACCAATTGTTATCAACAGCATCTACATTCAGACACGGAGGTGGAATTTAAAGCGTCCGTTCTTCAAGGTATATTGCCCAAATGTGCACCTAAGGTACAGAATTAGAAGGTTCTGTTCTGGAAGGACAGCTGAGCTCTGTCATTTAGATAAAGTTGCTAACCTCCAGATAGAGCCTAGTATTAGCACCGATATGCAGACTACAGAGATCGGTGCCCCTGGCAAAAAGAATGCCTGATTTGGAGGGTGGACTTTATGGCATTATGCTCTGCTGAGGTCTCTTCAGTCTTGAAACTGTGCTCTCCTCAGCCTCCAGAAATTCCCAACCCAGAGATGGCAATCCTAGACCTCTGGTTGCTAGCCTTGGCCATCAGTAGGAGCATAGGGTTGCCAGATCCCAGTTGGGAAACTCCAAGAGATTTGAGATTAGTGTCTGGGGGGGGGGGGGGGGAACGGGGACCTCGATTGGGTACATTGCCACAGAGTCTACCCTCCAAAGCAGTTTGGTGTAGGGGTGAAGTGTGCAGACTCTTATCTGGGAGAACCGGGTTTGATCCTCCACTTGCACCTGCTGGAATGGCCTTGGGTCAGCCGTAGCTCTGGCAGAGGTTGTCCTTGAAAGGGCAGCTGCTGTGAGAGCCCTCTCAGCCCCACGCACCTCACAGGGTGTCTGTTGTGGGGGGAGAAGATATAGGAGATTGTGAGCCTCTCTGAGTCTCTGATTCGGAGAGAAGGGCGGGGTATAAATCTGCAATTCTTCTTCTTCAAAGGAACCATATTCTCCAGGGGAACCGCTTTCTGTAGTCTGGAGAAGAGCTGTAATTCTGGGGGATCCCCAGGTCCCACCTGAAGGTAGGCATCCCTACCTAGGCCAAGCTTGTCCCATGCACAGGCTTCATACTGCTGGGCACTCCTTGTCCTTGCCGTTTTTCATTCCTCTGTACTGTGCAGGGCCGGATCTAGGGGGGAGCAAAGGGGGCGCTTGCCCCAGGCGCCTCCAGAGGAGGGGCACCAAATTGGGTATGGAGTCCATTCTGTTCTATGGGCCCATAAGATAGAATGGGTCCATAAGGGGGCATCATTGTTTAATTCCCCTCCTCAAAAAAAATGTAGATCCAGTCCTGGTACTGTGTTAATATGAAAGAGTTCAGGTTTTCACGGCTGGTAACATCATTAGGGTTTGTAGAATCTTTCGGGCTCAAGTGCCGCGTTCTACTGGAGAAAGTTTTCCTTCCAGACGTTTCGTTCTCGGCTGCGGAGAACATCCTCTGTGGCGTTACAGCCGGAGCAGGCGCTCTGACCTTCTTGGCTGCTGTGCATTGAGTGGGGCCAGGGCTGCTGGAGAGCTGCTATTTCTAGGCTGGAGGGGGTGTGGTGAAAGGGCAATAGGTTTGTGGATGTGCCCATTGTTTGGTGGGGCTTCCTGGAAGGGTAGTGATAAGGAAACTGGCTGTTGAATGTGACCATTGTTCTGTGTTAATTGCTGGGAGGGTTGGAAGGGGTGTGAAGATAAGGAAGATGGTTGTTGACTGTGCTGATTGTTCTGTGGAATGTGCTGGTTGCCCCTTCCAACCCTCCCAGCAATTAGCACAGAACAATGGTCACATTCAACAGCCAGTTTCCTTATCACTACCTTTCCAGGAAGCCCCACCAAACAATGGGCACATCCACAAACCAATTGCCCTTTCACCCCACCCCCTCCAGCCCAGAAATAGCAGCTCTCCAGCAGCCCTGGCCCCACTCAATGCACAGCAGCCAAGAAGGTCAGAGCGCCTGCTCCAGCTGCAACGCCACTGAGAATGTTCTCCGCAGCTGAGAACGAAACTTCTGGAAGGAAAACTTTCTCCAGTAGAACACAGTACTTGAGCCCGAAAGATTCTACAAACCCTAATGTGTTAATATGCTTTGGTACTATTTTACTCTTGCTCTGGGAACTCCAGGGGAGCGCAGCTAAACCTGCTTCATTATCCTTTTGTAACACCATAAGTAGCCGTTCTGCCCTGTGGAGGGAACTGGCGCCTACATCTCAAGGCCCCGTTATCTTCTTGCAGAGACTGCTTGGAGTGCACATTGCCTGGTATAGGCGGGGGCTGGGTGAGAAATATCTTGTGTTGCTTTTCGTGGGCTTTGAGCTATTACTTTTGGTGGGCGGTGTAACGGCCCTGGATGGGTATGAAGATCTGGTCAGCCCCAGGTTGAGCCTTATCTGACACGAATCCTCACGCCACTGTCGCCTGTCTGTCAATCAAGTTAACCCTTCTGAAACAGACAAAGGTCTGCTTATGTTGAAGACAGTCCCAGAGCTGACACAACTAGAGGCAGATGTTGCATTCTAGATCTGTGGGGGGGGGGGAGGGGGGGCTTTGTGGCTTGCGAACCTGCAGTAGTTCGCCAATGGAAGTCTCGGTCGAAATGATACTGGTTCAAACCCCAGTTCCTAGCCTCCAATTCGACATGACAAGTTGTCATAGGATCAGGGGGAAATAGGGTTGCCAGCTCCAGGTTGGTAAATACCAGGAGATTTGGCAGGGGGGGTGGAGTCTGAGAAGGGCTGAGTTTAGGGAGGGGAGGGACTTTAATGGGGTGTACTGCCATAAAGTCCCCCTTCCAAAGAGGCCATTTTCTCCAGGTGAACTGATCTCTGTCACCTGAAGATCAGTTATAATCCCAGGAGATTTCCAGCCAATTCCTGGAAGTTGGCAACACTAGGAAAACTGTTGTGAGGCTTACAGGGGAGGCACACGTTCATGGATTGCCTTGGATCCCCAGGGCTCTTTTTCTAGCAGTAGCTCCTCTGCATATTAGGCCACGCCCCCCTGATGTAGCCAATCCTCCAAGAGCTTAGAGGGCTCTTTGTACAGGGCCTACTGTAAGCTCCGGGAGGATTGGCTACATTGGAGGGGCGTGGCCTAATATGCAGAGGAGCTCCTGCTAGAAAAAGAGCCCTGCCTATGGTCAAAAATGGCCCCCATCACCAGCTCTTGTGATTCCTCTCAAAATACGGCAGGGTAAACTCTTTTTTCCCTCATGAATTTTTGCTGCAAGCGTTATTGATGTCAGAAGGTGGGCCTGGGGTAAAAGAGTGTGGGATTTTCATTGGCCATTTATATTTTCATGGTGATGTCAAAATATTGTATCTTGGCAATCGATCTACTCCTTCTTTTGTTTCCAGGCTTCTCTCCTTTTCTTTATCACCTTTATCACCAGATGTGGAATTTGTCCACATGAAAGTGTACATGTGTGACTGCCGGGAAATCTCTACTCATACGTCCAGTCAGGTCAAGAAAAAGTATCAAATTGTTTTTCTGTTGAGACAAGCGTCACACAGTCCCCAAGTGGCCAATCACTCCTTCAGGATCCATTTCACTGTTTAAGATAAATCATGAACTTCGGCAAGGAATCCACCAATCTGTTGGCTTTTTGGGACCTTTAACTCGTTACGTATCTGAATCAAATTTAATGCCTCCCTTATCATATTTTAAGTCTTTTTAAAAAGTCTGATGGGAGAAAGATTTTATTATAACCGTTCTAATTCAAGAAGTGTTTTAAGGTAGATGCTAAGCTGATCTAATTGAGTCCACCTTCCGCTGATGTCAGGGGTGTGTGACAAATGCGAATATTATGAAGATGAGTTGTACTAATGAGCTCTGGCATCTCTTTTTCTACAAAATGACCCCTGGACCTCCTTATAATCCCTGGGCCAAAGGAGGCCCGTCTGAAAGCCAGAGACAGGGCCTTTTCGATTGCAGCCCCCTGTTGGTGGAACCAGCTCCCGGAGGAGGTGAGGGCCCTGCGGAGCCTTGAACAGTTCCGCAGGGCCTGTAAAACAGCCCTCTTCCGGTTGGCATACAATTAATTGATACCGGGATGCCTGAATAATTAAACTTGAACATCAGAATGTTGAATACTTGAAATATTGAGTCAACGGAAAGGTAGCATAGTGCATATTGATGTGAGTTTTATGTATTTTTATGTATTTTACACATTTTATTGTACAATTATTAATGTATTTTAAACTGATTTTGTTAACTTTTTGAATTGTAAGCTGCCCTGAGCCCGCCTTGGTGGGGTAGGGCGGGATATAAATCGAACAAATAAATAAATAAATAGTTCACAGGTTGTCTAGGTTTTCTTTAAAAAAAAAAAAGTAGAACTACGCAAAAACTGAAGTCCCTTCACCCTTGAGCCAAATCAATATTCTTTCTCCATAAACAGCCAGTTTATAACCACCGATGTATACAACATCGTAAGGGTTGTAACGTTTAACGAAATGAAATTTTATCGCTAAAATAATCTGTGTCACTTTAGAATAATGTGCAGGTGTGGACCGGGGGAGGGGGGAGGAAGAGTTCCGGAAAGGGGCCTCCCCCCTCAGCATTCCCCCCATCCCACTCCCCCAAAGCAGAGAGGGAGAAACAGAGGGCTAAAAGAGAAAAGGTGCCGTGGAGGTTTGTCAAACTCCAGGCGACAGCTGGAGACCTGCTATGAGAGCTGATCACCAAGTCATAGAGAACAGCTCACCTGAAGAAAATGGCCTCTTGGGAAGGTGGATGCTATGGCCTTATACCCCACTGAAGTCCCACCCTCCTAAAATAGGGTTGCCAACCTCCAGGTGGTGGCTGGAGAAAGGGAAAGGGTAGTTAAAGGTGGGGCTGAGAGAGATCTGAGAGCCTGAAGAAGGCAGGATTTGGTGAGGGGAGGGACCTCAGCAGGGTATAAAAGCCTTCAAAGCAGTCATTTTCTCCCATGAAATTAATGGTGGTTTTCAGGGTATCAGTGGTAATAGCGGGAGTTCAGGTACAATCTGGACATTGGCACCCATAGCTAATAGGGAAGACTCGAAATCTGTATTCCTCAGACCAAACAGAAAAAAAAGAACCAGACAGAAGGCACGGGAGGAGTGGGTAGGCTTCCTGTTCCGAAGAAGAAGAAGAAGATATTGGATTTATATCCTGCCCTATACTCTGAATCTCAGAGTCTCAGAGTGGTCACAATCTCCTTTTACCTCCCTCCCCACCCACAAAAGACACCCTGTGAGGTAGGTGGGGCTGAGAGAGCTCTGACAGAATCCGCCCTTTCAAGGACAGCTCTGCGAGAGCTATGGTTGACCTGAGGCCATTGCAGCAGCTGCAAGTGGAGGAGTGGGGAATCAAACCTGGTTCTCCCAGTTAAGAGTCCATGCTCTTAACCATTACACCAAATTGGTTGATGATGCAGTGTTTGCACATGGTATTTTGCACCAAGGAGGGAAGGCAAAAAAAAAAAATCATGATTGCATAGAGACATGATACTATGGACACCCCCTCCCCTTGCGCAAGTTCACACTGGGAACTATCATGCCCAGGGGTAGAATTCTAGCAGGAGCTCCTTTGCATATTAGGCCACAGCCACCTGATGTAGCCAATCCTCCAAGAGCTTACAAAAAAGAGCCTTGTAAGCTCTTGGAGGATTGGCTACATCAGGGGTGTGTGGCCTAATATGCAAAGGAGCTCCTGCTAGAATTCCACCCCGATCATGTCCCCGTTTATTGAAGCTGGCACACCCTTCCAGTGTTAGTAGGGCAATTATTCATCTCAATCTCTCATTGCAATTAAAGCAGGAGTGTGCAATTCTCTGATGTGCTCATAACCTGGGATTTTGAATTAGTCCAGAGGGGCTCGGGGATTTGTAATATACTGTGAGCGCATTCTGTTCTTGAGGAAAAATCTGTTTGTTCATAGTCAGGTGTACTATGATATATTTTTTTTTTTTTAAAAAAAGAACATTGTGCAAACACAGGCTGACTCCTTTTTAATCTGTCAGCACATTCCTTACATCTGTGCATAAACATTATTATCGCAAACTAAGTGTGTTACTGCAAAAAAACCCCAACGATCAGAGTCCTCGAAACGCAGTCGGCCGCTTTCAGCGGAATGCAACTTCAACGTATTAGCATAAAAACAAGCAAGCTTGAGTGGGGGGGGGGGGGATAGCCATTTTGTGTTCACAGAAGATTAGCCAAGACTTTCCCCCCTTTTACTATCATGCGTGCGTCTGGGTAAATATTTGGAATTGAGGATAATGTAGGTCTTATGATACGCACTTGGCCCCTGATGGTATTTTCCACAATGTTCATAATAAAGTATTACATCTTGCTGACAAGGCAGGGATTGGTTTAGGGAGAGGCCAAAATACGGCATGCCTTCTGAGATTTTTTTTTCAAGGTTATGTTGGGCACGGAACACACAAACTCACAAACGTGAGCAGTCCATGTGTGCGTTCTGATTGCAGCAGGGGGCTCATTTGGGGACAGCAAAGTCTGCCGCCTCTATGATTTCAGGATACCCGAGGGGATGAAGATTTATGAGAAGCGCCTCTATTTCTCCCCAACTAGCTGGTCCTATGCAGAGCCCCGTTGCGCAGAGTGGTAACGCTGCAGTCCTGCAGTCTGAGCTTTCTGCTCATGACCTGAGTTCGATCCCGGCGGAAGCTGGGTTCAGGTAGCTGGCTCAAGGTTGACTCAGTCTTTCATCCAAGGCAGGTAAAATGAGTACCCAGCTTGCTGGGCCGGGGGGGGGGGGAGGGGGAAGTGTAGATGACTGGAGAAGTCAGTGGCAAACCACCCTGTAAAAAGTCTGCCATGAAAACGTGATGCGACGTCACCCCAGAGTCGGAAATGACTGGTGCTTGCGCAGGGGACTATCTCTACCTTTTTTAGCTGGTCCTATAAACTGAGCAACTGCAGTTACAGTACAGTAACACTTCAGAGACCAAGAAGATTTCGGGGGTATAAGAAGAAGAAGATATTGGGTTTATATCCCGGCCTCTGAATCTCAGTCTCAGAGCAGCTCACAATCTCCTTTAGCTTCCCCACCCCCCACAGCAGACATCCTGTGAAGTGGGTGGGCTGAGAGAGCTCTCACAGAAGCTGCCCTTTCAAAGACAGCTCTGTGAGAGCTATGGCTGACCCTAGGACATTCCAGCAGCTGCAAGTGGAGGAGTGGGGAATCAAACCAGGTTCTCCCAGATAAGAATCCGCACACTTAACCACTATACCAAACTAGGGTTCAAGAGTCTAAGCTCCCTTTGACAGATATGAATGAAGGGAGTTTTGACTCACAATAGCTTATACATTGAAAAACTTGTTGGTTTGCAAGGTCCTGCTGGACTCGAACCTAGCTCTTCTATTGTAGACCAATGAGGCTACTTTCCTGAAACTATATTACCACCATTGCCATCCTAATTGGAGAAACACCTCTCTGAGTCCACTGACATTTTAAGATGAAAGTACAACTCTGCTTAGGATGGCTTTGTTATGACTGTTACATTCACCTATGAAGAAGAGGAGGAGGCTGGATTTATACCTTCCCTTCACTCCCCACAATAGTCACCCCGGGAGGTAGGCGGGGCTGAGAGAGATCTGAGAGAACTGCTCCTGAGAGAACAGCTTTGACAGCACTGTGACAGACCCAAGATCACCCAGAGGACTCCATGTGGAGGAGGCGGGAATCAAAACCGGTTCTCCAGAGAAGAGTCCCCTGCTCTTAACCACTACACCAAACTGGCTGTCTAGTTCTCATGTCAGAGACATAGGACCTGTTCCTGAGGATGGCTTTGTTATGACCGTTGCACTGGAAAAAGAAGAAGAAGAGATCGGATTTATACTTTGCCCTTCACTCAGAGTCTCAAAGCATCTTACAGTCTCCTATCCCTTCCCCTCCCCACAACAGACACCCTGTGGTCACACTGGATGGCAGGGCATGGGGGGAGTACCTTTGGCAGCGATGTGTCATTTCCAAGAAGAACCGTAGAGTTTCTGGCTATTCCTAGACAAAACTGATGTCATTTCCGCATTTCCCTCAAAAGTGACCATCCGCCCAATGGGCTTTTTGGTAGGGTCTTTCCCCCCTCAGAACAATGCTGGAAAATGCGAATGGATGTTTGGCAGACGGTTTGGCAGCCTCCCTTTTGCTTTCAAAATTCCTTCCCTCTAAAATGGGGGAGCGGGGGCAGGCAGATTGTGCTGATGACCTTGCGTGGACATGATGAGACGTCAGGAAAAACGTGTTTTAAAAATTTATCACTAGCTCTCTAAATGCTTTTTTTTTTTTTAAATGGCAGTTTTGAATCAGAGGAATAGAACACAGAGTACTGAACAACTGATATCCATCTATGGACTACTGGAAAAAAATCTACAGTAAATGGATACTTTGTATTCCAATAATGAATGAATGCCCTTAAAAAGATCATGGGGTTTTTTTTGTGTATGTATTTTTACCTTTATGCAATTTATTGGCTTAGCTTACGTTTTATGAGCTATTAGGAAGAAAAATAATGATAAGCAATACCCTCCTTATCAGTTTGGTGTAGTGGTTAAGTGTGCGGGTTTGATTCCCCACTCCTCCACTTGCACCTGCTAGCATGGCCCTGGGTCAGCCATAGCTCTGGCAGAGGTTGTCCTTGAAAGGGCAGCTGCTGGGGGAGCCCTCTCACCCCACCCACCTCACAGGGTGTCCGTTGTGGGGGTGGAAGGTAAAGGAGATTGTGAGCTGCTCTGGGACTCTTCGGAGTGGAGGGCGGGATATAAATCCAATATCTTCTTAAAAGAACATTGGCGCTCTTCACCCATCTCCCATTAATATGTCTTTTAAATCTTGCTGAACTGTGCTCCACGCTTCCCATATACTTTCACACACACACATACAAATATGAAATTACACCCTTCGTTCCAACTTTCTGCCAAGGTGTAAGTTCCACATTGCAGCTGGAGCCTATGCTTCCGGAGGGCACCCGTTGGCTCGTTTTTCTCATTTGCCGAACCACGTCTCCAAGGCTTGGCAAATGAATCTTTCAGGCGAACCCGCGGATGCGGACTGGCAGGAACGCTTTGATGGTTCGGATGCTTCTCCGACTCCTGTCCGTATCCCCGGTATACCTAATGAGGTGACAGAAAGAATTAAAAATGACAGATTGTTTTGGCTGCCGCGGAGCCGTCGGCGATATATTTCCCTGTAATACAGCTCAATAAGTGCGGCATGTGTGAAGTCCTCTGTGTATGATTCATTGCCGCAGCGAGGCGCACGCGTGGCGGCTTTAACGAGAGATGGCCGCGCGCTGGGCAGCCGGGAGATGGAATTGCTGTCAGAAGACAATGGGGACAGGTGTCTGCCAGCAACGACTACACGAATTCACTGGGGTTGGCCGGGCTACAAAGTAATAGACTATTACACCGCAACACACCTAATTAGGAGCTGCATGGGTTGGCGGACACAAAAAAGCACATGCCTAGCCAATCACCTAGGGGAGGGGAAACAAACGCTCTGCTCCAAATGTGTAATGTCAGTAGATCTGTGGTTGTTCTGTCTGCAGGCCGGGTCCCGAAAGCCCCAAAGTTAACTCAGGGAGATTAGAATCGGGCTTTTCGGTCCACAGTAATAAACCTCTTAACATCCAATGCCCCATTACTCTGCCAAGTGTCTGGCGGAACAATAAAACATATCAAAAGGGATTCTTCAAGACAGAATGGTTTAAGTACAGGTGTTAGACTGATAGCTGGCGTAATTAAGAAAAAAGATCTGCCATTTCGCAGTCGTCCTGGAATAAATTCCAGATATCTCTTCCATAATCTTTCAAAGTGCCATTATCTCTGGAGCTTGCAAGGGCGACCACGGAACGACTGGAACATAATTATGTGATTCTTTGATTAACGTATCCTTATTTCTCCAGACGCAAGGATTTTTTTTTTTAAATGTTTGAGCTTTGGTCATTCTGACATCAAGGACGAGGTCTGCTTTTCGCCAGCTCCCAAGACTCAACGAGGTGAGCTCTTCAAAGTGATTTCTCCTGAGGAATAAAAGAACAACTAGTAGATTTCAAAGTAACTTTGTTGAATGAAGTTTCTGTTCAACAAGGATTCTAGTGGCGGGGGGGGGGGGGGGGACTCTGGAAGGTGAGGCCGACATGTTGAGGTTTTTCTTTAAATGTATTATGGGGAAGCTGAGATCCAACAGAGCCAGTTTGGTGTAGGAGAGCCAGTTTGGTGTAGTGGTTAAGTGTGCGGACTCTTATCTGGGAGACGCGGGTTTGATTCCCCACTCCTCCACTTGCACCTGCTGGAATGGCCTTGGGTCAGCCATAGCTCTGGCAGAGGTTGTCCTTGAAAGGGCAGCTGCTGTGAGAGCCCTCTCTAGCCCCACCCACCTCACAGGGTGTCTGTTGTGGGGGAGGAAGGGAAAGGGGATTGTGAGCCGCTCTGAGACTCTTCGGAGTGGAGGGCGGGATATAAATCCAATATCTTCATCTACCTCACAGGGTGTCTGTTGTGGGGGGGGAGGAAGGGAAAGGAGATTGTGAGCCGCTCTGAGACTCTTCGGAGTGGAGGGCGGGATATAAATCCAATATCTTCTTCTTCTTCAACAAGCAAGGTAAAATCCTGAAAATGTCTTAAAGCAGGGGTGTCGAGCTCATTTGTTATGAGGGCCGGATCTGACTTAAATGAGACCTTGTTGGGCCAAGCTATGTCAGGTTGAGCTGGGCCATGTTGGGCTGGGCCTATTTAAGATTAAGTAGCAAAGATATAAACTTTATAAAGGATACACAAACACAATTCAATATATTTTTTAAAAAATCTTAAGACATGCTTAAAACGTTAGCACTCGGTCTTAAAGGTGCTTTCTGAGAGCCAGTTTGGTGTAGCGGTGAAGCGTGCGGACTCTTATCTGGGAGAACCGGGTTTGATTCCCCACTCCTCCACTTGCACCTGCTGGAATGGCCTTGGGTCAGCCAGAGCTCTCTTATCTGGGAGAACCGGGTTTGATTCCCCACTCCTCCACTTGCACCTGCTGGAATGGCCTTGGGTCAGTCATAGCTCTGGCAGAGGTTGTCCTTGAAAGGGCAGCTGCTGGGAGAGCCCTCTCAGCCCCACCCACCTCACAGGGTGTCTGTTGTGAGGGTAGGAGATTGTAAACTGCTCTGAGTCTCTGATTCAGGGAGAAGGGTGAGGTATAAATCTGCAATTCTTCTTCTTCTTTCTTTGTATCTCTCTCATGGGATCCAGGGAACTGGGCAAAGGAAGCTCTAGCTCTTTCCTTCCTTCCCCAGGGGGCCAGGAGGGGGAGGAGCTTCAGCCAATAGAAGGAAGAGAGGCTTGGCTCAGTAGTTCTGCTGTGCAATTAAGAGAGCATGGCAAAGCAAACTCTCCTCCACCCCCCTTTCCTCCCCAAGGGAGGAGCCTCAGCCAATGGAGAATATAGAGGTTTTGCTCTGTAGCTCCTGTGTGATTGAGCAAGCCTGGCAAAGCAAGCTTTTATGCAGAAGGAAGCAAGAGAGAGGGAGAAGGAAGCGGATGACAGCCGGTGGCTTGGAGGTCTGATAGGAGCCCTCCAGGGGCCTGATTCGGCCCCCGGGCCGCATGTTTGAGACCCCTATCTTAAAGTGTCTGAAAATCAGTATAATGTAGTGGTTAAGAGTGGTGGACACTAATCTGGAAAACTGGGTTTGATTCCCCCCCCCTCCTCTTTCACATGAAGCCCACTGGGTGACCTTGGGCCTGTCACAGTTCTCTCAGAGCTCTCTCAGCCCCATCCCTTTCACAAAGTGTCTGTTGTGGGGAGGTGGATTGCAGCTGTGAGCCACTTTGAGACTCCTTAAGGTGGAGGAAAGCAGGCTATAAAACCTGCTCTTCTTTGTATGAAAGTCAAGCCAATACTCCATTTTCTATTTTGGTCTTCATTTCCCTGTCTGTAGTGTGACAAGGAATTGCACTCAGGGCAGGGCTTCCTTTGGTAGAAAAAGCCCAGCGGGGACTTATTTGAGTATTAGGCCACACCCCCTGATATTACCATTATTTCACACAGAGCTTTTGGGTAGGGGAAAAAAGCCCAGCAGGAAATCATTTGCATATTAAGCCACACCCCCTGATGCCAAACCAGGTGGAGCTGTGTTCCTGCGCATTCCTGCTCAAAAAAAGCTCTCGGCAGGGCTATGCAAATGAAGAGGTGGGTCTGTGCAGAGATATGCTGGTTATCAATGGACAACACATTTGAGGGGTGGGGGGAGCTGACACCTGCCTCAGGGGGTGTCAGCGAATCCATCCTGGTACATAGAGAAGAGATTGGATTTATACCCTCCCCTTCCCTCAGATTCTCAGAGCAGCTTACAATCTCCTTCCCTTCTGTTCCCCACAACAGACACCCTGAGAGGTAAGTGGGGCTGAGAGAGCTCAGAGAGAACTGCTCTTGAGAGAACAGCACTGAAAGAACTGCGGCTGGCCCAGGGTCACCCAGCAATTGCATGTGGGGAAGTGGGGGATCAAACCCAGTTTCCCCAGATTAGAGTCCACCACTCTAAACCACCACAGCAAATATATTTTCTTACAGAAGAATGTTGCAAACCCACCTCGGGGGGTGGGGGGTGGGGGGGGAGATTAAAAACAGTACTTAAGTAATATGTTGTGAAGTTTTTCACCTGACACCTTGAACAAATAAACTCCTGATTTCTCTTCAGTCAGAGGGCCCTTAACAATACAAATATTGAAGAGAATAGCCTTCTCACTATAGCCGTGTTACTTAGTGGCTAATGCGTTGCTTTGGAATTGACAAAGAGACCCAGAAGCATTCCTGTGCGTGTTACCTTGGGGAGGCAGCTCCAGGGAAGTTGCCAGAGAGCCAGTTTGGTGTCGTGGTTAAGTGTGCGGAGAACCGGGTTTGATTCCCCATGCCTCCACATGCAGCTGCTGGAGCAACCTTGGGTCAGTCATAAATCTCTCAGAGGTATTCACACAAGAGCAGTTCTTGGAGAGCTCTCTCAGTCCCACCTATCTCACAGGGTGCCTGTTGTGGGGAGAGGGAAGAAAAGGAGAGTGTAAGCCGCTCTGAAACTCTTCTGGGTACTGAATGGTGGGGTATAAATCCAATCTCTGCCTCCCTCCCCTCCTCCTCCTCTTCTTCTTGTTCTTCTTCTTCCTACTCCTCCTGCTCCTTCTTTTTCTTCCTCCTCCTCTTCTCCTCCACTTCTTCTTCCTCCTCCTCTTCTTCTTTTTCCTGCTCCTCCTGCTCTTTCTTCTTTTTCCTCCTCCTCCTCTTCTTCTTCTTCTTCCTCCTCCTCCTCCTCACCTTTTTCTTGTTGTTCTTCCTCCTCTCCTCTTCTTCCTCCTCCTCTTCTTGTTGTTCTTCCTGCTCCTTCTTTTTCCTCCTCCTCTCCTCTTCTTGTTGTTCTTCCTCCTCCTCTTCTCCTCCTCCTCTTCTTGTTCTTCTTCCTGCTCCTCCTGCTCTTTCTTCTTCTTTTTCCTCCTTCTTCTTCTTATTCCTCCTCCTCCTCCTCTTCTTCTTGTTGTTCGTCCTCCTCCTGCTCCTTCTTCTTCTTCCTACTCTTCTTCCTCCTCCTCCTCCTCTTCTTGTTCTTCTTTTTCCTGCTTCTTCCTCCTCCTCTTCTCCTCCTCCTCCTCTTCCTCTTCCTCCTCTTCCTCTTCTTCTTCTTCTCCGTCCTCCTCCTCCTGCTGTTCTTCTTAGAAAGAATGGCTTCCTCTCTGATCAATCGTGTTAGGCTGCTGTGCAGCTTCCTCCCTCCCCTCCTCTTCTGTAGCTGGGGTATAATTATCAGTGCCAGGCAGCAATCACAGATTAGGGAGTCCATAAACTACTTTAAGTTGAGCTCATTTGGACTTGTTCTTTCCCATGAACTGGTTGGGGAATAGACAGAAATCTTTCAAAGTCCACTGCATGTCAGGGAGACTATCCCAGCCATTTCCTCTTTCAGCCAAAATCGCTGCCAATGAATAGATTCGTAGCCTGGTCCACTTTTCAAAAGGCAACCAAAAAAGGTGGTAGGTGGACAGAGACACAGTATGAAGCTCCTACCTCCTCCACAAGCATCTTTATTTATTTCCCACTTCCATAAATCATCTTTCTACGAGGGCAAGGAACGAACATAACCAATGACACCAGTGAATTCCAAAGTGGGATGTAGCTCAGGGAAGCACCTAATTTTCCAGCTTTTCTTGGTTTCGTTCCTAGCATCTCCAGCTAAAGTATCTCAGGCAGTAGAACTACAGTTGCAAATCCCCAGGTGGGGGCAGGGATCATCAGAAAGCTTCAGGGTCCTCAGAAAGCAGGGGGAGGGGAGGGAAAAATCTGCTGGGAACTCTATTCCCAGTTTGGTGTAGTGCTAGCATGGCCTTAGGTCAGCCATAACTCTGGCAGAGGTTGTCCTTGAAAGGACAGCTGCTGTGAGAGCCCTCTCCAGCTCCACCCACCTCACGGGGTGTCTGTTGTGGGGGGCAGGAAGATAAAGGAGATTGTGAGCTGCTCTGAAACTCTTCGGAGTGGAGGGCGGGATATAAATCCAATATCTTCATCTACCTCACAGGGTGTCTGTTGGTGGGGGAGGAAGATAAAGGAGATTGTGAGCCGCTCTGAAACTCTTCGGAGTGGAGGGCGGGATATAAATCCAATATCTTCATCTACCTCACAGGGTGTCTGTTGTGGGGGAGGAAGATAAAGGAGATTGTGAGCCACTCTGAAACTCTTCGGAGTGGAGGGCAGGATATAAATCCAATATCTTAATCTACCTCACAGGGTGTCTGTTGGTGGGGGAGGAAGGTAAAGGAGATTGTGAGCCACTCTGAGACTCTTTGGAGTGGAGGGCGGGATATAAATCCAATATCTTCTTCTTATTATTATTATTATTCCCTATGGAGACTTATTTCCATAGGAAATAATGAAGAATTGATCTGCAGGTATCTGGGGCTCTGGGGGCTCCAAATTTTCAGTATAGCATCCAGTGCCTCTCCCCAAACTATCCCCCAAGTTACAAAAGGATTGGACCAGGGGGTCCAATTCTATGAGCCCCCAATGAAGGTGTCCCCATCCTTCATTATTTCCAATGGAGGGAAAGTATTTAAAAGGTGTGCGGTCCCTTTAAATGTGATGGCCAGAACTCCCTTTGGAGTTCAATTCTGCTTGTCACACCCTTGCTCCCGGCTCCACCCCTAATGTCTCCTGGCTCAACTCCCAAAGTCCCCAGATATTTCTTGAATTGGACTTGGCAACCTTAAGTAGACACAGGCTGGCGGAGGACAGATTTGCCGTGGTTGGATGGCTAAACCGGGATAGCCAGCCAAACGCCTCCCCCTCCTCACCTTTCCACAGTATGTGGAGTGAAGGAAAAGGAATCACTTCATTTTCCCCAGTGGTATCATCACCCAGCCAACTCTGAATGACTACTTGGCACAGCCATAGCAACATGTTCAGGAAGTGATCCCTGACTGGCTGGACCACACAGGCGTAGTTGGGTTTATTATTTGAAAGTCCCCAGCCAATCTGACTCCAAAACAATAGCAACCTGGGAGGAAATGGCTCTGAACAGGTGAGGGATATACATGAAAGAATGGGAGACGAGGTTATTTTGTAGATTATTTGGCCTCCCCTCTGCCCAACAATGTGAACTTCCTGCACCGAAATGCGAACATTCCCATAGGGCAGTGGACCCCAACCTAGACACACACAACAGACACCCTGCGCAGTGGGTGGGGCTGAGAGGGCTCTCACAGCAGCTGCCCTTTCAAGGACAACCTCTGCAAGAGCTATGGCTGACCCAAGGCCATTTCAGAAGGTGCAAGTGGAGGAGTGGGGAATCAAACCCGGTTCTCCCAAATGAGAGTCCGCGCACTTAACCGCTATTCCAAACTGGCTCACCAAAGCGGGGAAATGAGGTAAATAAATGAACCTCTCAAAATGAAATCAACTGCAACGAAGTCCCAGCAGAGTGTAAAATATATAGAGTTGTCAATCCCCAGGTGGGGCAGGAAAAAATTGGTGAAAACCTCCGCGAAGACCAGCCTCTTATAACGTACAAAATCTAGATTTACTTCTAAATGAGCATCATTTCGTTGTATATAACAAACGCAAATTATTAGTGCAAAGTAAGGCACATCAATGACCCCGCCCACAGTCATTTAAAAGGTATATCAATGTCCTTAATTTCTTATCGATTGGGTGCGGCTCAAGATTTCAATGGAAATCCAGGAAACTGACCATACCGAAGGGAAGCGTGGGAAGGAAGTGGGGAGAAGACAAGGGAAGCTCTGCTTGTTCAGTGGGTCACTCACTGCTGCCGCTGTGGCTTTCCCCATCATTCAGCTGATCGTGGGGGGGGGGGTGGGTTCAGCCTTTAAAGAGCCTGGGAGGTGCTTCAACGCCCCTTTCTGGGCCTTAAAATTGAGAAAACAGAGGGAGGAGGTGCCACAGGGGGCAGGGCAGCGAGGCTGTGTGGCCTGGTTGCTAGCAGGCTGCAGCCCGGTACTGGTCTGCAGCCCGGTGGTTAGGGACCTCTGCCGTAGGGTATAATGAAGAATTGGTCTATACGTATCTGGAGCTCTGGGGAGGCTGTTTCTTGAGGTAGAGGCACCACATTTTCAACATAGCATCCAGTTCCTTTTCTCAAAACACCTTCCAAGTTTCAAAAAGTTTGGACCAGGGGGTTCAATTCTATGAGCCCCCAAAGAAGGTGCCCCTATCCTTCATTATTTTCAATGAAGAGAAGGCATTTAAAAGGTTTGTGGTCCCTTTAAATGTGATGGCTAGCACCCCCTTTGGAGTTCAATGATGCTCGTCACACCTTTGCTCCTGGCTCCACTCCCAAAGTCTCCTGGCTCTATCCCCAAGGTCCCCAGATATTTCTTGAAGTGGACTTGGCAACCCTAAAAATACAGAACATTTTTATTGGAGGGAACACTTTCCCGAAAGATGAAGCATGAAAGACAAATGGTCAAGAATTCGTTCTACTCATTATTTGCCTCACATTTTCCTGACTGTTTTTCTATGGTACCCTAACCAGTCATCATTGTTTAACTCAGAAGACAGGAAGAAGAAAAAGAAGAAGAAGACATTGGATTTATATCCCGCCCTCCACTCTGAATCTCAGAGTGGTCACAATCTCCTTTTACCTCCCCCCCACCCACAAAAGACACCCTGTAAGGTAGGTGGGGCTGAGAGGACTCTCATAGAAAGCTGCCCTTTCAAGGACAACTCTGCCAGAGCTCTGGCTGACCCAAGTCCATTCCAGCAGCTGCAAGTGGAGGAGTGGGGAATCAACCCGGTTCTCCCAGATAAGAGAGCTATGGCTGACCCAAGGTCATTCCAGCAGCTGCAAGTGGAGGAGTGGAGAATCAAACCCGGTTCTCCCAGAGAAGAGAGCTCTGGCTGACCCAAGGCCATTCCAGCAGCTGCAAGTGGAGGAGTGGGGAATCAAACCCGGTTCTCCCAGAGAAGAGAGCTCTGGCTGACCCAAGGCCATTCCAGCAGCTGCAAGTGGAGGAGTGGGGAATCAAACCCGGTTCTCCCAGATAAGAGCCCACACACTTAACCACTACACCAAACTGCCTCTCTTAGTTTTCCCCACCCACCCAGAATAACAAATAATAGTTTAATCTTGATTATAAGGGAGGGAGGGAGGGAAACCAATGACCCGTGTAGCTTGTACGTGCATAACAGAAGCTTGGACCAGTGAGGCCTTCCCCTTCATACCGTCTGCTCTTGAAATCAGTTGGGGAAGCCAAATCATTGGCTGAATGTTCTACAGATTTTGATATATGCCATACATTTGTACATAAGTGCTGTCATATGGACATATGAAGATGCCTTATACTGAATCAGACCCTTGATCCATCAAAGTCAGTATTGTCTACTCAGACTGGCAGCAGCTCTCCAGGGTCTCAAGCTGAGGTTTTTCATATTTATTTGCCTGGACCCTTTTTTGGAGATGCCGGGGATTGAACCTGGGACCCTCTGCTTCCCATGCAGATGCTCTACCACTGAGCCACTGTCCCTCTTCAACTTGAGGCAACCCCAGCCAGGGGCTTTTAAGGCAGAGGTGGTTTGCCATTGCCTTCCTCTACAAAGTCTTCCTTCGTGGTCTCCCATCCAAGTCCTGCTTAACTTCTGAGATATGACAAGATCGGGCTACACCGTGCTGCCTTCCTCTCAACAAATACCGTACACAGGGGTGAATTTGTAGAAAAAGAGGTGCTGGAGCTCATTAGCACTAACTCATTTGCAGAACTCATTTGCATATCCCACATAGCCCTGACATCACCGGAAGGGGTAATTAAATGATATCAGCTCAACATCTACCTTGAAATGCTTCTTGAATTATAATTGTTATCATTAAACTATACTCCCAACATGCTTTTAAAATGCCTTTTCCTTATGTGGCCGTAGTGGCATGAGGAAGATTTCCATCTGTCTGTTTTATATGTTTGGGTTATTTTCCCACTTTTTGTGGGAGAAAATATTAGCAAGTTTGCCAAATCTTTAGACTTCAGCAAAAAGTTTGAACAATGGAGCCCAGAAGTCAGGGGGTTTTTTTGGGAGGAGGGGGTATAAAAGAAAGAGCACGATAAAATTTAGAGGTTCTGGAGCGCCGCTCCTGTGAGTTCCTGGCCAAAATGAGGCCTGACCATACACGAGGCTTCACAGTTGTGTGAGACCCGGGCCCTGACACCACACTCACCATGAGTGCTCATCTTTGCTTCCCCCCGCAAATTCAATTAGGACTTGAGATCAGACAGAGCTGTGGGTTGAATCCTAATTGGATCCAGAGCCAGGAACCTGTCACTGGACACACAGCCCACTCCTGACTGACAGGCTCAAACACTGCTGAATCGGTTGACTTATCGCTAAATAGGTTGATTACTCTGCTTGGCTAATGAATGCCAACAAAACGTCATGGCCGTACGTCTGCCAAAAGCAAGCCTCTTTAAATCCCATTGATTTCACTGGGAGAGATTTAAACAGGTCCTTAACTCTCCCATTCAAATGAAACAGTCTTAGAAGGTTTTCTGGCTGGAGTGCTCCCTGCATTCATTTGTCTATTAAAGCAAGAAGAGAGACGTGTTTTCAGGAATGGAATGAGCAGTGGAGATGCCCTCACTTTCTATGGTTATATCCAGTTCCTCTGGATGGAGGCATAAAACACAGGACAGAATTTAAGAAGTGCTCATTCCTACACAGGGCCCTTTTTTTTTGGTAGAAAAAGCCCAGCAGGGACTCATTTGCATCTTAGGCCACACCTCCTGATGGCACCATTGTTTCACACAGGGATTTTTTTTTTGTAGAAAAAGCCCAGTGGGGACTCCATTGCATATTAAGCCACACCCCATGATGTCACCAGAAGAAGAAGTCTTCAGATTTATTCCCCGCCCTTCTCTCTGAATCAGAGACTCAGAGCGGCTTACAATCTCCCATATCTTCTATCCCCACAACAGACACCCTGTGAGGTGGGTGGGGCTGAGAGGGCTCTCACATCAGCTGCCCTTTTAAGGACAACTCCTACGAGAGCTCTGGCTGACCCAAGGCCATTCCAGCGAGTGCAAGTGGAGGAGTGGGGAATCAAACCCGGTTCTCCCAGATAAGAGTCCTCACACTTAACCACTACATCAAACTGGCTCTCCCATTGTTTCATGTGCATATCAGGTCACCCCTCCTGACATCATCATTGTTTCCCACAGGGCTTTTTTGAAGACAAAGCCCAGCAAGGACTTATTTGCCTATTAGGCCACACCCCTGCTGCCAAGCCAGCTGGAACTGTGTTCCTGTGCATTATTCCTGCTCAAAATATGCCCGGTTCCTACCTGCCCTTAGATCTAGGGGTAAACCATTGCTCTACTCCCCTCCATGGAGATTAGGGTTACAAGGAAGACAACAAGACACAGAGCCAAACTAAGCATTACTGTTTTTTTTAAACTGTGAGGTCTGGGAGAGCTTGAAATGGCACCACCAAAGAAGGAAGAAGCCCTGCCTCACTGATTTTCCTGCTCCATGTGGAGCATCTGAGCACGTCGATTAGCAAAACTTTGGGGGAAACTTTCCCCCAGAACAGTTGTCTTCAGGGGTCATTTTGCAGAAAAAGAGGTGCCGGGGCTCATTAGCACAACATTTGCATCTGCCATGCAGCCCCAACATCACCGACATCAATCAGCTCAACATCTACCTTAAAATGCTTCTTGAATTAGAATTGTCACCCACACAACCTTACTCCCATCAGACTTTTTAAATGACTTTCTCCTAGGTGGCCACAGGTGGCACGGTCGAGATTTCCATCCGCCCGCTTGATATGTTTTGGTTATTCCCCCCCTTTTTTGTGGGGGAAAATATTAGAAAGTTCGTCGCATCTTAAGAGTTCAGCAAAATTCTCACAGAGGGTTTGAACCGTGGGCCCCAGAAGCAAGTATTGGGGTGAGGGGGGGGGGGAGAGAAAGAGCACAATGAAATTTAGATGTTCTGAAGCTCTGCTCCTGTGAGCTGCAGCCCAAAATGAGGCCTGGTTCGATGCAGGAAAATGACTTTATAGTGGTCAAGAGCCTTTCCCCATTGTGTGATTACAAGCCAATTTGGAGTCTGCTTTATTTTTTTGAAACTGTTCCCACCAGGTGCTGTGCGGTTGCAGGGAACACGAGTTTCCCACGTCCAACTTGTTTAAAAAAATGTTGCATTTTACTCATAGTAGGGTTTTCAACTAGGATTCCCCCTTCATTACAGCCAGGGGTGGAATTCTAGCAGGAGCTCCTTTGCATATTAGGCCACACACCTCTGATGTAGCCAGTCCTCCAAGAGCTTACAAAAAAGAGCCTTGTATGCAGGGCTGCCAATCCCCAGGTGGGGGCAGGGGATCCCCCGGTTTGGAGGCCCTCCCTCTGCTTCAGGGTCATCAGAAAGCGGGGAAAGGGGAGGGAAATGTCTGCTGGGCACTCCATTATTCCCTATGGAGACTGATTCCAGTAGGGTATAATGGAAAATTGATCTGTGGGTATCTGGGGCTCTGGAGGGGATGTTTTTTGCGGTAGAGGCACCAAATGTTCAGCATTGCATCTGGTAACTCTCCTCAAAATACCCCTTTAAGTTTCAAAAAGATTGGACTGGGAGATCCAGTTCTCTGAGCCCCAAAAGAAGGTGCCCCTATCCTTCAGCATTCCAAACGGAGGGAAGGCATTTTTAAAAAGTGTGGTCCCTTTAAATGTGATGGCCAGAACTTCCTTCGGAGTTCAATCGTGCTTGTCACACCCTTGCTCCTGGCTCCACCCCCAAAGTCTCCTGGCTCCACCCCCAAAGTCCCCAGATATTTCTTGAGTCTGACTTGGCAACCCTACTTGTAAGCTCTTGGAGGACTGGCTACATCACGGGTGTGTGGCCTAATATGCAAAGGAGCTCCTGCTAGAGTTCCACCCCTGATTACAGCAACTGGTTGCCTCTCTGACTATTGCAGGACTATTGCAGGACAGTAGCCCAGCCTTGGTCAAGAGCCCTGTGGCGCAGAGTGGTCAAGCTGCAGGACTGCAGTCGGAGCCCTCTGCTCACAACCTGAGTTCGATCCCAGCGGAAGCTGGTTCAGGTAGCCAGCTCGAGGTTGACTCAGCCTTCCATCCTTCCGAGGTCGGTAAAATGAGGACCCAGCTTGCTGGGGGGAAAGCGTAGATGACTGGGGAAGGCAGTGGCAAACCACCCCGTAAAAAGTCTGTTGTGAAAACGTTGTGAAAGCAACGTCACCCCAGAGTCGGAAACGACTGGTGCTTGCACAGGGGACTGCCTTTACCTTTAGCCCAGCCTGAAATCTCATCAGACCTCAGAAGCTAAGTAGGGTTAGACCTGGCTAGTATTTGGATGGGAGACCAAGGAATACTGAGCTGATGACATGGAGGCAGGCAATGGCAAACCATCTCTGAATATCTCTGGCCTTGAAAACCCAACGGGATCACCGTAAGTCAGCAGTGACTTGATCGCAACAATAGTAAAAATCCTAGCTCGTGCCCTCCTACTTGAATTCAGCATCTTTTCATGGAGAGCCAGTTTGGTGTAGTGGTTAAGTGTGCAGACTCTTACCAGGGAGAACCGGGTTTGATTCCCCACTCCTCCACTTGCAGCTGCTGGAAAGGCCTTGGGTCAGCCATAGCTCTGGCAGAGGTTGTCCTTGAAAGGACAGCTGCTGTGAGAGCCTTCTCCAGCCCCACCCACCTCACAGGGTGTCTGTTGTGGGGAAGGAAGGTAAAGGCGATTGTGAGCCGCTCTGAGACTCTTCAGAGTGGAGGGCGGGATATAAATCCAATATCTTCATCTACCTCACAGGGTGTCTGTTGTGGGGGAGGAAGGTAAAGGAGATTGTGAGCCGCTCTGAGACTCTTTGGAGTGGAGGGCGGGATATAAATCCAATATCTTCTTCTTCACTTCTGCCCTAGAAAAATGAGGGCCGTAACTTTGAAAGACAGGTTGAAATATCTGTGGAGCCAATCTCCTGGACCAGATCTTTACTGGAAACGGCAAAAGGTTAAATAGATGAACCAAATAATACGCTGTCAGTGAAAGTGGAAAAATCCTGCCTTCTCTGGCTGGCCATTCTGTCTTCATTGGCTGCAATTGCTTTCAACCAGGGCTTTTTATGGTAGCAGAACTCCTTTGCATATTAGGCCACACTTCCCTGATGTAACCAATCCTCCTGGAATTTACAGTAGGCCCTGTACTAAGAGCCATGTAAGCTCTTGGAAGAAGAAGACGACTGCAGATTTATACCCCGTCCTTCTCTCTGAATCAGAATCTCAGAGCGGCTCACAATCTCCTCTATCTTCTTCACCCGCAACAGACACCCTGTGAGGTGGGTGGGGCTGAGAGGGCTCTCACAGATGCCCTTTCAGAAGCTGAGCCACCTATTCCAGCAGCTGCAAGTGGAGGAGAGGGGAATAAAACCCGGTTCTCCCAGATAAGAGTCTACACCAGGGGTGTAGAACTCATTTGTTATGAGGGCCAGATCTGACATAAATGAGACCTTGTTGGGTCGGGCTATGTCGGGTTGGGCCAAGCCATGTCGGGCCAGGCCATGTGTGTACATATTTAAGATTAGATAGCAAAGATATACATTTTATAAAGAACATAGACAAATGCAAATATATATTTTTAAAAACTTAGAACATGCTTAAAACATTAGCGCTTATTGGTCTTAAAGATACTTTCTTTCTATTTCTTCCATGGGATCCAGGGAACTGGGCAAAGGAAGCTCTGGCTCTTTCTTTCCTTCCCCAGGGGATGGGCGGGGGGAGCCTCAGCCAGTAGAAAGAAGAGAGGTTTGGCTCAGTAGCTCTGGTGCACAATTGAGAGAGCCTGACAAAGCAAACTCTCCCTCCCCCCCCCCCTTCCTCCCCAAGAGAAGATCTTCAGCCAATGGAGAGAATAGAGGTTTTGCTCTGTAGCTCCTGTGCGATTGAGCAAGCCTGGCAAAGCAAGCTGTTATGCAGAAGGAAGCAATAGAGAGGGAAAAGGAAGCAGATGACAGCCAGTTGCTCGGAGGCCTGATAGGAGTCCTCCAGGGGCCTGACTTGGCCCCCAAACTGCATGTTTGACACCCCTGCTCTACACACTTTCTTGAAACAGAACGAACTCATATCACATGGAATCTTGAAAGCCCTTCCCAAATCATTGGGCACAATGTAATGATTGGCAGGAACTGGGGGTCGGGGGGTGGGATCTGTACATAAGCTACGGGGGATCTATCCTTTTGGGAGGAAAAATCTGCTTACAATTCTGGCTGGAATACCACCTGCTATCAGAGTATCAGCTGAGTCACTTTCTCTCCCTTGCTGACCTTATCGCTTTCCTTCCTTTCACCTTGTGGATACCTAAAAGAACAGACAACAAGGTACCAGAATAATGCCCGTTCTCACAGGTTTTGGAAGATCACTCGAAATGTTTGGCTGCAACATTAGGAAATGGGGATCCATTTCGTATGTTTAATAGTTAATTTCTGAGTAAAGCAGAACTGAATTTTACCTGAAGAAAAGTAATGTTGCATAACCAGTCCTCCGGTATCTGCTGCCGTTTCAAGCGCTTGGTCTTCCCGTCAGTATGGATGCTATCGATTTGCTGACGAGTCTTTTCCTTCTGATCATTATGGACTGCGAGCTTGTCTATAATCTTTACCGCAT